>NW_026591086.1:59936037-60186667 GCF_907164565.1 Psammomys obesus | reverse complement strand
TGTGTGTGTGTGTGTGTGTGTGTGTGTGTGTGTGTGTGTGTGTGTGTTAATACACACCACAGCACAAACATGGAGAACAAAGGACAACTTTTGGGAGACAGTTTTCTCCATCTCCCTTGCTTTGAGACAGTAACTTTCTTGTTTCTGTCACTAAACTGTGTGTTTCAGGCTAGCTGGTCCTCCAGCTTCAGGGAAATTCTGCCTCTCCTTCCATCTCACAAGCATTCTGGAATTACAGAGGCCCACCTCTATATGAGCCTTCTTTACATTGGTTCCAGACATGGAACTCATCAGGTTTCTGCCTCTACCACCCATATATGCCAGCCAACAATTAATTTTCTATCTTAAACAGCTAAAAGAAAGCTCATCTGAATGAGAATTGCCCTCACTTTATTGTTATGTTATAAATGTATATTAAAATGCAGTGCCATTTTATGCAAGGCAATTAAATATCTGTCAAAATAAATCTAAAAACTGCACTTAAAAATAGAGGTAGTACATAAAGCAAGTGACATTCTGCACAAATAATATTATACATAAAGTGATTTGTAGTGAAATTTCACCAGGTAGGACTCCTCTTCCCTTCTCTCTGGTTTTCTTTCATGCTTCTATTTCTCACAGTCTACATTTGCAGTGACTTTCCACCTGATATCCCTGCATTTCTTCTGAACACTGTGTTCCTTCATGTTCATCCTTCTTCCTCCATACATAGACATGATGAGTCCAAGATTCTTACAGACTTTTTAGTTTAGCCACTCAGACACATGAATACCATAACTGCATTGTTTCTTATAAATAGAATGTTCACTGGTGACTAGCGATTATATTCCACAATAATTTAAGTCCTTCATGAAGGTTGAACTTAGGAGTCGTTTACCGATCAGTCTTATGAGGATACACATCATACTCATTTTACAGACAACTTTAAGTACACCGCAGACTTTATGTTTTCTCACAAAGTGTTATTATTGAACAGGATGTTTCTAGTCTGTGTTGATGGTGGTAGTGCCTAAAGTGTCTTTAGAACTCATCATACTCCATTATCAAGGCTTTACAGAAATTGCCAGTTAATCCCCACAGGAAAAGAAATGGTGCACACAGTGGTCATTGAGTTAAAAGGAATGATGCTGTCAGTTAGACATCCAGAAACTTGTTCCAGAGAGATGGGTCAATACCATTTCTCCAAACTATCATTATGAATCCTTGAATATGACTGCTTGAATAGACATGCTTTAGTCTCTGTAAAGCATCTCATTGTATTTACAGAATAAAACATATCCCATGTTCTCTTAAACCAGGTGTTCTATAGCTAACCAGGTATTATACACTTCATTGTCATTACCAGAAGTATGTTCAGAGATATGCTAGCTCCTAATTCTGCAAGGTGCTATAGGATAATTTATAGTCCTGCATCATGAGTCTTGAGGCGAGTTCCACCAATAATCACTGGAAACCAAGGTAGTTAAGTCCCCAGGAGAAAGTGCCTTCTCATTTCATTCTTATTAAAGGTATGACAGGTGTTTCTAACATCTGTAAAGTACCAAGCCTCAAGCACTGAGGTTCCATGCCACACAATTTTCAAAGTATCCTCTACCCATTTTAACATTTGTTTCATTTCCCATGTACTAAATGCCTTAAACATGTAAAGACACAAAACCCTGCTGTTGTTAGTGATACTAAAATCACCATGGCTTGCAGTCAGATACAACTTTACCAAATCATAAGAATACAAAATGCTACACATAAACTTAATTCCTCTTAGAGGAACTTCTGCTATAGAGACAATGAGCATGAATAACTATTGGTTGTCTGAAAAGCCAGTGGTGGTTCCATCTGTTGTCCTGTCCTCACAGGCACGAGTATATTCACAGTCTATGAGGCTTCATCTCAAGAAGGCTGGGTATTCCTCATGTACAGAGCAATCGACAGTTTTCCACGCTGGCGCTCCTACTTCTACTTCATCACACTGATTTTCTTCCTTGCCTGGCTTGTAAAGGTACTGGAAAGACTGTGTTCAGAGATCACATATTTTGTGATTCTTGGCGGGTCTTTTTTTTCATTTTAGTTTTATTGATCAACAGGCTACTTCATCGCCAGTGTTTGTCATTTCCTTGCAGAATGTGTTTATTGCTGTCATCATTGAGACGTTTGCAGAAATCAGAGTACAATTTCAACAAATGTGGGGGACTCGGGGCAGCACAACTTCCACTGCCACCACACAGGTATGGCTTTAGCTGGATGATCACAGTCCGTTCTGCCTCAGGTACATCCCATGCTCATAGCTGTGAAGCCCCAGGGAATGCTGCTTGAATACTTGTGTTCCTTCATGTTTACTCTCCTTCCTCCAAACACAGATGTGATGAGGCCAAGGTTCTCATAGTCTTCTTAGTTTGGCCATTCAGACACATGAATACTATAGCTGCATTGTTTCGTATGAACAGAATGTTCATTGCTGCAATATGGAGCAGTGGGAGAGTAGATTGCAAATACAAATTAACAGGTCCAAAGACAGAATAATCATCCCAGACCTTTGCTGGGCTGTGGTGAAAGTCATCTAGTTGCTTAAAAATGCCATTGATGGTTTCAACACAAAACTAAAGTTGCCAACTGTGCTTACTATGGACCTTTGATTTGATTCCAGGACCACAAGTCCTCAAAGGCTTCCTGAGTAAATATAACAACGGAAAATTTCCTTTTCTATGAACCTTTGTTAGTGTGACCTCAAGCCTCTCCAGTGGTCTTTATACAGAGATTCGAAGTGTTGGTGTTGGAACTATTTAACTCAGAACAAACCAATCAAGGAACTATAAAGAACACCCTCAGTCCCCACTGCAGGCCGGCGGTTCTTGAAAAGTCATCAGACATTCAATGTGCATTGCTTCTCCCAAGAAGCTAAAGCTGGTCTGAAACATACAAAAGCAACAGAGCATTCAACTATGCATGGGACATTCTGAAATCCTGTTGTTTACTTGCTTGTTTTTGTTTTCACATTTTGCTGCTTAGAAACAGGAAGGACAGACTCACATGTCTTCTAGAATGAATAGAAGGAGAGAAAAAGAAAATCCAAAATTAAAAAAGAAACAATTCAATTTTATAACAATTATTTGGCGATTAAATAATGAAAAGTAAGTTTGCAAGTGTTTATATATCTGTTGGTGGGAAGGTCTCTATGGAAAGCTCAACATGAAAATTTTATTTTGAAAACCTTTTGATTAAACTTTTAGCAATACAATGTTCAAGCGTCATTAAACATAAGAAGCTGACATTTATGATGACATAGATATCAGAATTACCCTAAGCCTTTGGTACAAGGGAAACCATGTCAAAATGATTTCAAACGTTCATGTAAAGAAATTAATATGCTGCATAGGTTCTATCACAGATGCCACGTTGTGGCACTTTCAAGGAATCCATCCAGGAAGATCTACTTTTTGTCTGCCCCGTTGGCCTACTGTGAGGTGTATCAAAGTTTCAGGTCCTTCCTGAGGGGACAGCCTCTTGACAGGCATGGTCTCCGTGACAGACATTGAGATATAATGGCACATAAAGCTATGAATGCAGCTCTTACGTGCAGTGCTCCCAGGCGAAGGCCTAATATGTCCCTAAAATTTTTGCTTATTAGGTAAATCTGACAGATAAAATCACAGCTGGAAAAGTAAAGCACCAAACCAGCCAGCAGTTACAAGAGAAGAGAAATGTTAAATTTTTGAACAAAGTCATATAAAAAAATTATTTTGATGCAAAATTGCACTTAATGTGGAGGCATAAGTCAGGATTTCAAGAGGGAATGAGTCTGGGTGCTCAGCAGAGGTAATCATGCAGAGAGCTTTGAGAAACCTTCGTTAAGGAAAATGGTATGGCTGAGGACCTGGTTGCTAAGCAACCAGAGCTCCTGCAGGCTGCCTCTTGGAAAAACACTGCTTAGGCAGCCTAGCAACAGGCCTTAGGCTCCGCCTACCCTCAGTCACCGCTTGCAAGAGGACTCAGAAGCTTTTGTGTGTACAGAAGGGAGACAGAACATTTGCCATGACTGCTGCACTTGTAAAAATCTGACCAAACTCAGAGCCTGGGCTGCTCTTTCACTGGTTTAAAGCACTAAATCACAAGTGTCTAATTCTGACTAAATAGTGATAAAATCATGATGATTACTATATGGTACACAGCTTTTTGGACATAAAATTTTTTTTGCCTTCATCTATTATGTGGGAAATTAATGTTCAATGTTTTTTTCTTGCCAATGAGCTAAAAAGGACTGAGAATATTGGACTTGGCCATGCCTCTAGGAATGTGAGCTTCCTATGACCAGCATGTGGGTGGAAATGTACACATGTGTATACACTTAGATACACACGTGTACATTCTGAGGATAAAGTGGACCTTTAGATACAGGCAGTTCACTGGGAATTGGCCCTGATATTTCAGAGGCAAAATAGAATCTGTGATAATTTTTTTCTTTAAAATATCAAAACAATTTTGTTTGTTTGTTTGTTTGTTTGTTTGTTTGAGTGGTCACTACCCAGCATCTCTGAGAGCTGGGTTCTGGTGGTGCGTGTAGGTAGCGTTTGCTGAAGGAGGCAGAGGCAGAAGAATCTGAAGTTTGAGGCCAGCCTGAGATACAAATGTCTGAGAATCCACATAGAAACAAATTAATGAAATATTTCTTGCAAACATTTGTGTGAAGAATGCTGTGGTGTGCACCAGGAAAATAAAGGCAGCCGAGAGGTGATCCTTTCAGATTCCTGTCATGTACCTGTCTGAGCAGTACCGGGGGCAGTACCTGCATCCTGCATGGCTCTTGGTGTGGATAACTTGTCACACACTCAGAAATGAACCGGTGTCCAGGGCAAGAGGTTCACATTCCTGTTTCAGAATATACCTTGTCCTCAATAGAATTTCCCGTGTTTCTCTTTTTGAGGATGTGGCCCTAACACTGGATGGTAATATGTGTGGGCATGAGCTAGGACAGCAAACACCTACCTACATATCTGCCATCTCTTTCCTAGACTGGCACATGCTAGAGATGAGATGATCCCACCTAGTCCAGAATAGAACTGAAAACCCATCAAAGCCCCAGGCCACACTGACAAGTACCAGGAGAGGACACAGGGAGGCAGGCCATGCACATCTCTTGTCATAAGGAGTGGTGGTCCATGATGTCCTTTTGAAGTTCTGGCAAATAAGCACTATGCTATGTGAAGAGAACAGCATCCCTGAGTCTGTCACCCGAACTGGGCACTTTTGCTGACAGACACAATCTGAATTGTTATTCTTTAAAAAGCTAGAAGACGGGTAAGGGTAGAGTTGATGCAAGTAAAAGGATGATTTTGAGTCGCTCCTTTCTTGCCTTCCTGTCAACATCCTCAGAATTTGCCTAAATCAAACTCTCTGAGAATATGTGGTGCTCAGCAAGAAAAGCAAAGAGACCTAAATGAAAGACACATGAGCAAAGATGGAAAGAACTGATTCACCCAAAAGAAAAGAAACTTATGCATAACCTAATGATCAACTTGAGGGAAAAAGTTCTGTGTCCCAAAAGCTGGCAGTTTCTTCATGAACAGGCATCACTCAGATGTGTGAGAAGATAGTGAAGGGTGCAGTAAGAGAAGGACTGTCTTGGGATGGCGCAAGAGTGAGTCCTTCCGTGAGAAGTATGGGGGAGGGGTGAAGCATTTACCACAGGAATGCAGGATTGAAAATTAAGCTTTGCAATAGTGACTCAGTAAATGCATTCTTTTGCTGATTTTTTTCTGCTTTGTTCTGAGATGAGGGACCCCACTTGGAGACTGAGTCTATGAGCTACATTTGAGCAGGGGTTTTAGGCATTGTCCTTGGTTAGGGCTCAGGTTTTTTATCTGTCTATTTATTTATTTATAGTTTTACTTTTTGGCTCCGTTGATCTCCTTGTGGAGCTCAAGGTCTTTCTATCTTCCCCTTCTTTTATAAGATTTCCTACACTCTGCCCAAAGTTTGGCTATGAGTCTTAGCCCCTGCTTCCATGCCTAAATCACTTTTTCAGAATTCCCCCTAATAATAATATTATTTTTCTTACCTCACCTCAAGGGTTAACCTGATGGCTGGGATAATATTTTGTCCATAGAGAAAATAGAATTCTTAACTGGTTTGTAAACCAGGCTGCCCTTTACAAAATTCTAACATTTTCAAATCTACAAGCCTGAGCTAGTTCACTGGGCTGGAGTCCTCATGCTTTCCCAAATGCTTGTACTAAAAGGAGAGTGTTCAGGGGTGTCCATTATATTATGATGGATAATGCCCCCCACTCACTGATACCATCTTCTTGAAATATTGAAATATATCAGCTGTGACATGAAATAGAGTGACTTTACCAACTATCTTACTGATTCCCACAGCAATATACATTGCAGATTTTAAAAACCACAAAGATGGACAATTGTAAGAAACATTAGCCTCCATTCAGGTTGCCCATTCTTTACTTTTACTCAATGAGAGGTGCTTCCTCCTTTAGTTAGTTGTTGCTGGCCACTGTGAATGTGTCCTCTAGGCTCTAGTCCCATGCCTACGTTGCTGTTCTGAAAAAGGCAGCGCCTACTGCTGGATGACAAGGACCTTCCCAGCTATTGTTTTAACAAGTGTAATTGGAACATCTCGTCCAAAAGACAGGCAAGCGGTACCTACCAAAGGCTTTAAAGCATGCATACTGTTTAATCAAAGAGATCCGTGTCTATGAATTTATCCTCAGACTTTAGACAATAATCAAAGGATTGTATTTGAGGATGTTTTGGAGGGTATAGAAAAAATCAAAGGGCTGTGGATGAAGCTCAGTGATCAAGTCCTTGTCAGTATGGGCAAAATTCTGGGTTCAATTTTCAGGAAGCCAAGCAAATTCTAAACATCGATACTATATTAGGGATTATACTGTACTAAGTTGGACTTTATTGGCGTGAGAATCTATGGACAACCTGCTAGTACAAAAAGATCTCGTGTGTATGCACATGTGCACGTGTGTATGCAGATGTGCATGCATGCACAGACGTGTTAAGTTCCTGGAAGTTTAAAATGTCACTAGTGGAGGAGAGCCAAGATGGCAGCGCCGGGAGAGCACTGTGTCTGAGAAGCAGGACAGCACTCTCCGGGCAGCGACCAGGAGACTGAACTCTGGCCCTAAAACTACAGCAATCATGTTTCCCAGGTGAGGGGAGGCTCCCACGGCATGGGAATTGGTCGGGTCCACTCTTGGGCCTCACAGCCAGAACCCAGAAGAGAACCCGGGTAACGCTGGCATTGGGTCTCCAGGCTTCAGCTCCCAATCACTTTCCCAGGCTGATCGATGGGCACAAGGGTGCCAGAGACTGGGAGTCCCAGTCGCAAGAAAACTCCATGGGGAAGGAAAGTTGCGAGTCTGATCACGGGTCACCCAGTCTTTCCCTGGAAGGTCTCAAGGACCTCGGGTACCCGCCGCCATCACAACTGAGCTCCCACCATGCAGAGAGCAGCTGCGTGCCCAGCTCACCAGTACAGACGAGCTGCGTGCCCCAATACAACAGAGACTGGGAATTCTTGCCTGGAGAGGGCCTCACAGGGAAGGAAGAAACTGTGCTGCTTGGGTCACCTGAGCGGCTGCGCGCCCAGCTCACTGGTACAGACGAGCTGCGCACCCCAGTGCAACAGAGACTGAGAATCCCTGTCCAGAGAGGGCCCCACAGGGATGGAAAAAAAAGTGCTGCTTGGGTCACCTAGGCTTTGCCTGGGGAAAATCTCGCAGACCACAGATCGCAAACAGGCGAGTACGCCCAGCCATCACGGATATGGGCCCAAGCAGGGAGCACAGAGTTATTGGGAACCCAGCTCCCGCAGACTAGCAGGCAGGCGCACGTGCTGCCAGCCCAGAGACCTGCTTTGTACCAACTACTCCTTACAGACAGAACTCTGTGCCCCAAGACACCAGAGTCTTAGAGTTACTGTCTGGAGAAACCCTCACAAGGAACAAGGAACAAAGCAAAGGGGACTGGCAACCCAGTATAAAGGTCCCACAGACTGGCCCAACCCAGGGAACTGCTGTGCCCCAGAGAGCCTGCTATTACCAGGAGAGCAGTACTCACCCGCCACAGATTACCTCTTGGGTTCTGGGGCACAGAGCCCCAACCTCAGACCTACAAACCACCGGGAACCCTGAGATCAACCCCCAGATACTGCTCCAAGGGGCAACCAGTTATCCCTAACAAAACCGACCAAACCACGGGACACACAGGTCACAGCAGCTGATCACTAAATTTACAGCAAGAAACCCAGAAGGAGGGCAGCTGTCTCCAGGACTTCTCTCGGTGAGAGGAGAGCCCTCTCAACTAATCAGGACCACAGTTACCACCCAGATCTCTATGCCTGCGGTGAGCTGTAGCAACTCCTGAAAAACACCGGCCATCCAGTGACTATACCCAAAAAGCTGAGAAGGCTTCCTTCAGGAAAAACCATCTTTCTGCCAAAGGGATTCTCTCCACCACAGGAGTCCAGGAACAACCAGAAACTAACTTCAAACACCTAAGATAGCCCAATGGGTAGAGGACAGTGTAAAAGTTCAACCAACAAAAGCCAGAGCAATATGGCATCTCCAGAACCCAGTTATCCAGGGGCAAACAGCCCTAGACACCCCAGCATAATTGAAATTCAAGAAGATGACCTAACATCTATGCTCATGAAGAAGATAACAGAGGAAACAAATAAAATATGAAAAGAAATAGAGGAAGCTGCAGCCAAACAGTTTGAGGCCTTTAGAGAGGAAATGCTTAAATCACTGAATAAAATAAAAGAAACAGAGGATTGTTCAAACAAACAGGTGAAGGAATTGATGGAAAAACATGAAAATACAGTCAGACAGGTGAAGGAAACCAACAAAATGGCTCAAGACCTAAAGATAGAATTGGAAAAATTAAAAAACACACAAATGGAAGAAATTGTGGAGAGAAAGAACTTAGGGAAGAAAGCAGGAACTACAGAGGTTAGCATAACCAATAGGCTACAAGAAATGGAAGAAAGAATCTCAGGCGTGGAAGATACAATGGAAGAAATAGATGTATCTGTCAAAGAAAATGTTAAATCTAAAAAATTCCTGACACAAACCAACCAAGAAATCCAAGACAACATAAAAAGACAATACCTAAGAATAATAGGAATAGAGGAAAAAGAAGATTCCCTCCTCCATGGCCCAGAATATATTTTCAACAAAATCATTGAAGAAAATTTTCCCAACTTAAAGGAGAGGCCTATAAGAATACAAGAGGCCTACAGAACACCCAATAAATTAGACCAGAAAAGAAAATCCTCCCGCCACATAATAATCAAAACCATAAGTATACACAACAAAGAAAAAAATACTAAAAGCTGCAAGTGAAAAAGGCCAAGTAACATATAATGGCAAACCCATTAGAATCACACCTGACTTCTCAACAGAAACTATGAAAGCCAGAAGGGCCTGGACGGATATCATGCAGACCCTAAGAGAACACAGATGTCAGCCCAGGCTACTATACCCTGCAAAACTCTCAGTCCTCATAGACGGAGAAAACAAGATATTCAATGACAAAAACAAATTTCAACAATACCTACAAACAAATCCAGCATTACAGAAGACACTAGAAGGGAAAAATACAACCCAAGAATACTAGCTACATTCAAGAAAACACAGGAAATAAATAACCTCACTACAGTAAAACAAAAAGCAACCAAGCACACAACTGTATGACCACAGCCAACATCAAATTCAAAGGATCTAATAGCCACTGGTCATTAATCTTTCTCAACATCAATGGACTTAATTCTCCAATAAAAAGACACAGACTAACAAAATGGATGCCTAAACAAAACCCAGCAATCTGTTGTATACAAGAAACACACCTAAGTCACAAAGATAGACATTACCTGTGGGTAAAGGGATGGAAGACTGCTTTCTAAGCAAATGGATGCAAGAAGCAAGCGGGAGTAGCCATTCTAATATCTGGTAAAATAGACTTTCAACCAAAATTAATCAAAAGAGATGGGGAAGGACACTTCATACTCATCAAGGGAAAATTCCACCAAGAAGACATCACAATCCTGAACATCTATGCCCCAAATACAAGGGCACCCACATTTGTGAAAGAAACATTGATAAAACTTAAACTACACATAGATCCACACACACTAATAGTGGGAGACTTCAACACCCCACTCTTCAACAAAGGACAGGTCAACAAACCAGAAATTAAACAAAGAAACAATGTTTGTAACAGAGGTCATGAATCAAATGGACCTAACAGACATTTACAGAACCTTACACCCAAACACAAAAGAATTTACCTTCTTCTCAGCACCTCATGGAACCTTCTTTAAAATAGACCACATAGTTGGTCACAAAGCAAGCCTCAACAGATACAAGAAGACTGAAATAATCCCTTGTATCCTGTCTGATCACCATGGAATAAAGCTGGACTTCAACAACAACAGAAATAGCAAAAAGCCTACACACACATGGAAACTGAACAACTTGTTACTAAATGACAGCTGGGTCAGGGAAGAAATAAAGAAAGAAATTAAAGCCTTTCTAGAACTCACTGAAAATGAAGACACAACATACCCAAACTTGTGGGACACAATGAAAGCAGTGCTAAGAGGAAAGTTCATAGCACTAAGTGCCTTCAAGAAGAAATTTGAGACAGCTCATTCAAGCAACTTAATGGCCCACTTAAAAACCCTAGAAAAAGAAGAAGCAGACACACCAAAAAGGAGTAGACGGCTGGAAATAATCAAACTCAGGGCTGAAATCACTCAATTAGAAACAAATAAAACAATTCAAAGAATCAATGAAACCAAGAGCTGGTTCTTTGAGAAAATCAACAAGATCGACAAACCCTTAGCCAAGCTAAATAAAAGGCAGAGAGACACCACCCAAATCAACAAAATCAGAAATGAAAAGGGGGACATAACAACAGACAATGAGGACATCCAAACATCCATTAGGACTTACTTCAAAAGTCTATACTCAACAAAATTTGAAAATCTAAATGAAATGGACAATTTTCTTGATCGATTTGACTTACCAAAGCTGAATCAGGACCAGGTAAATCAATTAAATAGTCCTATATCCCCCAAGGAAATAGAAGCAGTCATCGAAAGTCTCCCATCCAAAAAAAAAGCCCAGGACTAGATGGCTTCAGCACAGAATTCTACCAGACCTTCAAAGAAGAGCTAACTCCAGTTCTCTTCAAACTATTCCACAATATAGAAACAGAAGGAACATTACCAAACTCATTCTATGAAGCCACAGTCACCCTGGTACCTAAACCTCACAAAGACCCAACAAAAAAAGAGAACTTCTGGTCAATCTCCCTCGTGAACACTGATGCAAAAATACTCAACAAAATACAAACCGAATACAAGAACACATCAAAGATATCATCCACCATGACCAAGTAGGCTTCATCCCTGGTATGCAAGGGTGGTTCAATATACAGAAATCCATCAATGTGATCCACCATATTAACAAACTGAAAGAAAAAAAACCACATGATAATCTCCCTAGATGCTGAAAAAGCATTTGACAAAATCCAACATCCATTCATGTTTAAAGTATTGGAGAGATCAGGTATACAAGGCACATATCTAAACATAGTAAAGGCGATATACAGCAAGCCTATAGCCAACATCAAACTAAATGGAGAGAAACTTAAAGCAGTCCCACTGAAATTAGGGACAAGACAAGGCTGCCAACTCTCTCCATATCTCTTCAACATAGTTCTGGAAGTCCTTGCTAGAGCAATAAGACAGTTGAAGGAGATCAAGGGGATACAAATTGGAAAGGAAGAAGTCAAATTATCACTATTTGCAGATGATATGATAGTATACGTGAGTGACCCCAAAACCTCTACCAGGGAACTTCTACAGCTGATAAACACCTTCAGCAAAGTGGCCAGATACAAAATTAGCTCAAAAAAAAAATCAGTAGCCCTCCTGTATACAGAAGACAAAACGGCTGAGAAAGAAATTAGGGAAACAACACCCTTCACAATAGCCACAAATGACATAAGGTACCTTGGAGTAACCCTAACCAAGGAAGTCAAAGAATTGTATGAAAAAAATTTCAAGTCTCTGAAGAAAGAATTAGAAGAAGATATGAGAAGATGGAAAGATCTCCCATGCTCATGGCTTGGCAGGATTAACATAGTAAAAATGGCCATCTTACCAAAAGCAATCTACAGATTCAATGCAATTCCCATCAAATTACCAACACAATTCTTTAAAGACCTGGAAAGAAAAATTCTCAACTTCATATGGAATAACAAGAAACCCAGAATTGCTAAAACAATCCTCTACAATAAAAGTTCTTCTGGAGGTATCTCCATCCCTGATCTTAAGTTGTACTATAGACCAACAGTTTTAAAAACTGCATGGTACTGGCATAGAAACAGAATGGTGGATCAATGGAACCGAACAGAGGACCCAGAAATAAACCCACACACTTATGGACACCTGATCTTTGACAAAGATGCCAAAACCATACAATGGAAAAAAGATAGCATCTTCAACAAATGGTGCTGGTCCAACTAGATGTCTACATGTAGAAAAATGCACATAGATCCACACTTATCATTCTGCACAAAACTGAAGTCCAAGTGGACCAAAGACCTCAACATAAAACCAGACACATTAAATTGGCTAGAAAAAAAGTGGGGAATACCCTAAAACTCATTGGTACAGGAGAAAACTTCCTGAACAGAACACCAACAGCACAGGCTCTAAGAGCAACAATCAACAAATGGGACAGCATGAAACTGAAAAGCTTCTGTAAAGCAAAGGACACCATCATCAAAACAAAGTGACTGCCTACAGATTGGGAAAGAATATTCACCAACCCTTTATCTGACAGAGGACTCATATCCAGTATATATAAAGAACTAAAGAAGCTGAAAAGCAACAAACCAAGTAATCCACTTAAAAAATGGGGAACAGAGCTAAACAGAGAATTCTCAATAGAGGATACCGAATGGCAGAGAAGCACTTAAAGAAATGCTCAACCTCATTAGCCATTAGGGAAATGCAAATCGAAACAACCCTGAGATTTCCCCTTCACCCATCAGAATGGCCAAGATCAAAAACTCAAGTGACAACACATGCTGGAGTGGTTGTGGAGAAAGGGAAACCCTTCTTCACTGCTGGTGGGAATGTAAACTTGTACAACCACTCTGGAAAGCAATCTGGCACTTTCTCAGACAACTAGGAATAGCACTTCCTCAAGATCCAGCCATACCACTCCTAGGCATATATCCAAAAGAGGCTCAAGTACACAAAAAGGACATTTGCTCAACCATGTTTGTAGCAGCTTTATTTGTAATAGCCAGAAGCTGGAAACAGCCTAGATGCCCCTTAACTGAAGAATGGATGCAGAAATTGTGGTACATCTATACAATGGAATATTACTCAGCAATGAAAAATAAGGAAATCATGAAATTTGCAGGTAAATGGTGGGACCTGGAAAGGATCATCCTGAGTGAGTTGTCCCAGAAGCAAAAAGACACACACGGTATATACTCACTCATATAGACATACAACATAGGACAAACCCACTAAAATCTGTGCATCTAAAGAAACTAATCAAGAGAGAGGACCCTAACTAAAACACTCAATCCCCATCCTGAAAGGCAAAGAGGATGGACACCAGAAGAAGAAGAAAACAGGAAACAATCTTGGAATCTGCTACAAAGGGCCTCTGAAAGCCAGAAGAAGAAAACAAGAAACAAACTAGGAACCTACCACAGAAGGCCTCTGAAAGCCTCTGCCCTGCAGACTATCAAAGCAGATGCTGAGCCTGATGGCCAACTGTCGGGCAGAGTGAATGGAATTTTATGTAAGAAGTGGGAAATAGTAAGAGCTGGAGAGGACAGGGACTCCACAAGGAGAGCAACAGAACAAGAAAATTTGAACACAGGGAATTTCCCAGAGACTCATACTCCAACCAAGGACTATTCATGGAGATAACCTAGAACCCCTGCACAGATGTAGCCCATGGCAGGTCAGTGTCCAAGTGGGTTACATAGTAATGGGAAGAGGGACTGCCTCTGACATAATCTGATTGGCCTGCTCTTTCATCACCTCCCCCTGAGGGGGGAGCAGCCTTACCAGGCCACAGAAGAGGACAATGCAGCCACTTTTGATGAGAACTGATAGACTAAGATCAGAAAGGAGAGGAGGACCTCCCCTATCAGTGGACTTGGGGAGGGGCATGCATGCAGAAAGGGGAGAGAGGGTGGGATAGGGAGGGGAGAAAAAAATGTCACTAGTGGTTATCTCTTTGGATATTGGTTAATTCTTTTTCATTATCTCATACACATCTCTAGGTGCTTAGTAATAAAAATTTTAGAAATATAACTAGATAAGAAAGTCACATGCTTAAAACATGGAAACCAACAGTGTATATTCCACTGTGTATGCCAAATGCACAATATATATGTAGCTTAGATAATGTAGATTTATGTCCTTTATGGATAAAGTTGAAGGAGATCAGTTGGGTTGGGCTTGCCCACCCACTATCACCTTTCTGTTCTACTTGACAGTTTCCCTTCCCACAGTTTCATAGCAGACTACAATACCTCCTGTAGCTGTAACTCTCAGATATGTATACAGGCCAGCAGAAAAGAAACACAGGAAGAACAAGAAAGCTGTGCTTACATCCTGTGAGCTATGGTCAATATGAGCTGCAGGAGAGGATAGAAGCTTGTCCTTCTGTTGGAGGCTTAGTGACCTCAAAAAATGCCCAGATACTGGAAGACAGACAAAGAATGAGTGCTGTCGTACCCATCATTGCCCCAGAGATCTTAGTCCTTGGGATTCTCGTATCTGCTAGCCAGCCCTGTTCCAGCCTCAAGGATCTACAAAAATCATATCAACCAATCTAAATATTGTATGATGTGAGAGCTAATGAAAGCGGGGCTTGTTTGCATTTCTGTAAATTTATTTCATACACAAGGGAACTATTCTTCAGAGAACTATTTTGCTGACAATTAAATTGATCCATTTTATTTTGGTCTGCTGGAAAAATAATTTAACAGAGAAAATTAGTTTTCCACCAATGAAAGGAAATATTAGCCCCAGGGGTCCTTTGTGCCTGACAAGACAGTATAGGAAGGATCACAGAGAGTTCTTAGCCAGTGACTGACAGAATAGGCTTTGACATTTGCCCTTAAAAAATTCCAGAATCATGGCAGGGTCTTTAAAGCCCACTTTAATGAGCTTGTTTTTCCCGATATTGTCTATATTCTCATAATGAGCCCATTCATGTAGGAGGTTATTGGTTCTGCCACCAAGAATAACTTCTAAGTTTTTTTTTCTAAGGAGAAATTAACTTCTGTAAGTACACAGTTGGGACTCACTATTTGTAATCATATCTTTGGTCAAAGAATCTTTGCAAATGAGCACCTATTGTTTAAATATAGTATTAAATATATATTTTAATATTAAGTATATATTACATGGCCTGTGAGGAGACGTACTTATTTCCCATTGTCTAAATCATGACAGAGAAAATTTTTCTTCTGAAAATGATTTATAATCTCTCTGGCTATTTGAAAGCATTATAGAGCCTATGTACTATGTCACTCAGATTTCCATTAATGATTACCTTTACAACAGGAGGTAGGACCAACATAAATCACAAGTAATGGGAGCAATGAGATGTTTATGTATATAAAAAGAGACTGGGCAGAAACAAAACAGTAAATTATTATGATTAAAGGCTTTATTTAGAAAAACTTCATTTATACTTTATGCTATTAAAACCATAAACGCAACACACACACACACACACACACACACACACACACACACGCACACACATGCACACGCACACGCACACACACACTCCTGGGGAACAAGGTAAGTGGGAAGTGTCTTCCAGCTGGATATAATGTTGATGGGTGGGAACTTATGGGCCACAAGGTTATCAGGTTTCAAGTGGCCAATAGCATCTTGAATTTTATCTCTTCTAAGACTTCCAGAGCAATATAAATTATATGTTCCCTTTGTAAACACATGAATTAACTTTCTGTTGAGCAAATTAATTGTGACCTAGTTAAAACAAGTGCATAAAGTCAGCTAAGCCCCCTCTCAGTCCCCACCATTGAGAAGCTGCCAGCCTCATTCCCTGTATTGATGATAAACTAATGATACTATTTGACATGAGAGTGTTGTCTAGTTCACTGAATGAAAAATACCAACTAGTTTAAAAATCTTTTTACATATACTAAGCAGACAAGACATAATGCTTAAGAATTCTACATGTATTTCTTGGATAAAAACTGATGATTAATATAACCAGCTAAAATACTAACGTATTTTTTGTATAAAGGATATCTATAAGGCTACATGCGCAAAATCTATGTAAGGCAGAAATTACATGGCATATAACAGTGTTTGTTCAATAAATGAAAGCTATTATCATGGCTCATGAGAGATTTATTATTCACTTGTTTTCAGTATTAAAATGAGTATAACTGAAATGATTCATGATCCAAATATATATCATTAAGAAGATAGATTTTCAGTAATGTTTAAACACATAGAAAGCTGCAGTCAGAACTGGAGCTCTCCATGTTCCATGCTTAATATCTCTGACTCATCTCTTTGTCTTAAAGATGTTCCATGAAGACGCTACTGGCGGTTGGCAGCTGGTAGCTGTGGATGTCAACAAGCCCCAGGGACGCGCCCCAGCTTGCCTACAGGTACAGCACGATACATTCTTAAAAATTATTCAGCATGGATCTTTGACTTTTATTTTACCCAAAGAAATTCATAGGCTCCAAGCTCTAGAGTTTCCATGATCTTTCAAGAGGTGAGAGCCAATGTTTTATTCTACCTTGTATTCAGGAACTAGTTAAGTGTCTAGTAGTACTACTGTGTTTTCCATTGCTGTGATAAATACCTTCACCAAAAGCAATTTGGGTAGGAACGGGTTTATTTGGCTCACATATTCAAGTCACAGTCGGCAGGAACGGAAGCAGAGACCATGGGGAAATGCTGCTTATTGACTCGCTGCTCATGTCTCATTCAGTGTATTTTCTTAAATCTTCCAAGACCCGGGCAGCACCACCTCCAGTGGGCTGGGTCCCGGCCACAACAATTATTAATCAAGAAAATGCACACAACTTGTCTATTGGCCAATCTGATGGAAGCATTTTCTCAGGTGAGGTTCCCTCTTCCAAGATGGCCCTTAATCCTGTCAAGTTGACAAAAAACTAAACAGCAATCAGTTATTTGATAAACTTGATGAATGAAGGCACACAAGGAAAATCATTTCGACAGTATCAAATCAATGAACAGCTTTGTTGCCATGTTAGTCTTTCTGAAAATGTTTTCTAAGACTGTTTACAATTTATATTTAGAAATTGTTATTTTCTAATATAATATTTTTTCCAGTTTTGTATGTTGCCTCTTCACTTTGTTACACATTTACTTGTTTCTGTGGTTTAAATAATGGAGGTTAAGTTCATTATTCCCAAATAAATAATGTAAATATTAAATATTATTTTGTGGTTTTCTTCTAACCTAGCTTGATTGTACCAGCATCACTAATACAGCAACTTTTAAATGAAGAATAAATAAATGAAAGTCCTGTAGCCCGCGAAGCGCCCCTCCTGTCCACCCTGAAATGACTTGTCTTTCTGCCTTCCCTTCCCTGGCCACAAGCCAGGGTCCCCCCTAACCTGCACTTTGTAGTATGAGCGCAGGAGAGCTGGAGAAAGGGACATTAGGGGCCTGGCAAACCAATCCGTACAACCGGGTTTTCTTCTCTTTGAGGTAAAGCCGTCTCTAGTATTCATCTCCCATTCCCACCACATAACCTGAGAAAATTATATGAACATCTGTTTCAGATGAGAATTGTTTTGTTGTGATGTTCAAAGAATGCACCTTTTACAAGTAGGATCTGGCATCCCAGGTCACTGTATATTCTGTACCTTTCTCTTCTTCTGAGCCACATGATTTTCCTCTTTTGTTTCTTTCTATGCACCTGTCTCATTCGCTTATACAGTCACTACAGCTTCATTCTGGTTCTGGCACATTACCCAGAGGCTGGTGTCCTACCACACAAGTTCTCAGAAGAAAATAACCAGAAAACTTGCAAAATGAAGGTCAACTGAGAGGAAATGTAATTTTAGAATAGGTCACAAAATGTGAGACACATTGAGTTCAAGAATTTGGTCATGGAAATCGAAATGGACACAGGTGCTCTGCTTAAAGAAAATACAGTTACACTCACCTTTTAGTGTCAGTGGGGTTTGGCACACCACAAGCTCACATGGACACTGGTTTCTTAAGTCTATAAATGTTCAAATCCCTTGTGATAGACTGAACATCTTTGGTGTCTCTCATAATGCTTCCCTGTTAGTTTCTGATTCTGTTCATTTGGGTCCTCTCCGTTTCCTTTTGTTAGTTGTGTCAAGAGTCTGTCTGTCTTGTTTATCTTCTCAAAGAACAAGCTCTTAGATTCATTTATACTTTGTATTTTTCTTTTTTTCTATCTCATTAACTTGGAGATTTGATGCTGGTAATAAAGTAATTATTGAAAGGTATGTGTTAGTTGCAATTGTATTGTTTGTTTTGGTGCTTTTTTGTGTTGTCGATGGTACTATGTTTCAGTATTGATAGCTTTTTTTCTTACAATTTCTTTGTTGGTTACTCATCTCTTCAGCTTGTATTTTCTTTAAGTTTGGACTGTATTGCAAATGTTTGGAGGAGTGCATTGCTCTAAATTGCCAATTTTGCTCTTTTAGGCATAGAATACATTGCTTTAGGCTGTTCTGGGTTTCAAAGTTTCCATTGAGAAATCAGCCATTTCTCTGATGGGTTTTCCTTTATATGCAACTTGTATTTTTTCTCTTGCCTCTTTCATCACCCGTTCTCTATTTTTCCTAGTTAGTGCTTTCAACTATAGTATACCATGGGGAGTTTCTCTTTTGGTCTTATCTATTTAGTGTTCTGTATGATTCTTGTAGCTGTATGAATGTTAGTTTAGCAGACTTTTCATCTATGATTATGTTGAAGATCTGATCTATGTCATTGACCTGGAAATTCTTCTTTCTGATCTATTTTATAATTTGAAGGTATGGACTTTCCCCTCACATTTGTTTCTTTCCTGTGGTTTTCCTTCTAATTTTCACATTCTTTCTTTACTTCATGTAGACCTACTTTATCACTGAGTCCTGATAGTCTCCCATCTCCTTAATTCTTTCTGTTTTTAAGGCTTTTCCTTGAGTTGGCTAGTTGGTTTATTGAGTTATTCAATTCCATCTTTGTTCCTACTTGAGTTCTTTTTATGTTTCTATCATGTTTTTATCATTTTATTGAATTCCATTTTCAAATACTGGATTTTCTTCATCATTTCCATCAGGCGTATGTTTGTGTTCTCTTGGGCATCACTCAGGCATTTCTTCTTTTTAAATTCATTCTCTTTAAGTTCACTGAACTGTAGCTTTGTCTCTGCTTTCAATTCCTTTAATTATTTAAGAAAATTTATGATTTGTTCTTTTAAACTTTATGTCACAGGATTTATTAAGGTAATTCTTACTGCATAAAAGTTCTGTAGGGCTGATTGTGGAAGATAGTGCCTCAAACTTTCATATTGTTTGCATTTTTATAATTTTTATTTGTTTATATTCATTACAGTTTATTTACTTTGTATCCCAGCCATAGCCCCCTCTCATTCCCTCCCAGTCCCACCCCCCCTACCTCACTCCTCCCTGCCCCTCTCTAAGTCCACTGGTAGGGAAGGTCCTCCTCTCCTTCCATCTGACCCTAGCTTATCAGATCTCATCAGAACTGGCTACAGTGTTCTCCTCTGTGGGCTGGCAAGGCTGCTCCTCCCATCGGGGGAGGTTTTAATGCTTTCTGGGCATGTGGTCTTCTTTTGTCAGTTCTGTGTCTCAATCAGACAGGGCAGATAGGACAGCACACAGGATCTACAGGCTGGGTTAGGCCTAAATGTTGGATAGTACTTAAATGGAATGAAGTCAGCTAAACACAGGGAACTGGGCTGGCATGTAGGGTACGTGTCCTTCTCAAATCCTGGAGTGTGGGAGTATACCCAAGGGGTGAGGGTGCTGCATGGAGAGAAAGATCAGTTGCACTCCCTACGCTAGGCTAGACTCTAGAGTGCTGTTCAGGATTAAGATGTTGGAATTCTTGAAACTTTTCAGGGGCATATAAATGCGAGAGCCCTGAGAGGCAGTGTTGACTGTTTTTAGTCACTTAAGAGGAGTAGGTTGTGATTTGTTAGTAGTTTGTGCTCAAAGAAGAAATAAAAAGAAAAAAGATACAGATCTTAGCTGTGTGGAGAGGTTGCATGTGGCACATGAGGGGTCCAGCGGTGGGCAGGGCATGTCTTGGCTGAAGTCTGCAGGTTGGTGCCAGTACAAGCAAGGGTGGCCAGATGACATGAAAACACTGGATATGGGACCCAGGATAAATCTTGGGGGGTTATGAGCATGTGTGTGAGTGAGAGGATTAGGCTGAATCGCATGGCTAGACTCTGGGAAAAGATATACTGGACCAATCTAAGTAGAGAGGCTGGAATATGGCACTCAGGGACCTGTAGATTGGGGGAGACAGGCCAGTGGTATTGTACAGCAATAACTTTCTACCTTTCTAATTGAAGCCAATAAATGCAACAATCTTTCAAACATTTGTTGGCCACTTCTGAATTTCTGCAGATGTATAAGCAATTTTCAGATTGCTAACATTTCTCTTGCCTACTTGTTGGCTAATTATTGTAAATGATTTTCAGAAATCTCATATATGTCTAAAGTATAAATCACTTGCATAGGAATAAAAAGCAGTAATATTTTCAAGTAGGAAGACAAATCCAAAGCATAGATATCAGAAGCATGGGCGCAGACCATGTACTCTGCTTTTTAGGCAACAAGGCAAGTCTCTCACATGGTGTTATGAAACCATTTAGAACGTTTCTTGAATGTGTGCTTAAGTGTGGGTCTAAGAAAACTGAAAAGTTATAATTGACTCTTTCAACATCAAACCCACCATTAGGCAGCTATTTAAGTGCTGTCTTTTATATGAGCAACATCTGTGTGAAGGGGTCACTCTAACTGACGATGAAAAGAAGTAGATTAAATGGGAAAGTCGTCTCTTAGCGGCTGCTGTGACAAGCCATCCCCCGGCCTCTGAGGTATAAGTGTTTATCTTTGACAGTTTGACAAATGTGGCTGCATTCCTGGCCCCCTCTTCCAGCACATGCATACCCAGTGGTCTGTTATCACCAAGAACATCTGACAGGAAAATGAAGGTATGCATGAGATACGGAGTGTTCCTGCTCAATTTCTCTCTGATAACATCCCATGCCATTCCTTCTGCAAGGGAGGTAAAAGGCTTTTTTCCACAAATAGGTCAAATTATGACAAGATTATTACTGTAGTGTTTTAATGTTTTTTAAAGAAAACTTCCGTTGAAGGTGAAGACTGAGAGGATGTGTACAGTGTGGAATGTGTATTTTGGGTAGTGGAGTGGCATCCTGTGTAGCTCTTAGAATGTCTGTCTTCTTAGTGAACCTTATCACAGCTGATGTATCATTTCAAGAATTGTTAGTCCCTGTGAGAAGTTAAGTTCGCTTTATCAGCTGCTCCCTTCTATCCCGTCGGACCAGTGTGAGGAGATGGAAGGCCTAATGTAGCCAAAGACCATGTGGAACAACTTCCCAAAGCTCTTTGACTTTCAGGGTTTTATCTGACCAACATAGATAAAAGTCTATATCAATAGGAAGTTATTTGGACTGACTCAAATTCCCAGCTTCGGCTGTGGGAGATAGTTGGCCACTCAGCCTGAAGACAGAACCACCTTGTCTTAGCACTTGCACAGCCTCACTCACCACTTGAGGGCATTTGCTTAATTCTAGGAAGTCAGTTCTTGCACTTCCTCATGGTCAGCTGACTCAGCCTGTGGGCCTAGGGCTGGATTCCACCCTTTCTCCCCCCAGGCTTTGGAATTGTTTCTTTGTCCTTGTTTGTAGATCCATCTGTTTGTTTATTCCAGTTTATAGATAAAACATATATTGCATTGACACATTCTAGAAAACACATGCTGTCCTAAAATGAAGCCTTTGTAAAAGAGATATACACCATAGCTTAAATCAATATGGGACAGATGAGTTGCTGAGTAAATTGTGGGAAATGCTCTATTTTAGCTTCTTTGTTTTACCATGCAGATTGCCGTGGTCTTTGTTACAGTTTCTCGATGTCCAGAAGTATTTTCTGTGGGTCTCTAGTGCTGAGCAAGGTGTCTTACTAGTGTGAATGCTGTGGGTCATGATGTGTCTCTGAATAGAACAATTGGCTATATGCATGTGATCTAGCCTTAAATAATGAGGTTGAATTCATTTAAGACACCCATGATGTGCTTCCCTTTCCCCAAAGATCAAAGTTCACACTCAGATCATTAATTTTCAAATCCCCCACTACTCCTTGGAAGAACCACAGGAGCTGGGACAGCTGGGAGGTTAGTAACCAAGTGAAGCACATTGATTTACACTATGCTCATTTATAAGAAAATACTAAATTTTGCTTCTGAATCTGTGGTTTGTCTGAAAAGCCCTGCCAGTCCCTGCCAAACCCCAGCTGATATCTTGGGCATCTGTAGTCAGCCACAATCTATGCTCTGAGATTGGCTGGCTGAAAGTAAAGTGAAGAGGATATTAAGGTCCATAGCTAGATAAGCATGTCAATGTGGTAACTCAGGCATCCTAGAACAGCAGGAGTAAATCCTAGCGCACAAGTCTTTCCTAAGTCTCCGCTCACTACTCTGTTATTATAAGCTAACCAGAGCAAGTCACATAACTGGATCAAGAGCTGATGTAGAAGACACTGGCTAGGGCATAGATAACCATGGGCTGATTTCAGGGAGAGGCTACCACACTTTTCCACACAGACTAAAAGAAATGTCAAAAGCACTAGCCAAGAATAACACTAAACCCAGCTCACAAACATATATCAACCCAGACGATATGAGCTTCTTCTTTTTAAAATCTTACTTGTATTGTAGCGTCAGGAGCTGATGATTAAAGTGTGTTGATGAAAATAGCATGAACACCAACATGTGATTTAATGATATAACAGTGGAAATATCACTAATACTGGGCAAGAGATTAAATGAGACTCTTCTCCATGAACTTTGATTTCTAGATGTTCACTTTCTTTCCCAACGAGCATACAACTCTTTTTCCTTTTTTAAAATATTTTTTTATTTATTACAATTTATTTACTTTGTATCTCAGCTGTAGCCCCACCCTCATTTGCTCCCAATCCCGCCCTCCCTTTCTCCCTCATCTTTTCCCATGCCCCTTCCACAGTCCACTGATAGTGGAAGACCTCCTCCCCTTCCATCTGACCCTAGCCTATCAGGTCTCATCAAGACTGTTTTTCATAGTCTTGCTCTGTGGCCTGGTCAGGCTGCTCCCCCCTCAGGGAGAGATGATCAAAGAGCTAGTCCATGAGTTCAGGTCAGAGACAGCCCCTGTTCCCCTTATTAGGAAGCTCATTTGGAGACTGAGCTGCCACAGGCTACCTCTGTGCAGAAGGTCCAGGTTACCTCCATGAAGGGTCTTTGATTGGAATATCAGTCTCAGAAAGGATTCTTAGCCCCAGATTTTTTGGTTCTGTTGTTCTCTTTGTTGAGCTGGTCCAGAACCTTCCAGGTCTTTCTATCTCCCCCTTTTTCATAAGATTCCCTGCACTCTGCCCAAAGTTTGGCAATCCGTTTCAGCATCTGCTGTGATACCCTGCTAGGTAGAGTCTTTAAGAGGTCCTCTGTAATAGGCACCTGATTGTTCCTTATTTTCATAGCTTCTTCCAGTGTCTATCCCATTTGGCTTTCTGAATGAAGATTGAGCATCCTCCTTCTAGCTTAGCCTCTTTAGGTGTACAGATTTTAGTATGTTTATCCTATATTATGTCTAATACCCACTTATAAGTGAGTATACAACATGTGTGTCTTTCTGCTTCTGGAATAGTTCACTCAGGAATATCTTTTCCAGTTCCCACCACTTGCTTGCAAATTTCATGATTTCCTTGTTTTCACTTGCTGAGTAATATTCCATTGTGTAAATGTACCACAGCTTCTGTATCCATTCCTCAATTGAGGGACATCTGGATTGTTTCCAAATTCTGGCTATTACAAATAAAGCTGCTACAAACATGGGTGAGCAAATGTCCTTGATACTTCAGCATATTTGGGATATATGCCTGGGAGTGGGATAGCTGGATATTGAGGTAGCACTATTCCTATTTGTCTGGGAAAGCGCCATATTGATTTCCAAAGTGGTTGTACAAGTTTACATTCCCACTAGCAATGGAGGAGGGTTCCTCTTTCTCCACATCCTCTGCAGCATTTGTTGTCACTTGAGTTTTTTATCTTAGCCATTCTGATGGGTATAAGGTGAAATCTCAGGGTCGTTTCGATTTGCAATTCCCTAATAACTAAGGATGCTGAACATTTCTTAAGTGTTTCTCTGCCATATGATATTCCTCTATTGAGAATTCTCTGTTAATCTCTGTACCCCATTTTTTAATTGGATTACTTGATTTGTTGCTTTTTAACTTATTGAGTTCTTTGTATATTCTGCATATCACCCCTCTGTCAGATACAGGGTTGGTGAAGATCCTTTCCCAATCTGTAGGCTGTCATTTTGTTCTGACGACACTGTCCTTTGCTGTACAGAAACGTTTCAGTTTCATGAGGTACCATTTATTGATTGTTGCTCTTAGAACTTGTGCTGTTGCTATTCTATCCAGGAAGTTGTCTCCTGTACCAACAAGCTCAAGGCTCTTCCCCACTTTTACTTCTAACAGGTTTAGTGTGTCTGGTTTTATGATGAGGTCTTTGATCCAGTTGGATTTTAGTTTCATGAAGGATAATAAGTACAGTTTTGTGCAGGGTGATAAATATGGATCTATTTGCATTTTCTACATGTAGATATCCAGTTAGACCAGCACCATTTGTTGAAGATCTTTTTTCCATTGTATGGTTTTGGCATCTTTGTCAAAAATCAAGTGTCCATAGGTGTGTTGGTTTATTTCTGGGCCTTCTATTCGATTCCATTGATCCACTGGTCAGTTTCTATACCAGTACCATGCAGTTTTTATTACTGTTGCTCTATAGTACAGCTTGAGATCTGGGATAGAGATCCCTCCAGAAGATCTTTTATTGTAGAGGATTGATTTAGTAATTCTGGGTTTCTTGTTATTCCATATAAAGTTGAGAATTTTTCTTTAAAGTTCTGTAAAGATTTCTGTTGGTAATGTAATGGGAATTACATTGAATCTGTAGATTGCTTTTGGTAAAATGGCCATTTTTACTATGTTAATCCTGCCAAGCCATGAGCATTGGAGATATTTCCATTTTTTGATATCTTATTTCTTTCTTCAGAGACTTGAAGTTTGTTTATTTGTTTGTTTCATACAAGTCTTTACTTGCTTGGTTAGAGTTACACCAAGGTACTTTATGTCATTTGTTGCTATTGTGAAGGGTGTTGTTTCCCTAATTTCTTTCTTAGCCTGTTTGTCTTGTGTATACGGAGGGCTACTGATGTTTTTTGAGTTAATTTTGTATCTAGCCATTTTGCTGAAGGTGTTGATCAGCTTAAGGAAGTCTCTGGTAGAATTTAAGCATACTATCATATCATATGCAAATAATGATACTTTGACTTCTTCCTTTCAAAACTGAATCCCCTTGATCTCCTTTATTTGTCTTATTGCCCTAGCAAGGACTTCAAGAACTATTTTGAAGAGATATGGAAAGAGTGGGCAACCTTGCCTTGTCCCTGATTTCAGTGTGATTAAGTTTCTCTCTCTTTAGTTTGATGTTGACTATAGGCTTGCTGTGTATTGCCTTTACTATGTTTAGGTAGGTGCTTTGTATCCCTGATCTCCCCAGGACTTTAAACATGAATGGGTGCTGGATATTGTCAAATGCTTTTTCAGCATCTAAGGAGATTACCATGTGGTTTTTTTTCTTTCAGTTTGTTTATATGGTGGATTACATTGATGGATTTCCATATATTGAACCACCCCTGCATACCTGGGATGAAGCCAACTTGGTCATAGTGGATGGTATCTTTGATGTGTTCTTGTATTCAGTTTGCAAGTATTTTGTTGAGTATTTTTGCATCAATGTTCGTAAAGGAGATTGGCCTGAAATTCTCTTTCTTTGTTGGGTCTTTATGAGGTTTAGGTACCAAGGTGACTGTGGCTTCATAGTATGAGTTTGGTAATGTTCCTTCTGTTTCTGTTTTGTGGAATAGTTTGAAACATATTGGTTTTAGCTCTTCTTTGAAGGTCCAGTAGAATTCCACACTGAAAACATCTGACTCTGGGCTTTTCTTTTCTTTCTTTCTTTTTTTTTTTTTTTACGGGAGACTTTTGATGACAACTTCTATTTCTTTAGGGGATATAGGACTATTTAATTTATTTCCCTGTTTTGATTCAGTTTTGGTAAGTGGAATTGATCCAGAAAATTGTCCATTTCATTTAGATTTTCAAATTTTGTGTTGTGTAGGCTTTTGAAGGAAGACCTAATGATTGTTTGGATTTCCTGTTGTTATGTTCTCCTTTTCATTTCTGATTTTGTTGGATAGTGTCTCTCTGCCTTTTAGTTAGTTTGGCTAAGGGTTTGGCTATCTTGTTAATTTTCTCAAAGAACCAGCTCTTGGTTTCATTGATTCTTTGAATTATTTTATTTGTTTCTAATTGATTGATTTCAGCCCTGAGTTTGATTATTTCCAGCCATCTACTTCTCTTGGGAGTGTCTGCTTCTTTTTTTTTTCCCTAGGGCTTTCAGGTGAGCCGTTAAATTACTTGTATGAGATTGAGCTGCTTCAAATTTCTTCTTGAAGGAACTTAGCACTATAACCTTTCCTCTTAGCACTGTTTTCATTGCATCCCATAAGTTTGGGTATGTTGTGCCTTCATTTTCAATGAATTCTAGGAAATCTTTAATTTCTTTCTTTATTTCTTCCCTGACCCAGCTGTCATTGAGTAGCAAGTTGCTCAGTTTCCATGTGTGTGTAGGCTTTTTGCTATTTCTGTTGTTGTTGAGGTCCAGCTTTAGGCCATGGTGGTCTGATAGGATACAAATGATTATTTAAATCTTCATGTATCTGTTGAGGCTTGCTCTATGACCAACTATATGGTATATTTTGGAGAAGGTCCATGTGGTGCTGAGAAGGTAAATTTTTTTGTGTGTCAGGGTCAAAGTTTCTGTAGATGTCTGTTAGGTCCATTTGATTCATGACGTCTGTTAGAGACGTTGTTTCCTTGTTTAATTTCTGTTTTGTTGACCTGTCCTTTGTTGAGAGTGGGGTGTTAAAGTATTTTTTGAGAGTGGGGTGTGCAACTCGTAAGGCAAGGCAGTTTTCAGTGTTCCCATGGCATTACAGATTCTCATTACCCTCGTGGGGAGTTATTCATAGATTCCTTCTGTCCTGCCTCTCTAAGAATGAGTGATTGAGAAAGGCACAGTGTTGATGGACATCCACGGATCTATTTTCAGTATTGACATAAACACACTATCTACCTATCATAAATTATTTTAATTGAGGAGAATAATTTTATATATAAATATAGAAGTATGAACATAGAGATGTCTTTGCAATACATACACAACCCTTATGAAAGAAATATTTGTTTTAGGTTTTGTACAATGAACCATGTTCTCATTCTTATGCTCACAGATCATATGCAAGATGGTTTCTGAAAATTTTACCTCATAAATACATTGTTCTCTAAATTACTTGTTTTGAAATCCAAATAAAATTCAATATTTCGTACTCAGATGATGCAATGTGAGACTTTATTTTTAAGTAAGATGAATATTTTGTTCACTCAAGAAGCAATGAAAGATTCAACTTCTGAGCTGTGGTATTCATTATTGTAACTTATATGCATTGTGTACTCTAAGCCACAAGTGTCCTGTTTTGGACATTTTAGCTACAGAATCTTTTTTAATTTAAAATTTTATTTTTATATTAATTACAGTTTATTCACATTGTATCCCAGCCATAGCCCCCTCCCTCATCCTCTCTCAATCCTACCCTCCCTCCCTCAGCTCCTCCCAAGCCCAGTCCACTGATAGGGGAGCTCCTACTCCCCTTCCATCTGACCCTAGCCTATCAGAATCTTAAGACTCACAAAGCCACTATTTCATAGAAAAATACTATTTAAAAAATTAATGGGAACAGTTCCCCATAAAGTACTTACATATAAACTACCAAAACAAGCTCACTTTAGACATTTTTTAAAATCTATGAATCATCATAGTATATCTCAAGATTTGTTACTTCTTTGAATTAATCTCTCATGTTTTATCTTTCTCACCTTCATCCATAAGCAACTAATCATATGTCTATTTTTAAACCCCTTCACTGTTTTCCAATACAGTATTCAAGATTTCCACTAGGCTAGACACTGTATTAAATAATCCTGTTTATATTCATGATTCATCCATTTCCTAGAAAAGAAAATGTTGTCACAGAGAGGTCAAGTTGGACACAGAGCTCAACCAGTCTTCAAACTAACGTTCTATTATATTGTGATGATCTTACATCCTTCCAAGCAGAACATTTCAAACAGGTTCCACAGACTTCTGCCTCTTTTCCCAGACAAATCCTCAGCAAGGGAAATGCTTCTCATTCGTTGTAACATCTAGAGCCATGTCAAGGGCTTCTTGACCACTCAAGAGGAAGCAGAGGAGCACCTGCTTTGTTCCCAAACACTTGAGAATGTTTTCACTCTTGATGCAATTGGAACACCACTCATCCTTTCTAAGAAGTTGGTTTTTTCTGATGACATGAACACCAACCGTATGAGATTGTTGAGGAACAAACAGTGTCATTACATCAATGTACAGTGTCCTTGAAATGAAGATTGGCACAGACCAAGCACTCATGTATAGATTGACTCTTATCTTGATATCATTTCTTATCAATGTTGATTTTAATTTCGTGAGGAGCTTTGTCCCCATGCGGTTTCACTTTGCAGTCTCTTGAACGGTTTCCTTGGACAATGGAACTCAAAACTAGCAGATTTTTCTCTCTTTTATTTTTGTAGGAACCAAGGCCTCATGCATGCTAGAGAGGCACTGAACCACTGAGCTACATCTTCAGCCCTCACACTAGTGATAAAGTGGCATTTCTTGTTCTTGGTCTTTGCACCATTGTTTCACAGTCATTCTTTCATGACACTTCCTAGCACGAAGTAAGGTGTAAGATACAGTTACTATCATGTTGTTTACATTTGAAGCAACATTATTTACAGTATTCTACACATGAGATGTCTTATTGCAGACCTTAGTTCAAGTTTTATTTCATGTATTTTGTTTCAGGTATGATCAATCATTTTCCTAGAATAATTTGAACATGTCCATCAAAATCACAGACAGTGCTCTATGGTGTCCTATTGTGACTGAAGCAAATGTCCACAAACTTAGTCAATTAAAGCACCACAAATTTATCATGTGCTGCAGATCAGAAATCAAAAGTAGTTTTCACTTGAGAGTGGGGAAATGAAACATGAGAAGACTGCATTGTTTTTAGAACCTAGGCAAATGTGATTCTTTTGTCTAGCTCCTGAAGCTACCTCATCCCGTGTCTTTAGTAAAGAGTCTGTCATGGTGGATTCATAACCACCACCACTACCTTCACCATAGTGAAAGTGCTTTTTCTAACTGGTTCTTTGAGATGGAGTTAGATGGGAAGGAATTCCATTAGAGGCAATAGTGATCCTAATATAACAGTGATATTCAGCCATCTTTTGTTAGATTACACTATAATCATTGCAGGCTTTTAGAATCATGAAGTTTGTAGAGTCTGATAATTTTATGGGTCACCCACTTTACCCTCTTATTCAATGAGTATCATCTACAGCACTAATTCTGAACTTGAATGTGACACATGAAATGACATAGAGACCTTGTTAAAGTTACAGACTGGCATTCTTTTTTTTTTTCTTTTTTTGATTAAATTTTTATTTTTTATATTAATTACAGTTTATTCCCTTTGTATCCCAGCTGTAGCCCCCACCCTCATTCCCTTCCAATTCCACCCTCCCTCCCTCATCTCCTCCCATTCCCCTCTCCAAGCCCACTGATAGGGGAGGTCCTCCTCCCATTCCATCTGACCCTAGCCTATCAGGTCCCATCCTGATCATTGTCTTCCTCTGTGGCCTGCTAAGACTGCTTCTCCCTCAGGGGGAGGTGAACAAAGAGCCAGCCACTGAGTTCATGTCAGAGACAGTTCCTGTTCCCCTTACTAGGGAAACAATCTGGAGACTGAGCTGCTATGGGCTACATCTTAGCAGGGGTGAATTCTTTGGGGCTAGGAAGCAGCCTGAGTTCTTGCATTTCCAAGCACCAATAAGGGTACATCTCACCCAGAAACCTTTGAATAGAAAGTTTCTAGAGTGTTTCTGACAGATTTTGATGCCTCAGGAAAGATTCTATTATAGTCTTTTCATGCCTTGGTAATTTCAACTTTCATTTACACAAATATGTGGATTTTGGAGCAAAGACAAACTAAGAATTATTCAGAAGTCTGATTTTTAAAGCCATTTAAAAAGGGGTTTTATTTTATTTATGTCTGTGTATATGTGTCTGTGTGAGTGGATGCAGGTACCCCTGAGACCAGAAAAGGGTCTCAGATCTCTTGGAGCTGGAGTTATAAAGGGTTGTAAGTTGCCTTATTTGGTACTGAGGACAGAACTTGGATCATCTAGAAGAGCAACAATCATTTTTAAACACTAAACCATCTCTTCTGTGTCCTAACCAAAAAAAAAAAAAAAAAAAAAAAAAAGAAGAAGAAAAAAGTGAACTAAAATGGCATTTTAAAAAAGGAACTTTAAAAACTTGGATACATATTTGAGAATCCTTATATTACATATATAAAAATATAGCTAAAGAATACACATATATAGATTTAAATGTGTATATTTATGTGTTCATGGACATGAATGTGTGTGCATATTTTTCTATGTATAAATTGATACTAGGTAGGTCCTACATTTATGTTAAGTAATAGAACTCTGGAGGCCTCCTCTCAATTTTTATGACACCTATACAACTTCAATAATTTGCTTTATATTAATTTGCATAAAAAGTAAAAATTGAAGCTACAGACTTAGATTTCTGCAGCTGCAAGAATGAATCCAGGTGTGATATTAGCAGCCATTTTGCATCACGGAGCTGATGGACAGTTTCTAATAGTGTTTAACTGAATTCAGTTCCAGCAGCCTCTGTCACCAGCTTTGATATTAAAGCCAGAGTTTCTGGTTTTAATATTTAAATCCAGCTCCTACACATACTTACCAACTTCATTCTTATTTAATGTTGGAAAGTTATTACTTTGGAGCAAGTCAACCAAGCCATGGTGATTATAGCATATCCAACTCCACTGTAAGAGATTATTTTAATGACGCTGTACCAACAGAGATACATAGACATTCAGACAAAAAAAAAAACAGCCTAATTATAATGACAGAACGAAAGCCAAGCTGTGACAGTTACAAAACCAATTTCAAAGTTTTTTGACAGCCATGGCTGAAAGCTTTGTTCGGACCTTCCTGTAATAACAGTTTACTTAAGACCTAAATCCACAGTGAAGGAAAACAGAAAGAAAAAGTTGTGGCTTTTCTGTCATGCTAATGAAATGGAAGTTGGTTGACATGTTTTTAATAGAACACTATGTTGAAAAGAGTATAGAAAGGAAGTGATGGGTGTGGAATTTACTCTCACAATGCAAAGAAGAAATAACAATGCAAATGCTAACAAGAATAGAAATTTGACAACTGATTTATTTATCTGTGTTATGAAGGTCAGTAGTTCCCACAACTAAATTGCCAGCCATACAAACAGGTTGATTGACAGTACTGGAATTTGATTTTTGTACTACCAAGAAAACATAAAAATGTGTCAATCCCCAGGATGACATGAAGCTCATGGGAAATCTGCTTTTCCCTTGGCTCAGACATCTTAGAGTTATTAGGTTTTTATCACTTTGGTTTATCTCTCTTGGCTCTGGGCTCAGTCAGATGTTCAATATAATTAATTCTTTGACCTTGTGTGAATAATTTCTCATTTCTGACAGACACATATTCTGATCACCAAATGGCATTTGTTTGAACCGGAGATCTTTGCAATAACACCTAGTTTATAAACACATCATAGATGTTGACTCATTAAAATGTGATAATATCCCTTTGGAGCAGACATTATGTCCACTTCACTGAGGAGAAAACTGAGGTGCAGAGAGACTGAAGTGTCTTGTTCAGGGGTACAGCACCAGAAAGTGGTGAAATCTCAACAGTAGATAACGTAGCTCTGCCCCATTCTTAGGGAAGACTGGATAAGATGATGCCTTGCACTCCAGTTCGGGCACACTTTATCCCAGCCTCAGCTGGAGCTTTATGTAGTTCTTTCAGCTGTGGTAGGAAAGAGCTTGCCAGCGGCATCACTGGGCAGTGGCATGGACAGTGTGCATAAGCATGGAGAAGAAGCCACAGAAGAGAATTCACGACTGCCTTTCTATGCCCTCATTCAAACTTTTTCCTTTTAGCCTCTTCTGTTTTGTTTTTGGGTGTTGGAAAGAGCCTAAGAAAGCTTTCTTCTGGTATTCTGGGCTTTCTCTGAAGCCTTACATCCCACCTGCCTCCACTTAGTGCTTATCTGCCATGCAACTGATCTCCATGTCTAAATCAAATGGCATGGTTCTGTCTTCATGCCTCATCCAAATCCTCTATCTCCCTCTCATTCACTCTCCTCTGCCTGATTCTCTAATAAATTTCCATCTGAAACACAAAAGCCAGCAAAGAAAGAGAGCATGTGGCATGACCCTGAGCAGTGGGCGCTCATGTACAGAGCCCTCACCTTTTATCTCTTCTGCATAGGTGATCTCTTCCTCACAATGCAGTAAACTTAGAGAACAGACTTCAAATGGACTTAGTGGCAGAGCTTCGTTCTGATGCCTTCTGGTTGTGTGGTCTTGAACAAATAACCTAAGCTCTCTGAACCTCCTATAACAGATATCTAAACATATCTTACTGTTTAGAGTTGTGGTAGTAACAGACACAACATGAATAAGATATGTATAAATGACTCGCCACATAATAAGCATTCAACACATGGCAGCTATCAAAATACTTGTCTTCACTGCTTGGTTAGCTCCACTCCAGAACAGGCAATGGACTTGGACCAGATTCCATTCCTAATCCTAAGTACAGCCTCAATACTTGTATGACAGTTGGAGAAATTGTTTAACTTCTTAGAGTCTGTTTTCTAAGTCATTAAATTAGAATAACATCATAGGACTAGCATGGATTTTAATTGAGTTAATTTATGTAAAATTCTAGAACTTCCCAGACACATAATAAACTCAATAGACAGTTCTTATTCGTTACAAGATTATTTTCAGCAGGTATTTATGGAAACAAGAAGGGAAAATAAATTTTATCTTTCTTCCTCTTTCCAGCTTTATAACCATCTTCAAAATGTTTCACCCCCCCCCTGTCCCTAGCTTGATAGCAAGTGGTCATGCCCGTTTTTCAAGATAACCATTTTGAAAAGTATTTTTTCATATAGTCAGAATGTGGGGTCAAAACAATCTAATGTCCAAGATGAAAGTATATACAAGCTAAATTAAAATGTATTTTCCATTTTAATATGAAGGTTTCTGAAACTATCTTTCTTTATGTCTTTAAAAGGGCAGGGAGGAGATGAGGGAGGGAGAGAGAGTTTGGGAGGGAATGAGGGAGCGGGATACAGCTGGGATACAGAGTTAATAAAATATAATTAATAATAAAAAATTAAAAAATTACTGAAAGAAATGGATTCCTTTGGTCCCACTTATCAGTAGGAAAGACGGTGATCAGCAGTCTTGAAGACACCGTTTTTCACTGCCATCTATCAGAACTGTTGCCCCTCAAAACGTAGCAGCATGCACGTTGCAGTTAATGCCTACTAACTTCATGGAAAGCTTACCTATCTGTTTGACTCCTCAGAGAATGATGCGCTCGTCAATTTTCCACATGTTTATCCTGAGCATGGTGACTGTGGATGTGATAGTCGCTGCCAGCAACTACTACAAGGGAGAGAACTTCAGACGGCAGTATGATGAATTCTACCTTGCAGAGGTGAGTTACTCACTCCCAGGAGGGGATTGGCAGGGGTGTTTATGGTTGGCCTCATTAAGGGCCTTTTACGAGCATGAAAATGAACTCTAGGGCCTTAATTACCTGACTGCCACCTGAGTTGACTTACTGTCTGCCTCTTAGGTGATTCCCCTGTTTACTGTGTTGTTTGATTCCTGTCCTGTCACCACGAGCCTCAGGGGCCTTCCCCACAGTGGTCATGTTGCCAAAAGAATCTTTTTTTCCTGGGTCTTTTTCCTTTCCACCTCTCATATTCTCCCCTTTCTCATGTTGTGGTAGCTTGCTTCATCCTGCTGTAACTGACCACAGGTTGAGAAGCTTAGAAACAGACTAGTCCGCTGGTCACCTGGGCTACTACAGACACCAGGCGACACTGGTGAACTAATGGCCCTAAGTTGATCATTGCACATCCATACAACGCAGCACAGCATCCGACAACCAGAAGTCGTTAGGGGTGAGCAGCAGTGCTTTCCCAGTGAGCATTCTCCCCAGGCCTGAGTCTTAAATATTCGCAACCATTTGCAAAGAAATCTCATGGTTCTATGGCCTTATGTTTGTGGAAAAAATGAGTTTATGTATAGAAATCCATTCATCCCATAAAAGAGATACACACATATAGGGATACTATACTCTAAAAATCCCATATGTGAATAAAACAAACTTAAAGCCAGAAAAACTAGTCTTCAATTGTGTTTATTACAAAGCATTTTTATACAGAAAGCACTTAGCTCTGTAATTTAGCTCATTAAGGCATCCAGAATTCTCCTAACACATTAAAAATGGACTGGGTTAATAAAATTCAGTCCACACACACAAAAGCTTCTCTGAAAAAAGAATCAATTAAACAACTATGTGGATGTCAAGAAACCTCTACAGAGTCATTTATAAATACCTCTCTCTTTGCGGAGCTCTGTAAAACATAATCCCTTTAATTTTAAGTTTCCCCCGCCTAGGAACAGCTGTGATAGGGCATTGATCTAATAGCTTCAGGTTATGTGGTGCTTACAGGGAAAGACAGACAGTAGACAATAACACTGGAGAATGAATGGAGAGCCTCATGAGGAAACTATAGCCAAACCTCTCCAAAAAGATAAGACTTTTGCTGCAAACCCAGCAAGACTTGTCATTAAAAGAAATGAGCTGACAAATCAGTTGCTGAAGGTACAGATGACCTGAATTAAATCCTTAATCCACATGTTGAAAAAGAAAGAATCAATGGTGGCTCTTTGACCTCCCCAACCACATAGGAGGACTTTGCAGCCAGTCCTGAAGATACCTGATAAAACAGGGCCAGACAAAAGGGGAGGAGGTCCTCCCCTATCAGTGGACTTGGAAACGGGCAGGAAGGAGATGAGGGAGGGAGGGAATGAGGAAGGGGGCTACAGCTGGGATACAAAGTGAATAAAATGTAACTACTAATAAAAATAAATAAATAAAATAAAAAAGAAAAGAAAAAAACAATCAATACAAGTTATACTCTGACATCCACACACGTCATTGCACAAATTTGCACATATAGATAGACACCCAGACATATAGACACACAATCAAAATGAGTAAATAAATGTAATTTTTTAAAAATATGAGCAAAGCATAGACTTTAAGACATAAACAAAAACAGATATTTCGTGATGAGTTTTAGCACAGAGGACGCACATGGGAGGGCTCCTCACGGAGTTAAGCTTCTCTTAGGCAGTGAGAAGAGGGTAGACAGCCAGGCAAACGACACAAGGAAATAAGACGCTTAAGTAAAACCGGCAGACTTCACCAAATATAATAATAATAACAATAACAATTAAAGACACTTCAAATGCAGTGTTGAAGAGCTATCCATATTTTCGGAGTATGGACTTAACATTGACATTGACATGAGACATAACAACTGTTCTGGGTTCTACATAAAAGAAAGACAAGGTTCAAACTGACCCAGTTTTAGGGCTTTATTTGGAGTGGATGAGCTCAGGGACAAGGGGATGGAGAAACAGAGGTGACTGACAGAGGGGATGAGGTGAAAGCCAGATGGCCTGGGTTGGCCATGGAAATATATGAAAATAGAGAAGAGTTAAAAGAAAGTGAACTCTCAAGATATTTATATGTTCAAAACACATGTTTGATTGAAGCGCAAGAATAAGAAAGTTGTGGTCAGAGAAAGGAATTAAAATTTTCCATTTGCACCTTGACTTTGGTAACGAAATACAAAACATGGGGTGCTGTGTAGCTTAAACCTAAGAATGGAGTTGTGACAAGAGATCAAGGCAGCACCACAGCCTGAGAGCGGCTGAGTCTCGGGCGGATAAGAAGACTGCCAGTCCTTAGACAGGGCAGTGCATGAGTGGTTGATGGGGAGTGAGCAGAGGGTGGGGAGATGGAATCAGAGTTTGGTTTGTCCTGATGGAATCCTCTCACCAGCTCCCAGTAGCAATGGTCAGGATACCTTTTCCTTGTCCACTTAAACTCCGCAGAACACACAACATGGATTCCCTCTTCCCTAAGGGGCTGTGGGAGTGAAGTATGCAGTATGAGAGGGAGAGACACACGGAGGCAGTCCGGTGAAGGAAGTTGAATCTGCACATGGAACTTGATAAAGTGCAGGACGTTGTTTAAAACACTAGTAGACACTCAACATTTAGCGGGCCCTGTGTCATGAAGATGAAAAGAGAGGCTACAAACCGCACAGCACAATTACATCAGTGGTTTAAGTACTATGAAACAACATTTCTGAGGAACAAACTCAGAAGTGAGCATGGTGACGGGACCCTGTCATCCTCGTGAGGAGGCACAGTTGCTCCTGCAGGAGTGCTGGTATCAGAGACAGCGGGGCATCACTTCCGTATCCTCACAAGGGGCACTTGTCTGTTACACCTTCTCCTGTGGAGTAAAGGAAGTGGCATATGCCCTGCAAACACAGGGAATTGAACTGAACTTCAGAAAACTTTCCCTAATTTCTTTTCATACAAAGTCTACCTCCTTTCTAGTCTGTTCTTAGGAATGTTAGATAGTCTTTCATTACACTATAAGAAATTGCAACAAAATTTCAAAGAATTTTTGTTGTGGAGTTTCTTAATTGCTGCCTAAATGCTCGTAGAGCCTGGGAACAGGTGATTAATCCTTGTCAGGTTTGTTTGTTTGTTTTGTAATACTAAAAATAACAACCACAGAGTTAAGATGGTGTAACAAAACCTGGTGAAACCTGAAATGTTATATGCTTCCTGCTTGTTCCCTTTCCAAACTACTAACACAGACTTAATTTTAAAAAGATAAGCCTGTGTTTGACACCTCCCCCCAGGGGAGGAGCAGTCTGTTAGGCCACAGAGGAGGACTTTGCAGCCAGCCCTGAAGATACCTGATAAAACAGGGACAGATGAAATGGGAGGAGGTCCTCCCCTATCAGGGGACTTGGAAAGGGGCAGGGAGGAGACCAGGGAGGGAGTGTGGGGTTGGGGAGGGAATGAGGGAGCGGGATACAGCTGGGACACGGAGTTAAGAAAATGTAACTAAAAAGAAAAAAAAAAAAAAAAAAAAAAAAAAAAAAAAATTTAAAAAAAAAAAAAAAAAAAAAAATAAAAAAAAAAAAAAAAAAAAAAAAGATAAGCCTGGTGTTGAGGTAAATCTTCTTTATATAAGTGCTCATTGCCAACCACATGACATTAAAGATGTAAAATCTTAAGAACATAAATAGGGTATAAAATATTATTACAGCATCTAACACTAACAACAAGAACAATAAAGATAGTAAGAGGACAATTTGAGAGGATATGAACTTGGCTGTGGCATATACTTATACCCTAACTCAGCAAGTTAATACATTATATAAATATACATTACTACCTGTTAGTTGTTTCTCAGTAAAGAGATAGATAAGTAGCTAAATAGCCACAGTAACCATCTCCTTGAAATCCTGGAAAGAAAAGGAATAAATAAGATACACATAGGCTTTCATTCACTTAAAATAACCTATAGACAACATCAGGTTATTATTGAATTACTTAAGAACCAAAATCACCTCCAGTAGATAGACTGTCAGTGTTTGAGTTTCTCAGAATATTTGGACTTACTTCAAATTATACTTTTTCAATAAAAAGTCTTTCTAAATAAAAAAAATTGTTGTATTAAGTCATAATGATTTATTTTGAGCATAGCTAAATTATTATAGCTAAATGTAATTCTTAACAAATTCTTTCAGTTTAAGCAAAGAATCACCAAACTTTCTTGAAGAGCCAAATAAGCATGTTAGACTCTGTAGGCTCTCCATTCTCTGTCAGCCCCTCAACTCAGCCACCTTTATGCAAAAGTGAATGTGAAGTTTAATAAAAGTTCATTTACAAAAGTAAGCAATACACTGGATGTTGTGTGAGCTTATAGGGACAGAGAGCCCTCCAACTAGAATGCTCATATGGTAAATTTAAATACAGTAATACTAACAACAACAACTACCAGTTTTTGGAAAGCCGTGTGTGCTGAGTACTTTAAAGAAATTTATTATTTCATTGAATTTCCCAAACAGCATAATGCCAGCAGTTGAAGACTGGGAGTGTAACGGTGCTGTACTTAAGGAAACAGCATTATGTAATAGTTCTGAACGCTTAAATTTCACACTGAGTCACAGTAGGCCATGAGGTTTGAAAGAAGCAAGTTTTTGTTAGGTTTCTTCATTTTATACAATAAATTGTTTAGAAAAATCCAAGATAAACAACTCTATCATTAGGAGTCAATTCATAGTCTAAATCAGTGTCCTTTAAGAGAGAAGGACCTGGGTAAGATGATCAATCCTCACTCAAAAGGCAAAAGGGTTGGATGTAGGAAGGGGGAGAAAACAGGCAACAGGACAGGAGCCTGCCACAGAGGGTCTCTGAAAGACAACCCAGCAAGGTATCAAAGCAGATGCTGAGACTCATAGCCAAACTTTGGGCAGAGTGCAGGGAATCTTATGAAGGAAGAGGGGAGATAGAAAGACCTGGAGAGAACAGGAGCTCCACAAGGAGAGCTACAGAACCAAAAAATCTGGGCACAGGGGTCTTTTCTGAAACTGATACTCCAGCCAAGGACCATTCATGGATACAACCTAGAACCCCTGTACAGATGTAGGCCAAGGCAGCTCAGTCTCCAAGTGTGTACCCTAGTAACGGGAACAGGGGCTGTCTCTGACATGAACTCAGTGGCTGGCTCTTTAATCACCTCCCCCTGAGGTGGGAGCAGCCTTACCAGGTCACAGAGGAAGACAATACAGCCAGTCCTGATGAGACCTGATAGGCTAGAGTCACCCTCCCTCTGACCCTAGAAGGAAGGGGAGGAGGACCATCACCCCTATCAGTGGGCATGGGCAGAGATGAGGGAGGGAGGGTGGTGTTGGGAGGGAATGAGAGTGGAGGCTACAGCTGGGATACAAAGTGAATAAACTGTAATTATTAAAAAAATATTAAAATTTTAGAAAAGATTTAAAAGCGTTGGATTCTTTGCAATAAAGTCAGAGAAAGAAAGAGGATCCTGGGCTTAGTTCCTCACAATAAGTTCACTAGAAAAACCCACCAAGAAGTGTCTCTTGTTCTAAATCTGCCTCTGTCTCCTTTCCTCTGTCTGTTCTACTCTATCCCCAGACTTGTATTCCTCACTTGGTCTTTGATCTAAACAAACAAACAAACAAAAAAACAAACAAACCTTTCTTAGATTCAAAGGCTTCAGAAAGTAAATGGCCCTCAAAATTCCTTCCAAACACTTAGGTTCCCTGTAATAAACTCACAGAATATGATTCTTCTTATGCCATTTACAATAGGAGGAAGGAGAAGCTTAATAACCTTTAACAGAAATCAGTTCTGCCTGGTGATGGAAAATCCACAGGAAATAAACTGAAAAAGTTGTTGCAGATGATTCTGTGAAATTATTTTGATTTTTGTTAGTACGAGTTTTCTATTAACCTTGAGAATATTTGGAAAAATCCTAAATAATTCCATGGAATCATCCCTCACAAAAAATATACGCATCACTTAAACAATATTGCATAAGCGATACTTATACTCAATAGCCTGGTGCTTCAAAAGTTAATATTTTTTTTCCTTTTTGCTTCAGGGTGTTTATTTAGAAACAATGTATAGACAGAGTAAGAAATTCCTATGTGTCCCTTAATCTTACTCTTCTTCCTATTCTCCAGAGTAGTGCATTTATCATTCCATTTTGCTTGTCTTATAAGACTACTGAGAATCTATAAACAGTTTGGTTTTCTTTTTCATTCATTATGACCCTTTGAGAATACGCCTGTTTCTGTCAGTGCTGTTTGCTTATTTGTTCCATGGATAATGGCACTCTGGTTTTCAGTGGCTTTTCTTTTGATCTTTTGCCATAAGATACAATGCTTCTATAAACATTCTCATCTCTGATTTCATGCCACTTTGGGGAAAGTCTTTGAGGATTTTTTTTTTTTTTGCAGAACACATATATTGGCTAGAAACTGTAGAGATTAGGATACAACAATATTCAATGTGGCTAACTGTGCTTGAAAACTCTTATTCTGCCAATTTGTATTCCTACCAGACCATATGAACAGTTTCATTTCATGCTAAATTCATGGTCATTCAGATTTTCAATTTTATCACTTTTATAGAAGAAATCAGTGTATATTAATATACCTGGTCTTGATTACTATAGAGGATTAACTCTTTTCATCTTTTCTTACTTCTTCGATGTGCAGACCCGGCAATTTTCAGCTCCCTGGTGATGAGCACTACAGATCCTCCTCCTGAGGATGGCTCTAGGCAACTTGTCTCTTAGCTTTTATTGGTTGTCTTGGTGTCTATGAAAGTTATCAGTTTTAATAACGTAAGACTTAGTAGTCTTTAATTTTTTTTTATAAAGTTGAGTGTCTTGGGTATTTAAAATTGCTCAAATGTCAGTAAATAGGTTTTTCTAATAGTGTTCTCTAAGAAATAAAAGAAAATCTATCTGGTTAGCTCACTAGATAAAGGACATCAGATAAAAGCTATTTGTGAGAAAAGCTTATAGCAAACCACCAACAGAAATGGCCTTTATTAACAGAATAAATTTGTCTATGAAATCCTACAGACAAGGGTGAATGATGAGCATTACTTTCACTGCTTCTGTCCACTATTTCCTGGGATCCAATTTGGGACAACAAAAGCAGCAGAAGAAATAAAGTAAGAATTAGTAAAGAAGAGAAAAAAGAGAGGGAAGAGAGAAAAGGAATCAGAGAAGGAAACATGAATCAGTTTCAAGTGATGCATTTGTCTACGTAAAAATTCTAAACAAATGTGCAGACATCTAGGAATACATTTCATCAGAGATATGAAAGATCTTTGGGAAAATTAGAAAGCATTATTGAAATGTGCAATAAAAGAATTGAAAAACTAAACAGACATGTCTCTAACAACAATTAAATTTCTGTATAAGCATGAATTTATTTTGGCCACAGCTCAAAGAATTTCAGTTTATGATGAGGGCAAAGCCCGAGTGTGGGAGGGGTCCACAACAGCTCTGCACATTGCCCTGAGCCGGAGACAGAACGCTTAGGTCAGAGTCAAAAGCCCACTCCCGGTAACCTATTCACTCCATCCAGGCTCCTACTGTAGCTTCATGACCTAAAACTGCTGCCGCATGTGGGGAACCTAGACTACACAGGATGAGCCTATGTCGGGCATTCGAGATGCAAACCCTAACAAAAGCTCATCTGACTCTGGGCCTCATAGATCTTACACGGTTTGTGGTTGACCCATCAGCCAGTGTCAACAGTTTCTGACAGAGCCAACTAACCAGTTACAACCCCCAAGCTGTCAGTTCAAGAGAAGACCGTTGAGATGAATGGCTAAATAGTTCAGCTTATGATTAGAGTAGTCTTATTTCATCTAACATAATGTTCAGATCTTTTAGAAGTATATAAAAAGTAATTGTCAGAAAAAACTTACCTAATTAAAGTTTTCCCAGAAAATGAAATTAAACTTAACAACAATGTCAAAGATTGCTGCAATGGCAGCATGTTTTACTTTTGTAATTTGATCATTTCTTGTTATTAATTTACTCCACTGTAGGTGTCAGAATTTGTTGGAACTAAAATAAATGATTTGCTTTACCTAATTTAATTCTAACACTTATTGTAAGAGCAGATGGCTTTTGAGGAAGACAGAAATTAGTACAGAAAAGAAGGCTCTCTACAAAGCAAGTACACTTTATAAAAGCCCTGGTGCCTCCACATCTCACTCGCAGACAAAACAGAAGGGACAGTGTGAAGCTCCAGACAAGTCCTACCTCAGTCGACCAGAAATATCATGGCAATGCATTTTGAGTCAGGACAAGTAGAACCATTAAACCTTCATGTCTTGAAGACAAAGACTGGGAAAGCTTTCCATTGTTTTATCATGAACAGGAAGATCTATTGCTTGGAGCCTATGACATACAGAAAGCTACTGTGGGCCTCAAGAAGTAACAACAGATAACATACAAGAATGATACAACCAGGCTCTCTTACAGACTGCTGACAAGAGAGGTTGTATCTACAGTATCAGCAACAAGTAGCCTCCAAATTCCAAAAGTCTAGCCTGCTTCATTTACACAGGTGCAGGATAAAGGCATTTATAATTTGTCACCCATAAATGTTCATGCATTAGCATTGAATTAAAAGAACAAACACAATTTCCATTTTTCCTTTTATGTTAAGTGTTAATCAGTTAATTTTCCTCCTTCCTTCCAAATTTGACATTCATCTAGCTATTCAACTGCATGAGTTCAGTTGCAATACAATACACCCTCTTTGACAATAACATAAAAATTTTAAATGTTTTTGAGATTTATTTATTTTTGTTTTATGTATGTGTGTTTTGCCTTCATGTCTGTCTGTGTACCACAGGTTTATAACATTTAATTTTTATAATATGGACCCATTATTGGTAATTTCTCTTCAACACAAGAAGGCTTATTGTTCTAAATATTAGATGGCATTTGATGTTATTATCCAATGAAAATTGAACTTAAAGAATGATATACAAGAATGTATATTACTAAGAAAATGACAGCAAACATGACACATCTTTTTTCATGGGAGGTTTGTTTCATCTTTAACATCCTGGTCACAGTCCATCATCTAGAGCAGCTACAGCAGGAACTCAATCAAGAAAAGAGGCAGGAAGCAAAGCAGAGACTATGGAGACATTCTCCTTACCGGCTTGTTCTCAAGAGTTTCCTTGGTTTTCTTTCTTTCTTTCTTTCTTTCTTTCTTTCTTTCTTTCTTTCTTTCTTTCTTTCTTTCTTTCCTTTCTCTCTCTCTTTCTTTCTTTTCCATCTTCTCCTCTTTCTCCTCCTCCTCCTTCTTTTAAAATAAACCTTAATTAAATAAACCCAAAGTAAACACAGCTTAATGGAAAATTGGAATATCCATTCTGAAGTTATGGACTTTCACATTGGGTTTTACACATTTACTATCAAATATATTATATGTACTTATCTACCAACAAAACAAACAAACAAAACACCCATGACAGAACTAGAAAAAGTAACATATTCTCTCATAACTCACGCCTATTTGCAATATTCAATGCTTCTTTGTCCTCTAATATTGAACGTATGACCTAATATTTAACCTTTCTTGTTCTCTTGAAATGTAACTATAACATGAAGTATTAGGAGAGTAAAAGCTTGTGTCTAGAGATTATTAAGGTATTAAGAGCACTTTTTGCTCTTCCAAAGGGCCAGAGTTAAGTTCCCAGCACCCACATCAAAAGAGTTACAACTACCTGCAACTCCAGCCCCAGGGAAGCTGATGACTTTTCTGGCCTCCATGATGATTTCTCTCTCTCTCTCTTTCTCTCTCTCTCTCTCTCTCTCTCTTTCTCCCTCTCTCTTCCTCCCTCCCTCCCTCCCTCTCGTACACACACACATACACACAAATTTTAAGTTAGGGAAACAACACCCTTCACAATAACCACAAATGACAAAAAGTACCTTGGTGTAACCCTAACCAAGCAAGTCAAAGACTTGTATGAAAAAAATTTCAAGTCTCTGAAGAAAGAATTAGAAGAAGATATGAGAAGATGGAAAGATCTCCCATGCTCATGGCTTAGCAGGATTAACATAGTAAAAAATGGCCATCTTACCAAAAGCAATCTACAGATTTAATGCAATTCCCATCAAATTACCAACACAATTCTTTACAGACCTGGAAAGAAAAATTCTCAACTTCGTATGGAATAACAAGAAATCCAGAATTGCTAAAACAATCCTCTACAATAAAAGATCTTCTGGAGGTATCTCCATCCCTGATCTCAAGCTGTACTATAGAGCAACAGTTATAAAATCTGCATGGTACTGGCATAGAAACAGAATAGTGGATCAATGGAACCGAACAGAGGACCCAGAAATAAACCCACACACTTATGGGCACCTGATTTTTGACAAAGATGCCAAAACCATACAATGGAAAAAAGATAGCATCTTCAACAAATGGTGCTGGTTCAACTGGATGTCTACATGTAGAAAAGTGAAAATAGATCCATACTTATCACCCTGCACAAAACTGAAGTCCAAGTGGATCAAAGACCTCAACATAAAATCAGACACATTAAATCAGCTAGAAAAAAAGTGGGGAATACCCTAGAACTCATTGGTACAGGAAACAACTTTCTGAACAGAACACCAACAGCACAGGCTCTAAGAGCAACAATCAATAAATGGGACCTCATGAAACTGAAAAGCTTCTGTAAAGCAAAGGACACTGTCATTAAAACAAGCACTGTCTCCACTGCTGGTGGGAATGTAAACTTGTACAACCACTCTGGAAATCAATCTGGCGCTTTCTCAGACAACTAGGAATAGTGCTTCCTCAAGATCCAGCCATACCACTCCTAGGCATATATCCAAAAGAGGCTCAAATACACAAAAAGGACATTTGCTCAACCATGTTTGTAGCAGCTTTATTTGTAATAGCCAAAAGCTGGAAACAGCCTAGATGCCCCTCAACTGAAGAATGGATGCAGAAAGCAAAAAGGCACACACAGTATATACTCACTCATATAAACATACAACATAGGATAAACCCACTAAAATCGGTACATCTAAACAAAGTAAGCAAAAGAGAGGACCCTAACAAAAATGCTCAATCCCCATCCTGAAAGGCAAAGAGGATAGACATCAGAAGAAGAAGAAAACAGGAAACAAGCTAGGAACCTGCCACAGAGGGCCTCTGAAAGCCTCTGCCCTGCAGACTATCAAAGCAGATGCTGAGCCTGATGGCCAACTGTCGGGCAGAGTGAATGGAATTTTATATAAGAAGTGGGAAATAGCAAGAGCTGGAGAGGACAGTTTCCAAGTGGGTTACATAGTAATGGGAAGAGGGACTGCCTCTGACATAAGCTGATTGGCCTGCTCGTTGATCACCTCCCCCTGAGGGGGGAGCAGCCTTACCAGGCCACAGAAGATGACAATGCAGCCACTTCTGATGAGAACTGATAGACTAAGATCAGAAAGGAGAGGAGAACCTTCCCTATCAGTGGACTTGGAGAGGGGCATGCATGCAGAAAGGGGAGGAAGGGTGGGATCAGGAGGGGAGCAGGGAGGGGCTTATGGGGGGGTACAAAATGAATAAAGTGTAATTAATAATAAAAAAAATATTTTAAAAAAGGTCCAGCTCTTGCCTGATTTAAAAAAAAAAAACTTAAATCATTTTTTTAGAAGGAGGATGAAAACCTAACCTAAATATGGTCCTCAGGGATAGGATCTCTGGGGGCGGGGGTTAAGAGTGGCCTTATCTGATGCCACATCGATGGAGTTCTCAGGACTGAGCATCACGGCTTTACCAGCGAGAAATTGAAGAATACATATTCACAATGATCCTCATTTCTGCTATGTCATATTGCACCACCTTGGGACACTGACAGCAAGGCCATCACTAGGTACAGGCCATAGACTTTGAAACAGAACTGTGAGCCCCAAAAAAACTGTTTTTTCTGTGTTTACCCCTCTTTGTGGCATTGTATTATTTGCAACTTGAGAGCCCAGAACAGTGTGTATTCTCCAAAGGGGATGAAATAACCTCTAGAAGGCTGAAAATTTTGCCCTTGGTTTTGGGTAGTCTAAAGAGAAAAAAAAAAAAAAAGCACTTTACGTAAGCAGCTTTTCAAGTAAGACATAGATATCCAGAAGACAGAAAGACATATATATCTGCGGCTTTCAAATTCCCAAGGAAGTAGTGATTGGAAACAAAAGCTTCACTGGAAAAGGAGTTCAAAGCAAAAGGAGGATGGCAGACACTTCAGTTGGTAAACTGCTCTGTATAAACATGAGGGCCTTACAGTTTACATCTCCATAGACTGAGCAGAGCGGGGCATCCTGGGACAGAGGCAGGCACAGAGGCATCTCTAGACACTCATGAGCTGGCTAGTATGGCACTTACTGTGGCAGAAAACAAAGGGCCATGTCTCACACATGGTGGAAAGCCAAGCTGACACCACAGTTGTCCTCCCAGTGGCCTCCACAGGCTGCCATGCACAGATACTGTGGGCAGTGCTGCTTCAAAGAAAAAGAGAAAGTGAGGACAGATGAGATGGCCCAGTGGCTGATAACTAGCTGCTCTTCAAAGGATGCATGAATAAATTATACAGTGAAAGGATTTGTATGGGCTTGGGCTTCTGGTTCAGGAACAATGAACCACATCCCATGGTCTTGATGGAAAGATTCCCAAGGTAGTGGACATGAGATGGAGAGAAAGAGGAAGCTGAGCACAAGAGAGCTAACAGCTGACTTTGATAGCAGAACCCTCTCATGAGGATTCATCATACCAAGAGTCCATTGAGCAGCTGCCACACTGGGGGGATGAAAGGGGGGATGAAAGCAGAGTGACAGCTGGGTACTTACTACTAACTACCACCACACACACACACACACACCTACAAGACTGGACAGTGGCTTCAGGAGTTCTGTGGGGGTCTTTGCGGGTACTTTGGCTCTGCAGACAGCCTATCTACCTTCTTCACTTTATGTGGACAATAGCAACAATCTAGAAAGTTTCACCATTCCCAACTACCATTAAAGTTGAGTTCACAAAAATATTTTGGAATTGCCTTTGGTAAGTTGGCTCTCAAGCTTGCCTCCTGTATGTTTCTAAGAACTCTGCTATCTTCCTCTGAATTCAAATCCTCTGCCAAACCTCACAACACACACTGAAATAATTAACTAATTAATATTTAATAATTAACTACTTAAGCTAATCATCTACTGTGAATTGTGACAGCTTCCCAATGAGAGGCTAACCTATAACCTCAAGTAAATTAAGATTGTTTTATGCATATTTTTGTCAGTAAATGTTTACTCTTAGGAATTAATCCTGTTTCTCAAAAAATCTACAATGTTTGCTTGTAACAATTCACATTAACTTGAAGAAGTACTTAAGCTCACAAAAATCCAGAACTTGGAAAGAAGAATAATTGACAAGAATATAGGTTTTCCCAAAGAGTGACACCGCAGCAAATTAATTTGACAGCATGTTAGTCATGATCCGCTTGGCAAAGAAATCTGCACCTCAATGGCAACAAGAAGTGCATCCTCAAATGAAATGAAATGAATATCCCTCCATCTTCACCTTGACCCCTGAAAGGTGTACTGAGCTTTATGTAAAATGTTCTATCCTTACATTAAGCTGGAATTCAAACTTAACATTGTTTCCTGGGTTGAAAAACATCAAAAAATTGACTTAACAGGACACAAGATTTTTTAAATGTCTGTAGAACCTTGGAAGAAACAATTTTATTTGGAAAAATGCATGTCTTAAAATTTTAGAAGAGGTTACATATTTCTTGGAAAAATGAAAGCAGCTAATCAGGTGGATGAGCTGATAAATATAGGCAGAGTTATATTGGAACGTTCTTCTCTAACGTTATAAAATGTACAGTGCTCAGATAACCTTTACAGTAGGGTCTGCCTAATTTCCGTGCTCTGATCACTGTTACTTAAGAAATCATAGATCATATAAAAACTATAAAATTCAATAGTCTAATTGACTAGACATGACAATGAGCTGATAAGTAAAATTACAGGCAAAGTTCATATGAAAAAATAAAGCCCTGCCAGGCCACTGAGGAAGATGATGCAGCTAGCCCTAATGAGACCTGAGAGGCTAGGGTCAGATAGTTGGGGAGGAAGTCCTTCCCTGGGGAAAGGGCATAGTGGGAGAAGAGGGAAGGTGGGAGGGACTGGGTGGAGATGAGGGAGGGGCTATAGCTAGGCTACAAAGTGAATAAATTGTAATAAATAAATAAATATTTTTAAAAAAATTAATGTATGACTCAATAAAATCCACAGGTGATTCTTATGTCTAGATTCTAGATTCTAGAATGTATTCCAGGAAAAAAAATAATAATGCCTATTAGAATCATTCACGATATATATCATTGCTTCCAGGACAAAAGCTGGAAATACACACTATGGTATCCTTTAGTTACCATTTGGACCATTGCAAACTAATATTGGTGGTGTTTTTACTGAATATAATAGAGTCCTGTTAGTCAGTCATGTGACACAGGCCAGTAATCCCAGCACTCAGGGAGGGAGAAGCAGGTGAATCTCTATGAGTTTGAGGCCAGCTGCTCTACAAAGTGAGTCCAGGACAGCCAGGCTACACAGAGAAACCCTGCCTCAAAAAAAAAAAAAAGACTTCGTTATTACCACTTTACCACTGTACTGTGCAGTAACTGTCTGTCTTAGTTTGGGTTTCATCGCTGTGTAGAGGCCTCATGACCATTGCAACTCTTATAAAGGAAAACATTTTGATTGGGGCTTACAGTTTCAGAGATTTAGTCCATTATTGTGTCAGAAGCATGGCAGCCTGCAGGCAGACATGGTGCTGGAGAGGTAGCCGAGTGCTCGAGATCATGATCCTCAGGCAGCACAAGGAGACTGTGTGCCACACTGGGTGTAGCTTGAGTGTAGGAGACCTTGAAGCCACCCCACAGTGGCAAGCCTCCTCCTACCAGATCACACCTACTCCAACATGGCCATACCTCTTAATAGTGACACTCCCTATGGGCCAAGGGGCCATACACATGAGACTATGGGGCCATACCTAGTCACTGCCTTGAAGCTAGATCTGTACAACCAAGGAACTAGTATAATAACTCCCCAGATAATCTTAAAAATAAGCATTTCATTTACAGATGGTTTATACACATTTCTAATGAGACCCAGGAAACTTAAAAATATCTGAATGAATTTAGTTCTGTATATGCATATATGTATGTATATATATGTATATATACATATTTGAGAGTTGTTTACATTGAAAAGCCAGTAGCTTTTCTCTCTTCTGGAACTAACTAGGTAGAATGGTAAACACACACACACACACACACACACACACACACATCATACTCACACACATAGTCACACACATACATATATAAATATATGTTATATGCATATAGTAAGTATACATGTGCACACACAAACATATGTGAGAGTTTTATTAAAGAATATAGAATAAGGTCCAAATAAGTAGGGTAATATAATATTTTCTGTCTGTGTTAACTAGATGCTAACTTTTAAAACCCCATTCTGTATACTTCATTTATCATTTTGAGACAGGGCCTCAACTTCCGAATATCTTCCTGCCCCTGCCCCCCAGTGCTGAGATTACAGGTTTACCACCGCACCAGTTCAAAGTCTTTTAAAGCAACAGTTGAAGATAGGTGGATATGAAAGTGTACATTTTATAATGCAAAGTTGTAAAATAAACTACTAAGTAAGGAACAAACATTTTCAGTACATTTAGCAGACAAAGGTTAATGATTTCAATATAAAAAACTCTCAAAACTGGTAAGAAAGATGAAATAACACCACAGAACACTGACAAAGTTATGAACAACAAAACACAATTACTTTAAAAAGAAATTAACTCTAAGTGATCAATACACACATTTCTGCAGTAGAAACATTATATCTGATTGTGCTCCTCCTACAGATCAAAATTTTGGGACAAGGGTAACTTTTCTGCATTGCTTGGAGGCAAATGGTTTGTTATAAAGGTATTTTTGTGCTTTGTTTTGGTTTGGTTTTTGGAGAGGGGAGGGCTAGAAACAGGGTTTCTCTGTGTAGCCTTAACTGTTCTGGCTTTGTAGACCAGGCTGGCCTTGAACTCAAAAAGATTCACCTGCCTCTGCCTCCCTGAGTGCTGGAATTACAGGTGTGCACCATTGTGCCTGGCTTATTAGGTTTTGAAAGTGATCTTTTGCTTTCCAAACTTTAAACATACAAGTCTGTCTTTTGTTCTCTCTCCCATAATGCCAAGTATGGAAACATATTTTAATACTTATACGTATAAAATCCTCAGTAAGTCTCAATAAAGCAAGGTGGCACATACCTCTAATTCCAGCACTCCGAAGTTTAAGGCAGGAGGGTGGAGAGAGAGAGGCCAGCTTGTCCTACTCTCTTGAAAGATAAACGTTAGTCAATTACCGATGTGTAGGAGGATAGCGAGGAGAGCCTTGTGTTTAATAATAAAGAGTTTGGCTGTGATTGCCTAATGATTCCTACAAGTGCTATTAGTCAGTAAATTAAAATAGAGACTATTGAATGGAATAATTGATAAACACTATGGAAAATTATGTAGATGGTGCAGAGGGCCTTTTTCCTTTAATCTGTAGGGACAGAATGCTTGTGAAAGAGGAAAGGAGTGTTCACAGTGATGTTTTAAGTGCAAACCCTGTATGTAGAGACACTGAGAAGACGGTACAGAACATTAACGGGAGCCTTTGACAAAAGTGGACTAAAGAGCTTAGTCACATTTCCTTGTGTTCTTAAACTTGTCTCAAAGTTAATTAGTATTGGGGTGTGTGTGTGTAAAACTTCCTGACTCTGTAGTGTTGCTCATGTGTGTGCATGCTCATCCTGGATCCTGATCAGAGGACTTGCTGCAGAAGGCTGATTCCCCCTCCTTCCACCATTAATTGTCTGTAGTCCTTAAGCAAGGGGTTTTGCGAGATCCCCATCCATATAGGCATGCCAGCTGGTGTTGTCATTGTGGTGGTCTTATTTAGGCAACAATATTGTTGCCATTTCATCAGTGCAGTTTTCCTTCATAATCAGCAGACCCTGTCTCCTGGTAGACACTCTGGTCGATATTTCGGTCTCCTCTTCTGCGATGTTCTCTGAGTCTTTAATGTGGGCTGTGCTGTGTATGCAGCAGTTGAGGCTGGGCATTTTGCTTACTTTTTTTTTTTTTTTTTTTTTTTTGCATTTGACTAGTGATAGATTTCTGTAATAGCCTCTGTTCAAATAGAAATATCTTTGATGAGATATTAGAATTAGATTTATCTATGGACATAAGAATGAATATTTAGAAAACAATTAGAAATTAAAATACATTGCCTTCCTGAGTGTTCAGAGTAGAAATGTCCATCAAAAATAAAATGAAGCAGAATCTGCAAACATAGCTGTCAAAAATAACCTAAGTACTTCTGCATATCTAAATTTACATCTGCATTGCTTCTAGCATCCACTTCTTAACATGTTATTGCTATAATTCTATCTCTTACATTTTCCAGTTATGAGTGGAAGAACAGTCTTCCTGATAGTCAATAATGGTTAGACAGAAATTTAATTTCCAACAATTTTACAGTGTGTGCTAAGATATATATATATATATTATGGCTAATCCTAACACTCACTCTCATGTCCTTTAATCAGAAGTTAATATAGTATTGCCTATTTGAATTCCAATTATAGCTTTTTTGTATAAAATAAGGATCACCTCAGAGTAGATGAACAATGTTATCTTTTGCTACCTATATTTGTGCACTTTACACTATTGTTATTTTCTTTTTATTTTTAAATTTATTTATTTATTTTATTACAATTTATTCACTTTGTAGCCTAGCTGTAGCCCCTTCCCTCATCTCCTCCCAGTCCCACCCACCCTCTCTCTTTTCCTCCCATGCTCCTCCTCCAGTCCATGGATAGGAAAGGTCTCCTCCCCTTCCATCAGACCCTAGCTTATCAGGTTTCATCAGGGCTGGCTGCATTTGTAGCTGCCGTGGGCTGTATCTGTACAAGGATTTATACAGGAGAAGGATGTTTAGCCTTAAATGCCAATCATGGTGTCTCTTATTTCCTCTAGGTGGCTTTCACAGTCCTTTTTGACTTGGAAGCACTCCTGAAGATATGGTGCCTAGGATTTACTGGCTATATCAGCTCGTCTCTCCACAAGTTTGAACTACTGCTTGTTATTGGAACCACTCTCCATGTGTACCCAGATCTTTACCATTCTCAGTTCACATACTTCCAGGTAATGCTACTGTAACTACAAATGCCTGTAGTTTCTCAGAGACTATATGTGCTTTTATAATGTTGTTATGGTGAATGACTCCCATGTGCATATTTAGTAATCTTACTTTGAAGTAGGCTCAATGACTTAACTACCAGAAATAGCACTTTAACAAATTGTAACCATTATTTTTAAAATCCTGAGAATTCACGGTAACATATACAAATCTTCAACAAAACTTCTCCCAGTGAATGGTAATATAGCTATACATACTTAGATATATACATACACCACATATCTATTTATAGATATAAAGTTCTAAACAAAATAATATATTGGCACAAACTTTAAGGGGAGGAAATATGAGTTTCTTTCAAGTGAATACACTCCTTGTAAGTTTTCTCACTGAACAATAGTTTACTATGGATGCATTAAAGGTTATAAAATTTACCTTTACAAATTTAAATTCATCTTACATTATTATTTGCAAATTGTTTCTTTCTTTCTTTTGTGATAGTTACATAATGGTAGTTGTAATTATTCTTTCATAAAAATTATTTTTTTCAAATGTGATATTGTTTTATAATTAATTAATAAATATTAATTATTAGTTACAACTTTTAAGTCATTTGGTGCTAGAATATACTCACTGTACTGTTAAATTCATGATAAACATGATTATTAAATTACTCACATGTTAATAGTCTAATAAAAGTGTCTCCAGTACAGTCAAATTTCTGACTTGCATTTGTATAATTTATCATGGAAATATCCAAACATACATTGATATTCTATAAAGAGAAATTATAAATAGTTGTGGAATAAAATGGCAGCAAAATGTTAAATTACTTAGAGAAATAGGATTTTAATTCCTTAGATCAGTGATTCTTAACCTTCCTAATGCTGCAAACCTTTAATACAGTTCCCCATTTTGTGGTGACACTCCAACCATAAAATTATTTTTGTTGTTACTTCATAACTGTAATTTTGCTACTGCTGTGAATTTTAATTAATGTAAATATTTTTGGAGATAGAATGATAACACCTTTTACCTACTGAAAAATGTCATCCTTCTATGATGACTATTTCAAATTTTTATCACATGCCAATTGATACTTTTTGAGTTTTATTTTTGATTTTATGTGCATGAGTCTTTGGCCTGTGTACATGTCTGTGTACCACATACACGCATGATGCCTGCGCAGGCCAGGAAAGGGCAGATGCTGTAGACAGCAGTTACAGGCGGCTGGGAGCCACCTGATGTTGGTGCTGGGAACCGAAAACAGATCTTTATAGGGACAGCCAATACTCTTAACTGTGGATTCATATTTCACTTTCTCAATTTATGCCTCTTAATCATATTATATTCCCTTAAGCACTGCATCTGATTTATGCTCTTTTGTAATATTACCATATAATAATCTTTCTATAACATTCTTGTCACATAATTAATATTTTCAATTTAAAAACTAATTTATTATTTGTATTTGGGTTAGGTTTTGTGAATACCTTCTAAATAAATATATATATATAACAATGCCCAACATCTAGAGAATAGAGATGACAAGTTCGGAAAGTACAGAAAAGCTCTAAAAACACAAGAGTTATCAAGACTGAAATTTGTTTCTTTCCAGCAGCTGGTAAACACACAGGAAAAATAGGTGATTTGTTCCATGATAGCCTCAAAAGGTCCAACCTGTTACTTTGGATCTAACTATTCATACCCTTTACAAAGATTTTTACATAGTCTTTCATAGGTGATTTCATTGTTACTATCCTACCTGTTTCTATTTTTTAGAACAGAGAAAGGGAAAATAATTATATCTAGGACAAGTTTGATTTACCATGTCCATAGTTTTAGAAGTCTCTTGTTTTCATAGCTGGTCAGCTTGAGCCTAGTCCATTGGGAAATTTCAGCTACAGATTGTAAATGAAAAAACTAAAGCAGAGTCTTTTGCCCCCTGGGGTCACTTGACTAAAATCCAGGAAGATCTGTTATTTAAAGGAAGAGGGAGAAAATAGATGTTGGATATGAAGTAGGAGTCTGAACCAGTCCTTGATAGAAGTTTGATTTTCCCCATTTATTAGTGTATGATACCTAGGAAGGTTTATTTTAGGAGACAGTAAACAGAACTAATATTGACTCAAATGACTACTTAGGTACTAAGCATTAGGAAATATCAGTTTTATTTGAACAGCATGTACTATTTAATACCATTTTGAATTATCATATTGTATGTTGAAACAGTTATCAATATTTGTCTTTATTCGTTGATTTGAGAGTTGCTGTGTTCTCACTGTATGGCAGGCTACATGTGTGGATGTCTTAGAGACCATATTACTATTTTTAGTCTCTAGGTGAAAAGAAAAAATATGACTTATTTTTTACACAGTACCATGGAAATTATATTTTAGTACAGATTTCTTTAAAAATTCTGCTTCTAACATGTATGTCTTTTTCTCCATGACTAGGTTCTCCGGGTAGTGCGGCTCATTAAGATTTCACCTGCATTGGAAGACTTTGTGTACAAGATATTTGGTCCTGGGAAAAAACTTGGAAGCTTGGTAGTATTCACTGCCAGCCTCTTGATTGTCATGTCAGCCATTAGTCTACAGATGTTCTGCTTCGTTGAAGAACTGGACAGATTCACCACATTTCCAAGGGTAAGAAGGTGAAACATGGCCAGTCTAATCTGCTGTTCTTATTTTAGCAATGGTGGTTAGCTTAGCCATCGTTCAAAAGTACTAGCATATCTTTGATAGTTGAGATCATTAAGTCCTAGTATTTTGATCAGCCTTTTCTATGGGATACAGGAACTTGAATACATTTTCAGCATTGTCAGAGTACACATCGATTCTAAAATTCTGGAAGCAATATTTTGGGATGCCACAAAGCATCAGTAAAAGAAAATGGGAGCAATGCTCCATCATGTCTATAAATTACAATTTAGAAAGAGTTTTAACTAGAATGTCCATTTTTTTAGGTGTATCATATTTTAGGCATATTTTACAGTCCATCTTTTTTATGTTGTATCTAACCTAAGCAAACTGGGTTGTTTATATAATACAATTCATAGAGCACAAATTTAAGTAGGAGGTGACCCAGAGGCCTGCATTCGTGTTAAAATTCACAACGGGGAAAGAAAAATGACATCACATGGCTCCATAGCAGGGTTAGGGTTCAGTCACTGACTGTAAGGGCCCATGTAGACTAGAAACCCAGCAGTGAGTGACCAGGACAAAGATGGTGCATGTTCTCACCATAAGTTGAAATAATGAGGCCTGTGTTTGTGGGAAGCACAATCATGGAATAAACAGGATAAAGTATGTTCTGTTAAGCTAAAAGCAAAAGTAGTGAAATTAGTACTTCTAATGGAACTATTAAGATGATGGGTTTTCTTGTTTTTTATTTGTTTGTTTCTTTGGTTAGTTGGTGTTTTAAGACAGGGTTTCTCTGTGTAGCACTGGCTGTCCTGAACTTGCTTTGTAGACCAGGCTGGCTTTGAACTCAGAGATCCACAGACCCCTGCTTCGCTGAGTGCTGGGATTACAGGCATGTGCCACCGCACCCAGAACAATGATAGTTTTTAAATAATTTTTGCTCTAAGCTTGTAACTTAACTCTCAGTGTTGAAATTTATCCTTTTAATCTTATGAAAGAAGTGGGAAATAGTAAGATCTGGAGAGGACAGGAACTCCACAAGGAGAGCAACAGAACCAAAAAATTTGAACACAGGGGTCTTTCCTGAGACTCATACTCCAACCAAGCAACATTCATGGAGATAACCTAGAACCCCTGCACAGATGTAGCCCATGGCAGTTCAGTGTCCAAGTGGGTTCCATAGTAATGGGAACAGGGACTATCTCTGACATGAACTGATTGGCCTGCTCTTTGATCACCTGCCCCTGATGGGGGAGCAGCCTTACCAGGACACAGAGGAAGACAGTGCAGCCACTCCTGATGAGACCTAACAGACTAGGATCAGAAGGAAGAAAAAGAAACCCTCCCCTACCAGTGGACTTGGGGAAGGGCATGCGTGGAGAAGGGGGAGAAAGGGAGGGATTGGGAGGGGAGAAGGGAGGGAACTAGAGGGGGGATACAAAGTAAATAAAGTATAATTAAAAACAAAATTAAAAAAGAAAATAAAAAAGAAATTTATCCTTTTATAATCCTAACTTCTCATCCATGTATCCATCCATTTGTAAATCAAGAGATGTACCAAGTATATAGATGGCACTCAATTTTAGTACTTCAAAACCTCTCGGCTGAGGAAAGGGACACAGCTATGCAGGCTCAAGGCACCCTACAACTCTAGAGGGAGACCCATGGCCGGGATGAAAAAGCTCAGAAAGGCTTACTTGAATGTGAGCCTTGGAGAGATAAGGAAGCCAAATGCAGCGTTGTGTTGGTGTACAGCATGTCCAAAAAGTCTAAGATGAAAAAGTTTGCAGAGGAAAGGGAAAGAGTAGTTAATAGCTGTATTAGTCAGGGTTTCTGTTGCTTTGTTAAATACCATAACCAAAGGGAATCATGGTCATTCCCAACCAAACAAGGCATGGACCAAAGGTAGTTACTGATGGTACAGAATCAGGAAAGACAGTTAAAAGCACTGGGCAGTTCTCTCTCTCTCACTCTCTTGCTGTCTGTCTGTCTGTCTGTCTTCTCCCTTTTCTGTCTGACTCTGACTCTGTTTCTGTCTCTTTCTTGATCTGTCTCTCTCTCTCTTCCTACTCTGACTCTATCTCTTTCTTAATCTCTGTTCTCTGTCTCTCTGTCTCTGTCTCTCTGTCTCTCTCTCTCTCTTTCTCTCATGTTAATACTGGTACAGTCATACTTCTCTAACCCTAGAGCTGAGAGGGGAGAGGAGAAGCGTATCACAGAGGTTTGCTGCTTCTTAGCCAATGTAGCGAAAACTTCACGTTCCAGGTTCAGTGAGAGACTGTCTCAACAAATAAGGTGTAGGATATTATAGGAGGACAACCAGCATACCCTGGCATCCAGATGTGTACACATGGAAAACTATGCCCTCATACACATGTGCACACACCCACATAGACCCCATACATTTGGAAGAGAAAAAACCTGCCCACATGCCCAAAATGAAAGGTATTGTGGGATATGCTCGTAATGCCAGCATTTGAGATTGGGAGGTTGAGACGGTGGCTCCCTGGGGTTCACTGGCCTGGCCAATCGAATGAGTTCTCAGTCTGTAAGAGACCCTGACCCAAAACATAAGATGGAGAGTCTCAAGAGGAATTGTCATTACACCAGACTTGTCATTGGCCTCCACATGATTGCTTACACATGTGAACTGCACCTGAATGAACACATAGTCTCTCACTGAACCCGGAATGTGAAGTTTTGGCCACACTGGCTAAGCAGCAAACCTCTGTGATAAGCTGGTTAGAGAAGCATGACTGCACCTGATATTAATGTGTGTTCTCAGAATCCTAATGTACACAAATTTCACATCCTGAGCTCACTCCCCTAACTCTATGGTTTCACTTACCTGAGCTCTAGAAATCAACCCAGCTCCTTAGCGTGCATGGCAAGTACTTTACTGGTGGAGCCATAGTCCAAGTTTCCTCTCTCCCTTCCTTCTTCTTACCCAGTAGTTAGGTGCTTGGGACAGGTTGGTTTCTCATAGTTTTAGCCAAAGCATACTACAGTAAAACAATTTTTTTCTATAATAAAAATCACACAAGGAATACTGGAGAGATGGTCTGACATATGCTTTCCATACACATATAAGGACTAATGTTTGACTCCCCAGAACCAGTGTAAAAGTTGTGGGCATCACGTGTCTGTACTGCCACCACTGAGGAAGGAGAGACAGGTGGATCCCTGGAGCTTGCCAACCAGCCAGTCCATCTGTGGCAGTGAGCTCCACAGTGGAAGACCATCTCAAAAAGCAGGACAGAAAGTGACGAGAAAGAAACACAATGTTGACCTCTTTCCTACACATACATGTTATGTGCAGTTGGAGACACACAGCTCACCTGGATACACACAAGCACACACTCATACACGAGCACACATGTGCTTACGCACACACGAAGGAAAAGGAAGGTCATGGGAGATATTCAGCGTAAGTTAGGACTGTGACTGTTGATATTGTCTTGACGGAAGTCCTAGCCGTCACAGAGGGCGGCGACCAGCAACAAGCATGGCACCATGGAAGGACGTAGGAAATAAACTATGGAAGGCTTTTGAGTAGGGAGAGCACTCAGCATGCAGAAGGAGGCAGTCCAGTAGAGGCAGGAAGAGGCCAGGGCAGTGACCTGGTTGAGCACTAAAGATTAACAAAATACAAACATCTTTCAGGAAAATGCACCATGCGATTGACATATAAGAAATGAATCATGTTTTCCCTTAGTTTTCTGATAAAGGTTGATACGCATCATTTCACTAAGGCTTTGCTCAGATTTTCCCTATACTTACTACGTAAAAAACTGGCAAAAATTTACAAAAATGGATACACTAAACATATACTACATGATTTAATCTTTATCCCTTCTAACTCCTCACCAACATTTCATCAGGCCTCATTTCTTTTCAGTCATACAAATGTAGTTAGTTTTTATTCATAACCAGTATACCACACTCCAAAGCAGTAATACTTAGTTTTTTTAATATTTGTTATCTGATACAGACTTTCTTAATTTGAAAACTCTAAATGCTAATTACTTGCTCTATTAGGTTTTTCCTTATAAAATTATGTCCAAGAGATTTGTTATACTGTAAAAACAATAAATGCTATAAAACTAAATTACAATTTAATATCTATGTTTTCTTTCAATCATTGAAGTGACTAATCATTTTGTTTGTCTTGAAAAAATACTGAAAGCTTAAAAAAAAGATATGCTCTTCTCTTTTTGTTCTATTTGCCATTTAGTTAGAGACTATGAGTACATTTGTAATGAATGTGGGTCAAGGTTAATTTAACCTCCAGAAGTACTAGTTCAGTTATTACTGCAGATATCTCTACTGACTTTTAACTCACACCTTTGCCTTTTATTATGTTTTTTAATTTGCTCTGAAGTATCTCAGAAATGAAAAAAAAAAAAAAACATTAGCAATACTTAAAGAAGCTTCTGACCATTCACTCAACCCTATAGTATGAGCTACTTAGCAGCCAAGTCAAGGAAGCCACAAGTACAAGACCTGACTCAGCTAGAGGGTGAGTTCAAGGCCAACCTAGGCAGCTTAAGGAGATCTCGTCTTAAAGCAAAAGTTAAAGGAAAAGTGAGGATGGAGCTCAGTGTAGAAGGCTTACCTAGCGTACACAGGGTGTAGATACCCAGGACTGAAGAACTTAATCTTACAGAGTCTGGCTTATGTAGCTCAAGCATCAGACCCTGGGTTCAATCCTTAGGTCAACAAAAAGTATTTATCAAAATAAAACTGTAGCCGTGCAGAACTGAATATGCAAAACTGAGTTAGATATGAAGTCCTCGGATGCCTCTCTCGGGTCACTCTTCTCTCAGATCTGGATACAACACAAAGGAGGCTGAAGTACGGATGTGAGCAAAGCTCACTGTGCAGCTCCATGACCCTGAGCAAAGAATAATGCCCAGCCTAACCTTCAGGCCACAGAAGCCAGCAGTCAATTGCCGGGGGGGGGGGGCTATGTGGACAAGCCCATTTTGTTCCATTAGTAGAACATTAATGCAATAGGCACAGGACATTTGCTCCTAAACTTTGTAAAGCCAAGGAGTGCTGCTCTGAGCATCCTCACAGATGAATTTGTGCACATGCAACCTAAATTTTTATCTAGTAACAGAATGGCTGGGTCTTAAAATAAATGCTTCTTCAACTCTGATAGAAGCTGAATGTCTTGAGCTCCAAAGTAGATGCAGTGGTTAATCTGTCAGCCGCTGATGAGCACATTCTAAACTTCACAACCCACAGCACAAGATTTGACCCAAAAACTCACATCTGTTGATGCCCCATCTTACTGTGAACACTAAGCTCCTCACTTTGTCTTTCTTCAGTTGGCTGCATCACTAACCCTGTTGTCCATGCTGCAGTGACAGTGAGGCTCACAGACTGTTCCTGTCCAGTGAGGCTCACAGGCTGGCCTTGTCCAGCAGTGTATACAAACTGGTTTTTCATCTTCTTTTCCCATTGAGTTCTTTGTCTAGCCATTCTGTACCATGAGAGCCAGCATCCAGCCTTATCAAGTGTTTTAGTTCTCAATAAGGCTCTCAACCCCTATTCCTTGTGCCTGCCCTAACACGCAGAGCGTCCTGAATTACTTGGGGGAGGGAAATAAACCATCATTTCTTGGTTTTGGGTCCCTGTGTTTAGTATTATTTTCTCAGCATAGTAACGAAGTTTTTAAACAAATATTTGTCACATCCTAGCTAAAATTTGCTTTTAAATTTTTGAATTTTTGTTTGGTAATGTAATACATGTACAGAATGTACTTAGATATGTCCACACATCTCCATTTTCCCCACTCACCTCAGTCATCCTGTGTTCCCTCCCAATTCCAATTCCTCTTCTTTGGTGGAGGGGTAGGAGTGGTAACTGCTGAGTCCTGGGATTTTTTCTTAACTCTCTTTTTTTCTACTCATGATCAGAAACAAAGGTTCACTAATAAATTCTAGAGGGGAAAGGAGGCATTACATTAACTATTTTTCTGGAAGAAACATGGATTCTTGTGAGCACAATCTGATATCGCCATGCTTGAGCTCCATTCCTTCATTGTGCTCCTGTTTGAGCCTCAGATCCTCATGTCTCCACCCTCTCAGTTTTACATAACTGAAAGCCTTTTTTCCCATAAAATGTTTCAAGAATCATTCAATAATGAAGTCTAACTTAATCACGTGTCTGTTATATTTCATAATTGTATAATGATGGCGTACAGACACGGACACATTCTTTAGTTCTTTCTCTTTAGTGGAGTCAAGACTGGAAGGCAGAATCAGAATAGCTTATCCCTCCGTAGAAAGTGACTAGACTAAAAGGTGCAATATCGTACATTAGATATACTCATACATAAGTAATGTTGAGGAAGTCCTGGTGGGCATTTGAAAATTCTAGGAGTGTATTGTTCGAATGACTGTTGTGTCTCCCAATGTAGTCTTATTTTAATGGTAAGAAGAGATTGCTTCCAAGAAAAGTAGGTCTGTAAAGCTTCCGGGGTAAATAACATTTCCAAGGGTGATTTGTGAAGATTTGTGGTAGGACAATTACATTTCATGGAATGATCATCAGAAACTTGAAACTTGAAGGCATAGAAGGCCACTGAGTAGGGGTGAGTGATCAGCTGGAACCAGCCCGTGAGTGATCTGTGTGTAGCAGGATCCATTATCTATTTCCTTTCCACCTCCTCAAAAAAGAACAGAACTGTTTTGAGGAATTTCACACCGTAGGTCATATTATTTCCCAGGGGTGCATGTTCATTGTATAAAATTCATTTTTATTGACCCAAAACAAAAATTGAGGAATCACGAGCACCTTCAGAGACTTTCTTTTTTATTCTTCCTGTGAAGCCGTTATTGTGCCAAATGCTCCTCAGGCCCATAAAGTAAGTCCCATCTGAAGCTCTAGACCATATTGTGACTCACGCCTGGACATGACTTTGCAACAAAAAGTAGCAACTTGATTTAAAATTTAAAGTAATGAAATGATACACCTTATACAACTGTCACTCCTGCTCCACAAAAAAATCCTTTTAAAATAACTTATTTCCTTTCCAGTATGACTTTAGATATTTTTGTTGGTGCTGTTTTGGCTCTGATTGGATTTATTTCAGTGATGATTTATCACTAACTGCACAGTGATAAAACAATATCCTGTGAACATAGTTTTAGGAGCGGCTTTAATGCTTCTTGAATCATGGGGAGTTGCTATTCCCTGCCTGTTGTATTTTGTCACTGACATGCACAGTCACACCTTAATGCTTTGCCTTTCACTTTAGTTTGGCAAATTTTATTTGCTGTTCCCCAACTGTTGTTTACTAGCTCATTACAATCGCATTAGTCGGTAACATTTTTCTTATTCAACCAACTTTAAACACAAATTGAGTCATTATTATTACTGATGTTTAACTAATTGTAGTGGTGTCTTTAAGCATATTTTGCATGATACAAAATAAGTCTGTTATTAAATATATTGCTTACTCTTCCATACGGAAAAATACAACCTGTATTTGTGTTCTTTGCTGTCTCACATTTGTCTACAGTTACCCATAAAATAAAACTAAGTTTTAATAGGTGATTGAGAAGGGCTGAGGAAGAAGATAACAGCAAACTGGTTAGCACAGTGTCTCCACACAGTAGCCAGCAGTAGTGTTCGTAACCAACGTGGAGAACCTGTTTACCCCAACAGCACAGCCTCAGCAACGGTCAGGCGGCTAGCACACAAGCGTCCCTCTGAAAATGAGGTGAACAGTGGCCACTCAGTTTTCTATTGTTTACAATGTTTAAAACTTTAAAAGTAAGTCCCAGCATCTGCATTGCTAGTCTGCAGGGCAGAGCCTTTCAGAGGTCCTCTGTGGCAGGCTCCCGACTTGTTCCCTCTTTTCTCCTTCTTCTCATGTCCGTCCTCTTTGCCTTTCTGGATAGGGATTGAGCATTTTAGCCAGAGTCCTCCCTCTTGATTGATCAATGCAAATGCTGAGACTTTTGGACAACCTTTGGGCAGAGTGCAGGGAATCTTCGGAAAGAAGTGGGAAACAGTAAGATCTGGAGAGGACAGGAACTCCACAAGGAGAGAGAGAACCAAAAATTCTGAGCACAGGGGTCTTTCCTGAGACTGATACTCCAACCAAGGACTATGCATGGAGATAACCTAAGACTCCTGCACAGATGTAGCCCATGGCAGTTCAGTATCCAAGTGGGTACCATTGTAATAGGAACAGGGACTGTCTCTGACATGAACTGATTGGCCTGCTCTTTAATTACCTCCCCCTGAGGGGGAAGCAGCATTACCAGGCCACAGAAGAAGATGATACAGCCACTCCTGATGAGACCTAATTGACTAGGATCAGAAGGAAGGAAAAGAAGACCTCCCCTATCAGTGGACTTGGGGAGGGGCATGCATGCAGAGGGTGGAGGAAGGGTGGGATTGGGACAGGAGGAGGGAGGGAACCATGGGGGGATACAAAGTGAATAAAGTGTAATTAATAAAGAAAAAAATAATTGAAAAAAGTAATTCCCAATTACAATTTAAAATATTCATCTTAATCAGTCCTTTGCAGCTTTTAAAAAAAATACAGAGATAGATGATGATTTATAGATAGATGGATATAGATGATAGATAAATAATGATGAGGAGGAGGAGAATAAATAAATAGATATGGATAGATAGATTATAGATGATTAATAAACAAATGTAGATGATAAAAAGATAGATAATAATGAAGATATATAGATAGATGATAGGTTGATAGATAGATAGATAGATAGATAGATAGATAATATATATCAGAAAAATAAGACCATTGCCAAATCACTGCCAAAATCTGAAAGAGCATATCATTAACAGTTTCACATATAGATCTAAACAGAGAACATTTAATGACTGACATATGGATCCATCCTTCCTTCCAGTGCACCTCTTGTGTAGAATAACCAAAATCATAATGAGCCAAAAATGCTCATCTACCTACAGCCTGTAGATGAATGTGTCCACAGCCAATAAATAACCCAATTTCCAGAAAACACAATGGGATAAGTTATATGTCCATGTGTCTATATTGCTGAACATCCTTGATAATATATGTGTGGGGCTGGGAAATCCCTAGGGAAATGGAAGCTCACAGAATGCATCCTACAGTCTCTCTTAACACACTCCAAAAGGAGATAAAAAAAAAAACAGTAGAGAGGGGCTTAGCTACAAAAGGAACATGACCAATTCAGCCACAGACCTGTGCTGTGACTACTGGGGTTTATTGTTTGATCTTTTTTGTTTCATTTGGAGGTTTTTTGTGTTGTGGTTGTTGGTTGGTTGGTTGGCCGGTTGTTATGATGTTTTAGTTTCTACATGCCATAACTCATAATCACTGAAAAGAAAGGTAATTGACAAAGTCCCGGATCCTAGTATTTATAGAAAATTTTCTGTAAGAGAGCTCTATACATTGGGCAACAAGTGTGTATATTAAGATGAAACACCACAAAAAACATTTTGTTAACAAATTAGACAAATATCAGAATCCTCGTCTCTTGGAATTCAAGTTGAATAAAATGGAAAAGGAAAATCAACAAGGAAATTATGAAACTGAAGATAGGGTGGAAGTGCATTTTGTTCATTGTGCAACTAGACAAACACACTAAGCTGATGGTTGCTGCCAATTCTACAATAAAGACAATGTTCATTACATTTTTCCTCATCCAAAGCATAATACAAAGTATGGAACAAGAATTATAGCTGAGCCAAAGAAGTTTGAATGAATGCAAAATAATTACTAAAGATAAAATTAACACAAAATCCCGAGGCTGGAGAAATGGGTCGGCAGTGGTGAATACACCCTGCTCTTAGGGAGGACTGAAGGGTATTATTTAGAACCCACATTGGTCAGCTTACAAGCATGTATGTATCCACCGTCAGAAAGATGCAATATCTGGGGCCTCTCGGGATGCGTACATGTCCCATAATTACACAGAATTAAAAAATAATAAAACTAATAGTTAAAAATTAGATGAAAATCAAAACAAGGCCCAAAACTGCTAGAAAAGCTCGCCGTAAGGACATCCTTGTTCCTCGCGGCTCAGACACAGATGGAGTATTCCCGGCAAATATACGCCTACATCAACATGACCACACATCTGGACAATGACTGTGATATGCCAAGAAGCTCCTTGAGAAGGGAAAGCAATCTGTCTCTTTATTCCGATATTGTGCTTACTAAATTTTCATCGCATATCAATTTTCTTTCTTGGAGAAAGTAATCCTGATATTTTATGCAACTCTCTGAAGATAAAAAAAAACCAACCTATTCAAGTTACCTTGTATATACATTTATATACATGAATGGTGACACTTTCTTTCCTTTTTTGAGTAATAATAAATTATAAAATATACCTGGTGATTAAAAATGGAGGTTATAAGGAATATATTTGCATTTTAATTTAATTATTTTATTTTTATTAATTACAGTTTATTCACTTTGTATCCCTCCTTCCTCCCCTTCCAATCCTACCCTTCTTCTTCTCCATCCATGTCCCTCTCCCAGTACACTGATAAGGGAGGTTCTCCTCCCCTTCCCTCTGATCCTAGTCTATCAGGTCTTATCAGGATTGGCTGCATTGTCTTCTTCTGTGGCCTGGTAAGGCTGCTCCCCCCTCGGGGGGTGGTGATGAAAGAGCAACAAAATCAGTTCCTGTCAGAGACAGCCCCTGTCCCCATTACTATGGAGGCCACTTGGACACTGAACTGCCAATATCTACTTCTGTGCAGGGGTTCCAGGCCATCTCTATGCATGGTCCTTGGCTGGAGTATCAGTTTCAGAAAAGACCCCTGTGCCCAGACTTTTTGGATCTGTTGCTGTCCTTGTGGAGCTCCTGTCTCTCCAGGTCTTACTATTTCCCACTTCTTTCATAAGATTCCCTGCACTTTGCCCAAAGTTTGGCTATGAGTCTCAGCATCTGCCTTGATACCCTGCAGGGTAGAGCCTTTCAGAGGCCCTCGGTGGTAGTCTTCTGTCCTTTTCCCTGTTTTCTCCCTCTTCTGATGTCCATCCTCTTTGCCTTTCTGAATGGGGATTGAGCATCTTAGCAAGAGTCCTCCTTCTTGATTAGTTTCTTTAGGTGTACAGATTTTAGTATGTTTATCCTATATTATATGGCTAATATCCGCTTATGAGTGAGTATATACCCTGTGTGTCTTTCTGCTTCTGAGATACCTCACTCAGGATGATATTTTCCAGTTCCCATCATTTACCTGCAAATTTTATGATTTCTTTGTTTTTTATCACTGAGTAATATTCCATTGTGTGATGTACCACAATTTCTTTATCCATTCCTCAACTGAGGAGCATCTGGGTTGTTTACAGCTTCTGACTACTACAAATAAAGCTGCTACAAATATAGTTGAGCAGATGTCCTTGTTGTGTACTTGAGTTTCTTTTGGGTATATGCCTAGGAATGGTATAGCTGGATCTTGAGGAAGCACAATTCCTAATTGTCTGAGAAAGTGCCAGATTGAAACCAGACACACTAAACCTGTTAGAAGAAAAAATGGGGAAGAGCCTTGAACTCATTGGCACAGAGACAACTTCCTGAACAGAACACCAACACCAACACCAACAATCAATAAATGGGACCTCATGAAACTGAAAAACTTGTGTAAAGCAAAGGACACTGTTGTCAGAACAAAACAACTGCCTACAGATTGGGAAAGGATCTTCACCAACCCTACATCTGACAGAGGGCTAATATCCAGAATATATAAAGAAAATGAAGAAGTTAAACAGCAACAAATCAAGTAATCCAATTAAAAAATGGAGTACAGAGATTAACAGAGAATTCTCAATAGAGGAATATCAAATGGCAAAGAAACACTTAAGAAATGCTCAACACCCTTAGTTATAAGGGAAATGCAAATCAAAATGACCCTTACACCCATCAGAATGGGGACAGGAACTCCACAAGGAGAGCAACAGAACAAGATAATTTGAACACAGGGAACTTCCCAGAAACTCATACTCCAACCAAGGACTATTCATGGAGATAACCTAGAACCCTGACAATGCAGCCACTTCTGATGAGAACTGATGGACTAAGATCAGAAAGAAGGAGAGGAGGACCTCCCCTATCAGTGGACTTGGGGAGGGGCATGCATGCAGAAAGGAGGGGAGGGTGGGACCAGGAGGGGAGGAGGGAGGGGGTATGGGGGGATACAGAATGAGTGAAGTGTAATTAATAAAAAAAAAATTAAAAAAAAAAGAAATGCTCAACATCCTTAGTTATAAGGGAAATGCAAATCAAAATGACCCTTACACCCATCAGAATGGCTAAGATGAATAACTCAAGTGACAGCACATTCAGGAGAGGATGTGGAGAAAGGGGAACCCTCCTCCACTGCTGGTGGGAATGTAAACTTATACAACCACTTTGGAAGTCAATCTTTATGAAATCTAGAAAGACATTTCTCCAGCATATCCTAGATGGTAACAGCTACTGTGTATGAACCCATTCTGTATGTGAGGCCTAATAATAAGAACTTTATGCAGAAATTAGAGAGTGGGGCTCACATGTGTACATAAGCTACACTGATAAAATATAATCCTCAAGAAACTATCAAAAGTAACACGAGTATGGATACAGGGTGCAGACCTGTTATTCTAGCTCTTGAGAGGTTGAGGCATAAAAATGGAGAGTTGCAAGTGGCTAATCTAGGCTGCACAGCATAATGCTTTCATTAAAACAGAATTAAAAAGGAGAGGCAGTTAAGAGACATCACCAGGGAGAGACTACTACAAGCAAGTAAGCATGTTCGCCTCTACTAGATGGAGAACATGACTTGGAGGCTTGAAGAGATGACTCTTCAAGCTTGAGAACCCAGCACTTCCTAAAGAGCAGAACAGAGCCATCGCACCTGAGATGTGGTGCTAGTGAGCAGAGACAGGAAGCCCAACAAAGCCTCCTGGTTATCAGCTGAGCTAAAAAGCAGTAAACTCCAGGTTCAATAAGAGCTCTTGCTTCAAGAGGTCCAAACAGAATAATAGACTAGAACATACAACGTCCTCCTGGTTTCGGCACAGACAGTATCACAATGAATGGGTGAAAGACAAGTTAATATTAATTATTATGAAATGACCTATGTTGAAACTGCAAGAACCCCTCAGGATCTATGCCAGAATATCTTCCTAATAAAATAAAACAAAAATATTTAGGCAATTCTAATACAGAAATGAAAAAAAAAATGTAGCATTTCACTTTGGATGGCCAAGGGTTGTTTATGCCTAAAACAACATAATAAATCTGAATTTTAAAATAAGTTGAATAACCACCATCAATCTTTTATAAAAGTATGATAACAGGCCTTTAATTTTCTCCCTGTGTCAGGAAGGGAATGCCAAGGGGAAAAAATATGTTTGTTATTATTTTTTTTAGTTAATAATGGTGGACACAGCTGCCAGGAGACCATATACCCTGAAATCACGAGTGTCTGTGACTTCTCCAGGAGACATTACTCATTAAATGTCACAACATAAAAGCAGTTTTAGCACTTGAGGTAGTAATTACATTTGGAGACACTTATTAGCAAAACAGCCAGATAAGGTAAAATGCTCAAAACTTTTATATTTATACATGAAAATGTCATAATGAAACCCTGAGTGTATACAATTATGCTAATAAAATAAGAAAATAGCTAGAAATATACACGAGGTTGATGCTCAAAAACTATATTTTGGTTTGGTCAAGAAAGTGATATAGTAAATAAAGTGTTTATCTCTCAAGCATGAAAACCTGATTTCAGTTCCTCCGAAACCACATAAAAATAATCCTAACACTGAGGAAAACCAGACAAGACCATGATGGTCAGATAGTCTAGCCAATCACTAAGCTCCAGGCTCAGGAGCAGACCCTGTCTCAAAAAGTAAAATGAAAAACTACACTTGATGCAAGCTGCTGGCCTCCCCAGGCATGTAGATCCATGTTTACATTCACCCCAGTATAATCATGTACACACCTGTGCATGTGCACACACACACAATCATGAACACGCCACACACATGAATATATACATACGCAAGTACTTTCTTACATTATCAACCACCATTGATGACCAATCTGAATGGAAATGTTTAAAATTTAGAGCAGAGGCTTTATAGTTTCTACAGTACATTCTTACAGAATAATTGAGATAAAATCATAAGTGGCATAATGTAGCGAGAATTTTGTAATTTTGGTTTCTCTAAAAAAAAAACACACAGAAATGTTACGAGATTATGTGTTCATTTCAATAGCAGGCCCGGGGATTAGAGGCTGCTTCACAGCGGGTGACTATGATTTGCATTGTGCTCTGGCAAGGTCATGGCTTTGCCAGCTGCAGATTGTTTCTGCCAGTGCGTGACATTTGGAATTCTGGGAATTTTTCAGAGGATAAACAAGTGCTAGGGCCCTGAGAGGCAGCATTGCTGCCGGGGGCTGGTCAGTGGTTGGATGATGGTTGGTATTTGTCAAGTAGTCATGCACAAAGAAATGAGATGAAGAAGAAGCTAGATATCCTGATGACAAAGGGGCCCGAAGCTCCTCATTGGCAGGAAGCACTCTATCACTAACTGTGCTCTTTCCCCTCTATCCTTTATTCTCTCCTGTCTATTGTTAGGGGGCTAAAAAGGTGGAGGAGAGCAAAAAGAACTAACAAACAAGCAAACACTGGCTACTGTATAAATTTTGCTGATAGTGCACTAACCTAGAAAGCTTAAGATTACATTTCTAGCTAATCATTTTTATTAATAATTTTTATTTTTTATATTAATCACAGGTTATTTACTTTGTATCCCAGCTGTATCCCGCTCCCTCATTCCCTCCCAATCCCACGCTCCCTCCCTCATCTCCTCCCTGCCCCTTTCTAGCTAATGATTTTTACTCAAGTACAAACATATGCCTACATAAACACAGACTATTTAAACTCTAAAAACTGTGAAAGATTTATTGCTTGAACGATGAGTAAGTCAGGCCTTTTGGCATTGTCTATTTTCTACAATGAGTGTTAGTTACAAGTCTACCCCTACAGCTCAGTGATTGGTCAGATGAAATGGCCAGCAAAGGCCTGTGTGCATGCTCTTGTAAGACCGGTATATACACAAACGTACACAAAGTCTTACAGTTACTTCTCACTGCTAAAACAAAATTGCGAGCAAATGAAGAGGTAAATTTTAAAGAATGCATATGCATTACATATAGAGATGTGTTCTTTGTTGTATATATCAATTCTAGGATGTTATGTAGAAAATCAAGCTGATTCAAAGACATCATCAGTTAAATATTAATTTTAAGCAAATATCAGTTTGTTCAAAATATTATATAGGCAAAAATCAAAACATGTAATATTGTTTTTATTTTGTGGTTTATATAAAAGGCCAGACAATATGCTTTTCTATAAATCTCTTTGTAAACGTAGAAAAAAACATAGGAAATCAGCATTTTTTTATCTGATCAAAGAACACACAAGCAATGCAGGACTGGGTGACTTTATCAAGCCTCACATGCAATACTTTCCAAAATTAATCTCGCTCTTGCTGGACAGGAAGAGTGGGAACAGATCAAAAAGAGGTTTCTGATCATGGTGACAGAACTAACATAGACATGAAACCCATCTCTAAATACAGTTTGCTTTAATATGTAGCTGTGTTAGCATTCCGCTGATCAAACTGCTTTCTGTTTAAAGTAAATAGAAACAAAATCTTATTCCTGAGCATATAAAGGAACACGATAAATTTTCTTATGGAGTTACCATGTTTCTCAGTGAAAAGAAGCCTTATAAAATTCTCAGTTTAACAGTAAAACACACACCTGTGTCTCAAATGCACAATGTGTTTCTCAATTTAACTGTACCAGTCTCCTCTTTCATCTAATCTCACAGCACATATTTGCCAATGAAACGCATCATTTACATTATGAAAATTTAATATGACTGACATTAGCGAAATTGCTAATTAAGAAATAGAGCATAAATACCCCAAGAAACTTGACAGTCGGTTTCACGAAGAAAATTAATTCAGAACTTCTCCATTTGCATAAATCTGCAGGTCTCATTTTCACAGCTGTTTGTTCTGTCAGCTAGATGGCTGCATTTCAAAATGATTTTAACATAATCGGTGGGAAGTACACCTTTCAACTAAAAATACCATGCTCTAACAGAAAGACTGCTAGGGTAAAAAATAGAATTTCATTCATTTCATCTTGACAGTGCTCCTTCAAGTGAGCGTCTCTAGTGCAGGGATTTTATCCTGTAAGTTCCAAATTTCCAAAGTATTTTATTGAAATATTTTGCCATTTTAGATGTCTATAAAAAAGTGAAGAAGTTATGTCTTTATGAGAAAAACCATTGATGAGTAGAGATTGTGTTAACAAATTGAAAATAGCTACATATCATTAGTTAGTGGAGACATAGGAATTCCACATATATGCTAGACAAAGGTGATTTTAAAAAAAATGTTTAAGGGTTGTCATGGTGCGCAATGGATAAGAGCACTTGCTGCGTACCCGGGCCACTAAGTATAAGAAGAAAACTGACTTGCACTCCACAAATTTGCAAGCTATCCTACACACACACACACACACACGCACACGCACACGCACCACTTTTTTAAATGTTTAAGTGTTAGTTAGAATAGGCGTGAATATTATTTGTTTCCATAGCATAGCAGAGCAACTTTAGATCACACAGAAAGCAACGCAAAGCGATGCCACTGTCTGCCTGCGGGGCTGTGCTGGTCGCTGGTGCCCATGCTTTTCATTTCTCATCCACAGCAGGAGGAGTCACCCCTACAGACACTTCTTTACAGAGTAATTGCAGAGATTACTGTAATGATGGACAGTTACTGCTCTGGAGCTGCACAGCCCCACGCATGCTATTCCTGGATCAGACTCTCTTTTCATGCACATCATTTATTCTTTGCTGGTCAAACAAAACAAAACAAAAAAACCTAGAAAACCATACAAACCCATGACACGGCATATAGTGCCATAAAGTCACCCATGCATGGCTGAAAAGAGAAGCCAGTAGCCACACCTACGTGTATTTTCATAGCTGGAAAACAAATGTAATTTATTATTTATTATTTTGGAAATAAGCTGATCTCTTTTTTACCCTTGAAATTATATTTAAGTATAAACTCTACTTGAAGCAACTTGCTGTTGGGAGAAGCCTTATAGTATTGGTATGTTTTGCTTCTAATTATGTTCAAGCTCATTTTGACATTTGGGGCCAATTACATGGGTCTAAATTGAAACTTTTCCTTAGTCATCTATAATCGGATCAATAAGCAGTTTCCCACTGTTCTTCCTTTTATTCACATAAATGGAATGTTTGGCAACAAGTGATGTGGAGATTTATAAAAGCAAAGTGAATAATGTAGGTTCATTTGGGGGAAAAAAAGCAAAGAATTAATTGAAACCACCTGTCTCAACTTTATTTTTTAAATCAGTAGAGATAAAATACAGAGTAACTGTTTTAAGAAGATATTAATTTAAATATTTCACTTCAGTCCATGTAAATAGTAATCAAATTTAACAAACTCTAATTACCTAAGATTTTGTATCAAGAAAGCAATACATGGTTTTATATACAACACAATCTAGATCACAACTTTTTGCTTCAAAACTCAATTCAATTAGCTCAGTCTCCATGCGGACCCCAAGAAAGGGGAGCAGGGGCCGCCTCTGTCATGAACTTGGTTGCCCGCTCCTTGATCACTTGATCCTGGCTGGGCGACCTAACCAGGCCACAGAGCAAGAGGATCCAGGCAGTCCTGATGAGACTTAACAAGCTATGGGCAGATGGCAATAGTGGAGAACTCCCCCTTTCAGCGGACTAGGAGAAGGGAGAGGGGTGGAAGACGAGGGAGGGTGGGACTGGGAGGAGTTGAGGGAGGGAGCTTCAATAGGGATATATACTAACTAAATTGTGAAAAAATAAATAAAATAAAATAAAAACAAAGCAAAACTCAAGTCAAAGTAACAAAAGAAGGCCCAGAGTAAGGTGGATTGGTTTACTGGGTTGCTTGTTTTCTGTTAGCTTGCAAACCCTATGACTTACACTGTTTAGTCAATAAAATCGTCAGGGAAACCAACTGCACCAAAAAGCAGTTTGTAGTGTTTGTTGCCTCTGAAACACTCACTAACCTTTCTCTGTAATTTTGGTAGGTAAGATCCAGACCAAACAAACAAAAAAAAAAAAAAAAAAAATAGACTGTAATGTGTATTGTACAAAATGAAGTTTTCCAAATGAATGCTATTATCCTCTTAATAGGTCACAAAATAGTAGACACTTGTAGTTAAAAGAAAACTAGGATGAAATAAAATATACATAATGTTTTGCATACAAAATATAAAATAAATACCCCATACATTTCATGCTTTCAGAATCATGCATCTAGAAGTAGCTTTTCCTCAAAACTATAATTTATCCTAGATAATCTTTGAGCTTTATAAAAGTGTAATCAAATTTTATGAACATAAAAAAATTAAATCATAACAATATATAGGCATAATGTTATTTAAACCAATGCAGCAGGCAGGTTTTTCCCCTTGGGTAGCAATATCATTGAGACAGATTTCTAAGTTAATATATAAAACATTACCCAGATTGTACTTTAATGTTCATAAAATATTCATATACTTTCTTTTCCTTCTCAAAGCAATCACCACAGAATAACAATAGGATGGCATATTTGGTGAAGCTGGCCTCCAGGTTCTGAGGACTTTACCTGAACACACTAGGTTGGCAATTGAATCTCCTCTGCTGCTCATAAACGCTAAAGCCAACCCATAGCTTTGAGCCTTTTTTTTCTCCATAGACTGCCGGAGCATCAGGTTAACACTCAGTCTACCCTGTATTTTGACTGCAGTCCTTCCTCTGTTGCTTCTTGGAAGGAACCTTTTAGAGGGAGGCCAGTGCGAGCCTGTTTTCCTGTGGTATGGGTCTTTCCCAATGTGCCTTGGTTACTCAAGGACAGCAAGTCAGGGTTAGATTCACCTCAGAGTTAACATTTTTTCTGAGAGCTTAAGGGGAAAAGAAAAACAAGAGACATGGAATTTGGAGTAGGAGAGAACAATTAAACAGACTATGGAATTCACCCTAAACCAGAGGAGGGATCTGAAATAAGGAAATTAAGGCAAGAATTTAATATTTCTATTTTAATTCAGATTTCTAATCCATAGTATTTATGAACATATATTCATAGTTTAGCCAGAGATTGCTATCTATCTCAGCTATTATTTGCTGTAAGATTTTAAATATGTTAAACACCACTTATCATTATTATTAATTTGCTTTGTGTCCTGATTGGAGTCCCCTCCCTAATCTCCTCCCAGTCCCACGCTCCCTCCATCTTCCTCCCATATTCCTCTCCCCTAGTCCACTGGTAGGGGAAGACCTGTACTCTACCCTATCAGGTCCCAGGTCCCCATCAGGACCTGGATCCTCTTCCTCTGTGGGCTGGCTAGTCACTCCACCAGGGAGAAGTGATCAAGGAACACACAACCTAGTTCATGTCAGACTGTCTCTTCTCCCCTTACTTGGAGACTGACCTTTCTATAGGCTACATCTGTGCAGGGGTCTAAGTCCTCTCTATGCATGGTCTTTGGTTGAAGCATCAGTCTCTGCAGTCCCCCCAGGTTTATTCACTTAATGGGTCTTTTTGTGGGGCTCCTGTCCCCTCCGGGTCCTTCTTTCTCCTCTTCTACAGTAATATTTCAAGCACTCTGCCTGAAGTTTGGCTATAAGTCTCAGCAACTGCTTCCATACCCTACTGGGTAGATTCTTTCAGAGGCCCTCTGTAGTAGGCTCCTTCCCTGTTCCCTGTCTTCTTCCTTTTCCAATGTTTACCCTATCCTCCATTCTGAATGAAGATTAAGCATCTTCCCCTGGATCTTCCTTGTAGTTTTGCTTCTTTAGGACTACAGATTTTAGTATGTTTATCCTATATTATATGTCTAATATCCACTTATAAGTGAGCATATACCATGTGTGTCTTTCCAGATCTGGGTTACCTGACTCAGGATATTTTCTAGTTCCCACCATTTGCCTGCAAATTTCATGATTTCCTTGTTTTTAATAGCTGAGTCATATTCCATTTTGAAAATGCACCACAATTTCTGTATCCATGCTTTGGTTGAGGGACATCTAAGTTGTCTCCAGATTCTGGCTATTATGAATAAAGCTGCTATGAATCTAGCTGTGCAAATGTCCTTGTTGTATGGTTGAGCATCATTCAAATATATGCTCAGAAGTGGTATAGCTGGATATTGAGGTAGCACTGTTCCTAATTTTCTGAGAAAGTGTCAGATTTATTTTCAAAATGGTTGTACAAGTTTACATTTCCACCAGCATGAAGGAGGGTTCCCCTTCCTCCACATCCTCTCCAGCATGTGTTGTCACTTGAATATTTTATCTTAGGCATTCTAATGAATGTGAGATAGAATCTCAAAGTCATTTTGATTTGAATTTCCCTGATAGCTAAGGATGTTGAGCATGTCTTTAAGTGTTTCTTTGCCATTCCATATTCCTCTGATGATAATTCTCTGCTTAGCTCTGTACCCCATTTTTAATTGGATTATTTGGTTTGTTGGTGTTTAATTTCTTGAGTTTTTTATATATTCTGGATGTTAGACCTCTGTCACATGAAGGGTTGGTGAAGATCATTTCCTAGTCTGTAGGCTCTTATTTTGTTCTATTGACCGTGTCTTTTGCTTTACAGAAGTTTTTCAGTTCCATGGGGTCCCATTTATTGGTTGTTGGAATTAGCTCTTCTTTAAAGTTCTGGTAGAATTCTGCGCTGAAACCATCTGGCCCTGGGTTTTTGTTTTGTTTTTTGTTTTGCTTTGTTTTGAATGGGAGACTTTTGATGACAGCTTCTATGTCCTTAGGTGTATGGGACTATTTAATTTATTTACCTGATCTTGATTCAATTTTGGTAAATGGAATCTATCAAGAAAATTGTCCATTTCGTTTTGATTTTCAAATCTTGTGGTGTATAGGCTTTTAAAGTAGGACCTAATGACTGGATTTCCTCAGTGTCTGACTTTATGTCCTGCTTTTTATTTCTGATTTTGATGATTTGGACAGTGTTTCTCTCCCTTTTAGTTAGTTTGGCTAAGGGTTTGTCTAGTTGATTTTCTCAAAGAAACAGCTCTTGGTTTCATTGATTCTTTGAATTGTTTTCTTTGTTTCTAATTGATTTATTTCAGCTCTGAGTTTGATTATTTCCAGCTGTCTACTCCTCTTAGGGCTATCTGTTTCCTTTTTTTTTTTTTTTTTTTCTTTCTAGTGCTTTCAGGTGTGCCATTAAATTATTTGTATGAGATATTTCAAGTTTCTTCTTCTTTTTTAATTTTTTTATTTTTTCTTTATTAATTACACTTTATTAACTTTGTATCCCCCCTGTGGTTCCCTCCCTCCACCTGTCCCAATCCCTCCCTTTCTCCACCCTCTACATGCATGCCCCTCCCCAAGTCCACTGATAGGGGAGGTCTTCTTTTCCTTCCTTCTGATCCTAATCAATTAGGTCTCATCAGGAGTGGCTGCACTGTCTTCTGTGGCCTGGTAATGCTGCTTCCCCCTCAGGGGGAGGTAATTAAAGAGCAGGTCAATCAGTTCATGTCAGAGACCGTCCCTGTTTCGATTACAATGAAACCCATTTGGATACTGAACTGCCATGGGCTACATCTGTGCAGGGGTCTTAGGTTATCTCCATGCATAGTCCTTGGTTGGAGTATCAGTCTCAGGAAAGACCCCTGTGCTCAGATTTTTTGGTTCTGTTGTTCTCCTTGTGGAGTTCCTGTCCTCTCCAGATCTTACTGTTTCCCACTTCTTTAAAAAGATTCCCTGCACTCTGCCCAAAGGTTGCCCTTAAGTCTCAGCATCTGCATTGATAGTCTGCAGAGCAGAGCCTTTCAGAGGTCCTCTGTGTCAGGCTCCTGACTTGTTCCCTCTTTTCTCCTTCTTCTGATGTCCATCCTCTTTGCCTTTCTGGATAGGAATTGAGCATTTTAGCAAGAATCCTCCCTCTTGATTAGTCTTTAGGTGTACAGATTTTAGTAGGTTTATCCTATATTAGATGTCTATATGAGTGAGTATATACCATGTGCATCTTTCTTTCTCTGGGATAGCTCACTCAGGATGATCTTTTCCAGATCCCACCATTTACCTGCAAATTTCATGATTTCCTTGTTTTTTTATTGCTGAGTAATATTCCATTGTTTAGATATACCACAATTTGTGCCTCCATTCCTCCACTGAGGGGCATCTGGGCTATTTCCATCTTCTGGCTATTACAAATAAGGCTGCTACAAACATGGTTGAGCAAATGTCCTTATTGTGTACTTGAGCCTCTTTTGGATATATGCCTAGGAGTGGTATAGCTGGATCTTGAGGAAACACTATTCCTAGTTGTCTGAGAAAGTGCCAGATTGCTTTCCAGAATGGTTGTACAAGTTTACATTCCCACCAGCAGTGGAAGAGGGTTCCCCTTTCTCCACAACCTCTCCAGCATGTGTTGTCTCTTGAGTTTTTTATCTTAGCCATTCTGATGGGTGTAAGATGAAATCTTAGGGTCGTTTTGATTTGCATTTCCCTGATAGCTAATGATGTTGAGCATTTCTTTTTTTTTTTTTTTACTATGAATTACACTTTATTCATTTTGTATCCCCCATAAGCCCCTCCCTCCTCCCCTCCTGATCCCACCCTCCCTTTCCCTTCTTCATGCATGCCCCTCCCCAAGTCCACTGATAGAGGGGGTCCTCCTCTCCTTCCTTCTGATCTTAATCTATCAGATCACATCAGGAGTAGCTGCATTGTCTTCTTCTGTGGCCTGGTAAGGCTTCTCCCCCCTCAGGGGGAAGTGATCAACGAGCAGGCCAATCAGATTATGTCAGAGGCAGTCCCTCTTCCCATTACGATGTAACCCACTTGGACACTGAACTATTTATGTGCTACATCTGTGCAGGGGTTCTAGGTTATCTCCATGAATAGTCCTTGGTTGGAGTATGAGTCTCTGGGAAGTTCCCTGTGTTCAAATTTTCTGGTTCTGTTGCTTTCCTTGTGTGGTTCCTCTCCTCTCCAGATCTTACTATTTCCCACTTCTTACATAAGATTCCATGCATTCTGCCCAACAGTTGGCCATAAGTCTCAGCATCTGCTTTGATAGTCTGCAGAGCAGAGCCTTTCAGAGGCCCTCTGTGGCAGGTTCCTAGCTTGTTTCCTGTTTTCTTCTTCTTCTGATGTCCATCCTCTTTGCCTTTCAGGATGGGGATTGAGCATTTTAGTCAGGGTCCTCTCTCTTGCTTAGTTTCTTCAGATGTACAGTTTTTAGTAGGTTTACCCTATGTTATGTCTATATGAGTGAGTATATACCATGTGTGTCTTTCTGCTTCTGGACAGCTCACTCAGGATGATCCTTTCCAGGTCCCACCATTTACCTGCAAATTTCATGATTTCCTTATTTTTCATTGCTGAGTAATACTCCATTGTGTAGATGTACCACAATTTCTGCATGCATTCTTCAGTTGAGGGGCATCTAGGCTGTTTCCAGCTTCTGGCTATTACAAATAAAGCTGCTACACACATGGTTGAGCAAATGTCCTTATTGTGTACTTTGGCCTCTTTTGGATATATGCCTAGGAGTGGTATGGCTGGATCTTGAGGAAGCACTATTCCTAGTTGTCTGAGAAAGCACCAGATTGCTTTCCAGAGTGGTTGTACAAGTTTACATTCCCATCATCAGTGGGAGAGGCTTCAAAGCCTCTCCAGCATGTGTTGTCACTTGAGTTTTTCGTCTTGGCCATTCTGATGGGTGTAAGGTGAAATCTCAGGGTCGTTTTGATTTGCATTTCCCTAATGGCTAATGAGGTTGAGCATTTCTTTAAGTGTTTCTCTGCATTCGATATTCCTCTACAGAGACTTCTCTGTTTAGCTCTGTTCCCCATTTTTAAATTGGATTACTTGGTTTGCTGCTTTTCAGCTTCTTTAGTTCTTTATATATACTGGATATTAGTCCTCTGTATAGGGTTGTTGAAGATCCTTTCCCAGTCTGTAGGCTGTCGTTTTGTTTTGATGACGGTGTCCTTTGATTTACAGAAGCTTTTCAGCTTCATGAGGTCCCATTCATTGATTGTTGCTCTTAGAGCCTGTGCTGTTGGTGTTCTGTTCAGGAAGTTGTCGAGGTTGAGCATTTCTTTAAATGTTTCTCTGCCATTCGATATTCCTGTATTGAGAATTCTCTGTTTAGCTCTGTACTCTATTTTTTAATTGGATTACTTGATTTTTTGCTGTTTAACTTCTTTAGTTCTTCATATATACTGGATATTAATCCTCTGTCAAATATAGGGTTAGTGAAGATCCTTTCCCAATCTGTAGGCTGTCATTTTGTTCTGATGACAGTGTTTTTCCTTGAAGGTACTTAGTGCTATGAACTTTCCTCCTAGCACTGTTTCATTGTGTCCCATAAGTTTGGGTATGTTATGCCTTCATTTTCATTAAATTCTAGGAAGACTTTAATTTCTTTATTTCTTCCCTGGCCCAGTTGTCATTGAGTAAGATATTCAGTTTCCATGAGTGTGTATGCTTTTCGGTATTTCTGTTATTGTTGAGGTCTAGTTTTAGACCATAGTGGTCTGATATGCTACAAGGGATTATTTCAATCTTATTGTATCTGTTGAGGCTTGCTTTGTGCCCAACTCTATGGTCAATTTTGGAGAAGGTTCTGTGAGTTGCTGAGAAGAAGGTAAACTCTTTTGTATTTGGGTGAAAAGTTCTGTAGACATCTATTGAGTCCATTTGATTTAAATGTAAGTATCATTATTTCTCTCTATTTAACTTCTGTCTTGAAGATCTGTTCCTTAATGAGAGTGGGGGTTGAAGTCTCCCACCATAAATGTGCTGGAATCAGTGTGTGATTTAAACTTTAATAATGTTTCTTTTACAAATGAAGGAGCCCTTTTATTTGGGTGTAAATGTTCAGGATTATGATATCCCCCTGTTGGATTTTTCCTTTGATGAGAAGAAAGTGTCCCTCCCCATCTCTTTTGATTAATTTTGGTTGAAATTCTACTTTATTAGACATTAGGGTGGCTATTCCAGCTTGCTTCTTGGGTCTGTTTGCTTGGAAAACCTTTTCCCAGCCCTTTACGCTGAGGTAGTGTCTAACTTTGTTGTAGAGGTATGTTAAACACTATTTTAATGAGTTTTCCTAACCTCTTTCTCTCTATCAATTCTTGGGGATTTTATTCACATGATTTTACCAAGCAACATAATTTTTAGAAAATTAATCACAACATTATGTAATTCCAACTTTTCTATATAGTAATATCATTTAAAATATCGTCATTCTGGAGAATCAAGTGAGTCTAAAAAAAAAAGGTCATAAATAACAAAATAACCAAATGTTAGCAAAATATCAAAGGTGCATAACTCTTTGAGTTTCTCAGAAGATAAACTCTTCTTAAATAACCACTATTTGGGAAGAAAGGAAAAAAAGCAAGGACATTGAGTAGGTGAATAATTAAGGCAATTATACCCAAAAGAGATGTCACTTGGACACTCAGAGAATCCCGTCAAAGCAAGTCTATTTTAGGGCTGTCTGGTAGTAAGACACAGCAGGAAACCCTTAGTAAATGGTTACCTACTATAGAAGTTGTCAAGCAGATTTCATTTTGAAAGCATACCTTTCAGAGAAAGGGAGAAAAAGAGAGGGAGAGAGAGAAAGAGACACAGAGAGAGAGTGAGAGAGCGTTCTTGAAGCTGGCTAAGAATAAAGGAAATCAGTGCAAAATTGTCAGCTCCATAAAGGTAATGTGAGTTACATTCATTTCCACATTTTAAAATTTTAATGTGTATATTTTAAGAACAAAAAGCATATATGTATATACATACATGCATGTCAATATCAGCAATAAACAATTCAGTAAAAGGTGGTTTATAAAACTACGTGACCACCTACATGTTCTTCGTAGCATCATTATACTTAATAGCTGCCAGAGTGAAAACACCCCAAATATTCAAAGTTGATAAACAGATAAAATGTGATGTCTATTTGAGAGTTTATTGGGCAAGAAAATAAAATGAGATGCTAACGTGTACCACTGTGGACGGATGCTGCATTTGTAGCATGGTATTACATTTGTATACAATGTCCACAATAAATAAATCCCCAGAAAAAGGAAGCTGATGGCTGCTGAATGGTGAAATCAGGAAGAATAAGAAGTAAGTATTCATTTTCCTTTTGCCGTAATAAAAATACTCTTAGATTAGAAGATAATAAACATTGTGCAACATAAATGCATGTTGTAAAATTAAGAAGTACTTGATTATATGCTTTACAAGGTGAGTTTTTACAAATAAGCCAGAATCTAAGGTATTTGCCACACTACTTTTTTTAATATTTGTCTGTATTAAACTCAAGTCGATACCCACCTATTCTAAATTACCCATATGTTCAGGTCATCAAACCTTAAATGTCTTTTGAAGAAATTAATAACAGCTTTTCCAGGTAGATGTTTTTAGGCTGTTTACTTCACCATTAGACACTACACTTGCTTCGTCTCTGAGAACGTTAAAAAAAAAATGCTTTGGATTAGAAGTTGTTCTTTGAAGCTTGATATAGAAAATGTTGCTACAGCACTGTCTATCACAAATACACAAATATACACACATGCACACAAACACAGACACCAACACCTCAATGTTCAAATGTTGTTAGGAATAAGAAATTAAAATCCCTCTTTATTTCCCTTTCACCCCTCTTTGGTGGTCTTATTTTTACCTAAGTTGTCTGTTAATAAACAGAAAAATTAGCAATAAAATGTAAGATCCCGTGGGGAAACAAATAATACTGTCTGTAATAGAAATGTCAAGGGCTACTGATGATATGTGCATGCTGAGACCATGAACCAAAGCATGTTTTGGGAAATAGCCAATTAAATTAGGTTTGGAATATGAGGTGATGAAAAAAGAAAGCTCTCCTAACAGCCAATGGCCTGAGTGACCTAAAGAATGAATGCTGTTTACTGAACAGAAAGGAATGTTGGAATTTGAGATAGTAAAGGCTTGAGATTCCTTTCAGGCATCCAAGTGCAGGCATGGAGTTGGCTGAGAATATCAAAGTTGGAGTCATCTGTTACAGCTGGTCTTTGAGGAGATAATATGGAGAAGCTAAGCAAGGTAGTGAGTACTATCCGTAAGCAATAGAACGGAAGTTCAGGTGGGATCTTTGCTGTGTTGCAGATGAGGAAACAGAGAACCAGCGAAGTTGCAGAGGGCTGGCATAGACTTTGTGGCCTGTCCAATGCGTTCATGTGTGGTTTCTCCCGCCCCGTTCCTTTTGCAATCCACTGCTTCTTTGTTTCTTCTCTTATGGCTACTACCCTTGCTCCTCTGCTTCTTGTTCTGGTTTATTCGGATATGCCCAAGGAATAAAATGTCTGATGAAAATCGTAAAGCTAGTATCTTCACAATACTTCTTTTCCATTGAATGAGATCCAATTAAGTGTTATCTCTTTATTCAATACACTTTCTCGAGCTGCCTCTGCCTATTCAGAAATTTTGCTTCGTTGGAACATCATCACATCTCTAAGTGACTAAGCGATTCCCCTCCCTTGCACCTCCACACCTGCATGGAAAATATCATTGCTTGACTCGCCTCCACATTCTGATAATTTTGTAATTTTTTTCAGTGGTTTTCATTTTAAATTCATGTAAGAGAGTTTTTGGTTGATTTAGTTTTTCCATAACGTGGTAAAGCTGCTGGCTCTGCCTTCACATTACATACAAATTGAACTCGTGAACTGCCTATTCCAGGTTCACCTGGCTGCACATGGGTACCGGAAGTCTACAATGACTGGCCTGTATAGACTTGTTTAATTTGATATTTCGATTATGTGTGTAGAGTAAAGAGGTAAAATATCAAGAGAAAGAAAAATCATAGATACTTCCTGTCTAAATCATCAGAAAGTTAGCAAACCAATTAATAATTGACTTTAAAAGTAGCAGCAGAAATTATACACAGAGGGTCTACAAGTTTATATCATTATATCTGAATGACAATCAATATGGGGAAAGGATAATATGATAAGATACTGAGAGAGGATAAGAAAGATGTTCAGGCTCTTCTCATCACCTAGACTTGTCTTTTGGAAAGGATAAGAAGAAAAAGCTTGAAAAAGAAAATCTTAAAATATAAACTAGTCTCAAATCCCTCAATCTGAGAAGACTCCAAATGGGAGTTATATTGAATGCTGGGCAAAAACAAGAACCACTGAACTGTAGAAGTCATTGACTTAGAATAGGAATATATATATATATATATATATATATATATATATAATATATATATATATTATATATATAATATACACATTAATGTTTTTAGGAGATTAAATATAAAAATTTACAATTCTCAAAATAAATACTATCTCATAATAAACTAAATTTCTATCATAATAAACAAAAATTTCATAGCATAAAAATATAAAAAAAGAAAAATGCACTGTAAAGAAATAGGAGGCTTAGGACAGGGAGACTGGAGAAACTCCAGAGGTGCTCTTTTTCCTGAATACAGAAAATCAAAGTTAAGAGAAGTCTATTGCCTGAGTCCTCAACTACATTCATGGACCAAGACTGAAGATGGGTCAGATAACTTGAAGAAAAGAACATCAGGGGCTGATTTGTTCTGGCTGCAGTAAAGCTTTCCTAGATGCACCTGGATTGAAGAGGTTCCTACAGTCTGAGGTTCCCAGAATCATTACCCACAGCTTCAGATATATTCTTCATCCTGAAAGCCCTTCTCTGTACTGGGAGAGCTAAGCAGCGGGAAGAAGAATCCAGGTGAAACACAGAAGGAAGGCTCTAAATTCATGGGTGGGATTTTGTCAGCATTTTTCAATGTTACATTGGAAAGAATACAAGAACAAAATAAGGAACTTGTAATGCAAATCATACCAACTATGGAACAGGTCTCAAAGCAATTAGCCCAGATTAAAACAGACAGTGAGACAACTCCAGGAAACAGGACTGCAAGAATAGGATTCAGATGGTTTCCAGGTAATTGAAGGTTCTAAAAAGAACAGCTATAGCATAGCATAAATAGGATCTATTCAAGTAGTGAATAAGTTGTGTGAGAGTCTGGAACTCATCTTGGGTAGGATAATGTATTTGTTTTCCCAGTGAAGCACATGAATAATCTCAGCATAAACAGAACCAAAAAATGACAGTTTAATCATATAAATAAATTGGGCCAGATTCTCATTAATCAATGTAAAGTAAGAAATAAGTCCAATTTAACTCTGAGCATTGCCTTTTTGTTACTGTACTGCTGTGATATCTGAGCTCTGAAGGGAAAAAGGAATTTTAGCATGTCACCTGGCCCAATAATGAATGAACATTATCTTCCTATTCAACATATTCAATAATGATCTATTGTTTATCAGCTTATCAAAACAAAGACAAAAGACAAACAAATTCGATCAAACTCAAAGATGTAAATGAATGAATGAAAAGGACAGCGGGGAATAAAGGTGGCATCAGTCAAGTGTCTTTGCCTTGCATGGGGGGTTGGGCTCTTTAGGGTAAGGTCAGAGAAAATGAGGAGTCGTCTTGTATGAACTAAATGTTCCTGCTTCATAATAGATCTCTATGTGTGAAGTGAGTAAGTGAAGGATTACTGAACAAGGACATACATAACCTCAAGAGGAGTGTGAACTTGATTTAAGAATGATGGCCTGTGGGGAAGACAGTGGAAAATGATATTCACACATGAGATTGTCACTGGCTTTTGTTAAGAGACCCACCACAATGTTTCTTTGCTACTTACAGTTAAATACTGTATTATCACCTTCATTATATTTTTGAAAAATAACATTAAACACAAACTCACTAGAAATGAGCAGGAACTACACAAAAGGAGATATTTTACAGAATTATATGGAGGATTAATAAGTAGAAAACAATATCTTTTCCTACACTGACAATATTTGAGAATACTTTCATTTTTTGTTAAATAATCTAATGTGACCTCAGTGAATTAATACCAAGATATTTTAGGGGAAAACACTTAAATTATTTTTATAATAAAGAGTTTTGAAGAGGGACTAATAACCCTATCAGTTATTAAAATATACAATTACTGATCAATTTAGAAGTGAAATAGAATGATGGAAAGAATAGAAAAGTAATAGAACCATAGCTCTACGAGTAGGCATTGTATGATAAAAGATATTTCAGATTAGGGAAGAAGATGTTTTTACTTAATCACATTGTTCCCAGTCAACTGTTTACATATTGTGAAGAAAGAATTAAAATTAATCCCTGTCTTGTTACATATTTGATAATAAGGTAAGACTTAAACTGGTCCAAAAGCTATTTCATATTTGACATGTTCAGTGTAATAAACTGGAAACTATTGCACAAAGCCATAGGTGGCTGTACACATACTGTTGTGGTAAACAAAGAGAGGACTGTCAGAATACGGCATACAGAAATTTTAAAGTTACATTGGCAAAACGTGCGGAGAACGACAGTTTCTGTTGCATTTTACATGCATGCTAAGCAGGTGCTGCACGCTGCCTTCCCAGCCCTCTGTTGTACTTCTCCAATAAATCATGTTTTCATTCTATGCTGTCTTATTTATGTTCATTTTCTTACCGTTTGTTTATAAATGTTTTAGGAGATGGCACCACACCTTATTCACCTCAGCCTGTCAGCATTTTTTAGGAAAAAAAAATCTTAAGGCATCAGATGTTTTTAATACAGTAGCTGAAATCATTTGACCAATGGATACCGTACAAACAAAGTTAACCTATTCCCTCACGTGCTTTAGGCAACGGAATTCACCTTTAAAACAACACATTTCTATTTTCAACCTCAGGAAACCTAAATAATGTAATGTTGGGAATGTTAAAATAACTTGCTGAAGATAAAAAAAAATAAACAAACTGTGTAAGCAAAGATAATTTTTTGTTTCTTGATAGTATTTACCCCTAACAAAACAAATTTTAATTAAAAGTAATTAGTTTCTAAAGCTGAAGAGTTTGATGTAACATTTAATCCTTTGTTCTCAGCTCTTTCTCACAGTGCTTGAATTGCTTTCCCTTGATTTATCAGAAAAGAATCAATAATGCCAACAATAAAGTCTTCAGCAGAATACCATAGGCTAATTTATTTTATTTTCCATTTTTAGTTTAGGATATTTGAGGGGGGGTGCTGCTGTTGTCTTGTTTTGTTCTTCTCTGTGCACCCCAGTGTGCAGTGCCCTCCAGGGCCAGAAGAGAGCAATGAATGCCCTTGTCCTGGGATTAGACAGTTCTGGACCGCCAGTTGTAGGTACTTGAACCTGAGTCCCAGCAAGAACAGTCGTCGCTCCGGCCTCTCAGAGCTGCTTTGCATTGCATTCAGACGTAACTTACACCTGGGTCAGTCGGTGTAACCCTCCGTTTCTCTTGTGCAGGCCTTTATGTCCATGTTCCAGATCCTCACCCAGGAGGGGTGGGTGGACGTGATGGACCAGACCCTGAACGCCGTGGGGCACATGTGGGCGCCGGTGGTTGCCATCTACTTCATCCTCTACCATCTCTTCGCGACTCTGGTGAGCTTGTCCTTTCCTTAAAGTTATCTCCTGAGGCTCATAATGGGACGAACGTTGCTAGATGTCTGACATGGTGTCAGTTTAAAAGTAAGAGATAATTAAAACTGCAGAGCCATCTCATTACATGAGATCCCTTCCATCGCAAATGCTAGAAATCAAACAACTCCTTGGGGACTGTGTTGTCCTTGGGGACACGTGTTTGCATGGGGAATACAAAACAAACAAAGCGCATAGTCACACGTCAGTTTACCAGCCCTCCACATTTACCCAGAGCCAAATCCAGAGATTAAACGTGAACTACAGCATTGCTGTATTTCAGTGTGCAGCGATGTTCTCTATAATTTCACTACATCCTCTTCACAGCTGTAATTAAACTAAGACAGCAGCTGGAAACTTTGGGGTACAGTTGGTTAATTAGAAATCCACAGTGTTTCTGTAGTGTGTGCCATGCAGCGAAGCACTGGAGAGAAGATAAAATGCCTAGCTGAAACTATTCTGAAAGCACAAGACAACAGAATGCCGAAATCCAGAAAAGATTGGTGTATGTCATTCGTATGGACTGTTCTCTTCAATCACAGAAGATGAACACTTTTTGCTTTGTATTAAAAACAGGGAAGGGAGCCTATAGAATACTGCCTCTACTACACGGAAGAAGTGAATTGCATTTCTACATCATGGCCTTGTTCCTATTTAACATTATTCTCTAATATCGTGATAACAGCTACAAGTCGCATGTTACCTTTTTTCTAGAATGGATAAAATAAAATTTACTTCCACTATTTAGCATGTGACAAAAAGCTTTAAGATATTAGTTCTGATCTTTTGGACAGTCAGACAAGGAAATCTTATCAAGTAGCTGATGACAAAATTGAGGCTTGGGGGAGTTTAGGAATTTTCCCAGTACCACTCTAAGGATAAATGGGGGTCAGAATATTCTCACCTGTGGCTGGTCTTGTGCATGCTTGTTGTTTCCTTAGATAGAAAAATTGAAAGTTGTCACTTAGCATGCCAAAGTAAAGTTTGACTCAAGAAAAGACTCGCTCAACTAAAACAAACTTCTTACCACCTCTAGTGTCCTTTCAATTCTAAACACTTATGAATTGAGTAAGTATTTGAGAAGTTACGTGTGATGACTCAGAAGTGGCCTTTACTGTAGACAAAGGCTTTCAAAACTAATACATGCTCACCAAAACAAAGATCCTTGGTTAAGTGGTGTAAAGTCATGTGTTGAAATGGTAGAAGGATGCAGAGACAGCTTGACGCTGTTTAAATGGAGTCGACCGAGCTAACACTGGACAGTGGGAATGGGCCTGGCTTCCAGAGCTGTGTGCCTGTGCTGGAATATGTGCCTTGGTTCTAGGCTTTTGCATCCTCCCTTCCAGCTTGTTTACATCTGTGTCACTTCTCAATTACTCACTCATTCATTCACTAATGTATCTTACTAATGTTTAGTAAGTACCTATCATGTTTTTAAATCAGTCTGGCACTACAGCAGCTTGAAGACTATTGACCGTAGGTTAAATGCAGGATAAATTTAATATCAACACACAAGTGAGTAATTAACCTACTTGTCTTCTGATAATCTAGTTTTTTTCTTACTAAGATAATATAACTGTTCACCATCCTCATTGCAGATTATCACTCTCAGATATAGATTTGAGTGACTCAAGAGTCATGAGGGTAAAAGCCAGGAAAAACTGTATCCATCCTGGTACATAACCTAAGAAAGTAATTTTTAATTAAAATTCTATGTGGATCACTTATAGAATAAAGGACAGTATTTAAAACTTCCACCTAGCCTTCTCAGGAAACCTAAAATTTTAAGTGCCCCAAATATGGCATTAGTTATTAATTATTACTTTATCACACTCAAAGAGGCATGGGCTTTGAAATGTATGGAAATAACATAAAAATTTACATTCAATTCCATCCTTTCTTCTGCTGATTTATGTGTGTGCCTGAAACACATATTGCCATTTTTCATTATAATTTTAAATGTCTAAGATAAAAACTAAACATTGAAGTTATTTGTTATGTTATTGACAATCTTTGACATATATAAAGCAGTAAGGAGTTGAAAAGTCTTTGTGCCAACCAAAAGAAGTTTGGTAAATATGGTGCAGACAGAGGCATGAAGCTGGAGTCCAAGGACCTAAGTTAGCTTTAATGATCACTAGAAATGAGAAGTTCAGTGCATCAGTTAACTTCGGAGTTACGCTGGGTCACACCTGAAAGTAAGCATATAATACCTAATCCAAGTACTTCCCAAGTTCCATGTGTGTTAGCTCTGTCTGCATTCCAGAAGATTCTTTGATCAATGGAAAGACTCATTCCTATTTTAGAATGGTTGAACTGAAAAAAACAAGTATGTCTTCAAATAAGTGAAATGCAGAGATTTACTGTATGAATCTATTAAACTATATATTGTTTTAATTTATCATTTTAATGTTTTGTACTGTAGAGTTGGAAGATTACTAATAATATAGTTTAGTTTGTAGGACCCTGCTCCATATGTGATAGCAACCATTCCTGACTGTCATATATGACACTGAAAGCAAAGCTATATGTGGTCATGTGTTCCTCTCCTGACATATCATTAATAGAAATAATTCTCAGAATAAATGTATCAAGCTCAGTATATATGATGCAATCACATTTATTTCTAATATTCTCTTTATTTTAACACACATAAGCCTAATTCCTAGATCATTAAAATATGCAGTCAGTGCTGGTCCGTTGTCTTATTGGACTTCTTCCCCAGCCTTGTTTCAGTTTTCCAAGGCTGAGGCTTCAGAGTCACAGCACATCCATTCACACGACCCTTTCTCTAGGATCTATACCCAGCTTTGAACCTTGCCCCGGAGCGCTCTATACCAGGAATCTCCCAGGCCATATAAAAAATCTGGTTCACCATCCAGATTTCTGCAGCCCGTGAGTCACAAATGTTTTCATCATCTTTACATGGTTATGTAACTAGGTATCACATGAGACCTTGATGTTGCTTTATGGCCAAAGCGTAAATCATTCACTGCATGCGAAAAGTAACAGACCATTGCGCTAAGAAAAGACTACAATTATTTATTTTCTAAAGCACAGTGGTTCAGAATTCCTGTGTTCTTGTGCTATCATTTATGTTTGATAGTATATACTGCTTTTTTAATGTCTTGATACTCTTGGTAGGGAATGGTACACTGTTTTGCCTTATTTGCATTTTCACATTTTTGTGACTATTCAGGGAAAAATTCCCTGCATGGCCATTGGGCATCTTCTCAGTGACTCACCCAGTCACTTGCTCTTCATGTTTTCTAGGGACTCGGTTGTCTTTTTTAAGTTCATTTGTAAGGGTGGCACATGTTTTGAATTTTAATCCCTTGGTTAGTATATGTGTAGAAAATCTTTTCTTTGATGGTATGTTTTATTCCAATTTTCCTAAGATTTTTGACACATTTAAATATGGCTAAAACAATCATTTTTCAAATATAATCTATATTTTTAACTCATGCTTAATATATTCTCTTTCTAAAGTTATAAAGATACTCTACTGTATTTTTTCTTATGATTTAAATTTTTACTTTTCTTTCTTAGTTCTTTTCTTTGTGCTTTTTTTCTTTCATTTTTTTTTCATGACAGAGCTTCTTCATGTAATCCTGGATGTCCTGGAACTCTCTCTGTAGACCAGGCTAGCCTCAAACTCAAAGATCTAACTGTCTCTGGCCCCTGAGTTCTGAGATTAAAGGTGTGTGCCATCACTGCCCAGCTGCTTTTTAGATATTTAACCCATCTTGACTTCAAATTTATGTGTAGTAAATGTTAAATGAAATGGGTAAATAAAACTCAAGCCATTTTTACTCCACCAGATTTTTGTGAGAATTTTAATGCATTAAATATTTACTTGAGTTTCTCTGGTTATTAATATATAGGAAAAGGTTAAATAATTAGACTTTTAAATTTATAAATAATATCTTAGTGAAAGTATTAGCATAGTGAAAGAAAACACTGTCACTAAATTATTTTTTAAATATAACATATATATGTTACCCAAAAATTTTAGTTGCTTTATACATCTTACAAATACTTTGCTTCAGACATGATCAGCCATTATTTTCTTTGTTATCTGAATACTCTTAGAATGATAGTCACTAAAGCGTTATATTATCGGGTTATCCTTGATTCATTTAGCACGGCTTTACTGAATCTCTACAATTATGCATAAAGGAGGCAAAGTGGGAAATATCTTAACCAAAACTAGTTAGGTCTCCCAACTACTCAGAAGTTAATATTAGTCAACACAAACACATCAACAAACACTTAAGACCCAGGACTAGGTAAGAAGACGCCCAGTTGCTTGCGTTATGATCAGAGCCTACATAGTAACTTGTGCTTCCTGGTTTTCCATGTCATCTCATGTGAAAAATTTTAAATGGGGCCATTCCAAAATGGAGTTATGGTTAGATACTAATTAATAATTTTCAGAGATAGATTTTAAATCAACATATCAATATGTTCATAGAAGTGGTGAGCCTGTGTAACAGAGAAAAGTGTTATAAACTAAACTCCATGTTTCACAGACCTGTCTGTGGCTTGTTAAAACGAGCATCTTTGTTAAATTGTTTGTTTCTAGTAAGTATTATAAAAAGCAACTCAACTCAATTTCGAAGGAAAGTTGACAGATATGTGTAAACTCTCAGGAGTAATTAGTCTTTTAGTCCATGCTGATTAGTGGAACCGCCAACGAGAAGTGTTCCTGACCCAGGGTCAGGCACGTGCATGGTAGGAAAAATAAAATAAAATTTGGCCACAGCAGCAGGCCAGAATGTTGCATGCTTCTGGGGACACCAATTTGTCTGCTCACAATGACAATCAAGCTTCAGTGTACAGCAAAAGCATACTCCTCACTATTATCTATTGTTCCTTTGAATGCTCTCTTCTGCCAGGTATGTGTTCAGTATCTCTGTCCAAAATGGTTGCAGTTTACTATATGCTTGTAGAATTTACCTTTTCGTCCATTTTTTTGCTGGTTATTTGGGGATAAGGGCCATGGAAGATTTAAACAGCTGAAAAAACTTTCTTTTACACCCTTTTGATTTCTTTTTTCTTTTTTCTTTTCTCCTTTATTATTGTCTCAAAAGAAAGCCCTGTGATGTGAATACTGAAAGGAGAGAAAACATAATTAAGCCTTCATTGTGGATGGTCTTTTCGTTACCTTTGAAGTACCAAAATTAACACAGCAATCTCTTGATTTTGCCTCGGTGACAGCAGCTTGCTGTGAATAGATATGTTTTGCTAAAAGAGATGTGCATTTGAAACTGTAAATTAAATGATTTAAAAGTGGGTCTTTGTTGAATGTATTCCATTTTACATTGCTTTGATTACGTTTGACTGTTTTGACCCATATAAAAAATTAAATTGTTTTATACCACAGATGGCCAGAAACCTCAGGATAGTGTGGTTATAAATGCTAAAAGGGGAAAATAAACACAAGGGGTGAGACATGTTTCAGTTCCCCAATGTGCTTCTGATTACATAGACAGACAGATAGATAGATGAGTAACACCAACAAATATCATAAGAATAAAGAGATTAATGGTGACATTCCAGCCAAAGAGCCATTTTCATATTATGCGAAAGTAGTAAAAATAAACAAAAAAAAAACTTTAAAAAAATGGCAATGTGTTTAGAGTGAGTCATGACAGCATGGAGCGATAAAGCAAAATGAAGTATGTTGCTACAGTGACAGAGGTCTCAGACATGTCAGTGCATTCTGAAGGTGTGTCTGGCCCTTTAAGAAAGAGCCCTAAACTTTGGAATCCGTATTATGCTACCTCAAAAGTGAGTCTGATGTGTAGGTTATTGTATGATGGACAGAATGCTTGTTAGCAAGGCTACTTTCATTATTTATTTGATTTACCTGAAACTTAGTATGCACAAATGGAAGAAAAACAAGTTTATCTGCCATAAATGTATAAAATTATTAATTATATGAATTTATAAAATCATGTACAAACTTAGCAAATGCTACAAAACTGTTGGCTCCGATGATTCCACAGAAAATTTCTAGCTCAGAGTAAATCTAGACTCTAAGAAGTAGAAGGAAGAGGAAGGGGAAAGAATCCTAAGGGACAGAACAGTAGCCAGACATCTGGCGGACACTTGGACAGATGCTATGCTAAACCTAAAAAAGGTCACTTCAAACATCTACTAAGCAGGAAGCTCGAGATTCTGTCAGCGTATTGTTGTGTCTAGGGTCTTGATGAGATTTGTTTTGCCAGTCAAATAATTAAAAGACAGAAAAAAAAATCAAGCCAAACAGGTCTCAGCAAGGAATATCTATCTCAAACAGAGCAGACAGAATCAGCCAGTGAAGAAAGGTTTTAAATAGAAGTGAGAAAACACACACACACACACGCACACACACACACACAAATGCACCCATGCACACACCGACACATTAGAGCAGATAGAATCAGCCAATGTATAAAAGTTTTACCTAGGGGTAAGAAAACACACATGCACACACACATACACATATACACATACACATACACATACACATAGACACACGCAAAGACCGTTTGCAAAGATAGGAGAATTTGGAAGATGGGAGGCCTTTGGCCTCTACTGAAGGGCTGAGGTTTTAGGAGGCTTATGGGGTGCTAAAATGAAGGCTTCCTTCCTCTCATTCAGGATTGGCCAGTTTAAAGGGATGCAGGGAAGTTGACAAGTCCACATCCTTAACTTGTTTTCCTGTTTTGTTTTAATAAAAAAGTCACTGTTTATTACATAACCAAGCAATGTAAACATACCAACTGTCAGGCTCATCTGGAATTATTAGATTTGTAATTTAGATGAGAGAATATTACCAATCTAACTGGCTAATCAGCTTTTCTATGATGAGAGAGTAGAGTGGATGAGAATATATTTACTCTGCAATGAAGACCTGTAATAGACTCACAGCACCCACACACACACCTTGTGTACCAGAGCCTAAATTTAACATGTATTCCTTTTAGAAGAATTTTTTTAATTTTTATTAATTTTTATTTTTTAATATTAATCACAGGTTATTTACTTCGTATCCCAGCCGTAGCCCCCTCCCTCACTGCCTCCCAATCCCACCCTCCCTCTCTCATCTCCTCCCTGCCCCTTTCCAAGTCCACTGCTAGGGGAGGTCCTCCTCCCCTTCCATCTGACCCTGGTTTATCAGGTATCTTCAGGACTGGCTGCCATGTCCTAATCTGTGACCTAGCAAGGCTATTCCTCCCTGGCGGGGGGGGGGGGGGGGGGGGAAGGGGGAGGAGCCAATCAACATATCCTTAACTTGTAAACACATCCTTAAACTTGGGGGAAGGGGAGCTACTGGCAGGCCTTTTTCTCATGTCAGAAATCTGAGGAAAGAGCCAGAAGGTTGCCATCTTTATCCAGTATGTGTGCCCATCAGGCATCTAACGGCAAGGTCCCACTTCCTGAAAATTCATGGAGACTTCCCAGACTTCAAGACATGATGTGAACCATTTTCCTACATGAAAGTTATAGTCAGTACAAAAACTGGCTTAGGAATGAGTATTTTCCATTAAGGAGATGAAGCACTAGATAGACAAGACTAGAGAAACAGTGTCTCCATGACTAAGTGTAGTTCACTACCCTTGCAAAGAATCCAATTTCCAGCACCCACGTGATGGCTCACAAATGTCTATAATCCGCCCCTAGAGGATCCGTACCCTTTTCTTCGGTCCTCTGGCACTGAATGCATGTGTTACATGTACACAATAGGCAAATCTTCACCAAGAGTTAGATACCTGAAGTATCATGTTATTCTTTGCTTTTTTGTAAAAAAGTCTGGTTCATTCTGTGTTTGTGGTGGGCATAAATAAAGGTGTGCAGGGTGGACACCATGGTGCTACCATCAAAAGCATATGTGTAGTTTAGCAAAACCCAAGAAAAAATTGACATGATATAGCATAATGAACCTTTTTATTCCTGCTATTACAACATTAACTTTTAAAGCGATCTAATATTATAAACTATATTCAAAATTGAAGTATTCTATCATTCTAAGTAACAAAACAAAGCTGACTGATTAAATAATTTAGACTTGGAAACATAAAGTGTTTTATACATAAAAATAAGGCCTTGTGGCTCCAGATGGTTAGGTCAATGAACGGTTTCACACATTCCTATGTACCATCTCACATCTATGGGAAACATTTTGATACACTGTGTGTATCACGTTTAGTAAGCGGACATTGACTGAAAAACAGAAGCAAATACTTGGATGTGATGGGTCCGGGTTCCTAATGAGCATTACCTCAGCTTTCTGTAATGATAAATCAAACAGAAATGCCCAAGAACCTAGTAATACTCTTGCTTTCAGAATTAGGACCTGTCACACATTTCCACAACTTCCCATTCCTTTTGTTGGTAAGTGGCTGACACCCAAGCCAGCCTGTTTCCTCCTTCCATTTCCACCTTGGGCTTACAGGAAAATGATGTATTGTTGACAGGGTAAATGAAACATGATGGAAAGCATGATGCCAGCCTTTCCTCGCTTCAATTTCTTCATCCCAGTGGTTTTTGTCACCTTATTAGAGTCTGAGAAAAAAACCATAAAGTAATTCTCACTTTCTTGCAATCAGCTGCAGGCTCACCTTGGTTTCCTGAACTTTCCATCTCTGTTCCAAAAGATTGTTCTCAGTCCAGCCTTCCCTTATTTCTCAGTCTGAGTGGCAAGTCATCACCTTATCACAGACCTCACACCAGGGACAAAGACCACCCTGAAACAACGTGTGTTCAGAAGAAGCCTGTCTTCACATGACCTTAGATTTCCTTTCTGCCATTCACTGGTTTTTCCTTTTCCAACAGTGTTATGCTAATTGAACCAGCATCTAGATGTTCCAATCTCTCCCAACACCACTGTTTTTGTTTGTTTGTTTGTTTTATTTTTTTCTAGTTAGAGTTTTTATTGCTATAGTAAAACAAGACCATAAGCAACTTAGTGGGAGGCTTTGTTTTTTTTATTTTTGTTTTTGTTTGTTTATTTGTTTGTTTTACATTTCAGGAAAACTTTACTTATTCACTGAACTCTGAATTTCACACAATTTTTACATTATTAAATATTCTTTTGATCTTTTCTTTTTTATTTATTATTATTATAATTTATTCACTTTGCATCCTGGCGGTAGCCCCCTCCCTCATCTTCTCCCAGTTCCACCCTCCCTCCCTTGTCTCTCCTTATGCCCCTCCCCTAGTCCACTGATAGGAGAGGTTCTCCTCCCCTTCTATCTGACCCTCGCCTATCAGGTTTCATCATGATTGGCTGCATCCTCTTCCTCTGTGACCTGGCAAGGCTTTTCCTCCCTAGAGAGGTGATCAAAGAGCCAACCACTGAGTCCATGTCAGGAGCCCCTGAACTCCTTACTAGGGAAGCCACATGGAAACTGAGCTGCCATGGGCTACATCTGAGCAAGGGTCTAGGTACTCTCCATGCACAATTCTTGGTTAGTGCATCAGTCTCTGCAAGTCTTTGAAGAAGGAAATTAAAGAAGATTTCAGAAGATGGAAAGCTCTCCCATGCTCGTGGACCAGTAGGATTAACATAGTAAAAATGGCCATCTTACCAAAAGCAATCTACAGATTCAATGCAATTCCCATCAAAATACCAACACAATTCTTGAAGAACAGACTTTGAAGAACAATTCCCAAATTCATATGGAAAAACTAAAAACTCAGAATGGCTAAAACAATCCTGTAACATAAAAGATCTTCTGGAGGTATCTCCATCCCTGATCTCAAGCTGTACTACAGAGCAACAGTAATAAGAACTGCATGGTATTGGCATAGAAACAGACTGGTGGGTCAGTGGAATTGAAAAGAAGACCCAGAAATAAACCCACACACCTACAAACACCTGATTTTTTACAAAGGAGGTGCATTAAACACAAAAACAAGTAACAACAAGATCCCCAAACTTTGGAAAGAAAATTCCAATAGAGAAGTAACTATGAGCATCACTTCATGGTGCTGAAAACCCCCTTCTGCATTCCCTGACCTCAGCCTGGGGCACTTGTGAGATTGCCAGCCCCAACCCAGATTCTTCTTCCCTTTCCCCAGTGTCTTTGGAAGGTGGGCTTTGACTGGACTCACCTTCTCAGCTCCCACAGAATAAGCCATGTGCTCTTCAGCATCCTGGAATGGTTTCCTCACGTTTCCTTTCATGCCAAAGTCACCTTGGTATTTCATTGCCTTTGAGTGCATCCTTGAGTCTCCTCATTGCTGCACAGTGTTAACTATGCCCTTAGCGCATCTGTCCCAATGGGCTTTCAGAAACCAACATGCTCAGCTGGTACAGCATTCAATTTATAAACTGCAAATAACTGTTAGTCTCTGGTGTCAGTCTTCAGCCTTATGCAGCCAAAAAACACACTTCTGTTCCAGCTTTCCTACAGACTTCAGCCTGAATTATTTCAGGGGACAGAAGAAAGAAGAGGAGTGTTTCCTTAGAAAACAAGAAGTGGTAACTGTGTTGGCATCCATTGGCATGTTTGTATAGCCAAGACCTGGCTGCACATTTTTCCTGAACTATTGTTGACTATTAATATGATAACCATAATACCTTAATACAGCACAGTAAATTCCATGGGCTAGTGATTGCCCCAGAAAAAGTAAGGAACAGCTCCTGTTTCTGAACCACAGCATTCTTGCCTGTGTAGTTATAACCCATACCTGCTGAATTCAGTTGTGCTCCACTGTGAGAGCATCTGAGTCTTAACTAGACTGTGTCTGATACATTCCCAGAATCCCCTGAACTGTTTATCAAATTTTACTCTAATAGAATAACAGTAATGTCACTGTCCTTCAATAGCTCCCCATCTAGAGAGTGCTAGAGAAATAATTAGTAAAATGTGCTAAGCTACCAACCTCTCCATGAAGGCAGTAGAGAAAAAAAAAACAACAGTTTTGTTCTTGAAGAAGCATTGAGCCAAAGCCAAGGTAGGAATGTCAGGTGACCTAGTAGGCATAACAAAGGCAGAAAGAAAATGTCAGTCTGCGTATGCGTGTTTCCAGTGATAGGAACAGGCAGTTTTCAAAACGATTCAACAGTGCTAGTTGGGGCACATAGTTCATATGAATTTTACCTGGTGATTTTCAAGGCTGGGCTGGTTGTCCGTATCCAGACAGACAAAGAGCTGTATATCTCCAGGACAGCTTGAAACAGGATTACTAGGGAAATCTCCATCCTCCCACCAGGATGGGAACCTGAGGTCCTTAGTAGTTGTTTACATCTTAAAGATACAATTCTCACTCTTGGGTCCAAGAAAAAAAAAAGCCTGAAACAACAAAAAGGTACCTTTCCTGAATAATAAGGAGTAAAATTCTGAGGTAACTGTGTACACAGCTCATAGACAATGAGAAGAGTGTGAAAGTGAACATGTTTCTAAGGAATTGCTTAAGAAAAGGGGAGGGGTAGACCCCACCCCCACCACTGAGGATCTTTCCTTTTTCTTTTTGGATGTTTGTTTACATATTTTCTGGGGAGACAGGACACCCAGCTGAATCAGGGTATTAAACAAGGCCTGCTGAAGTGCCTACTCTCAGCGGTGGATGTGGATACAGGAAACTGTTCCTCTGAGCCATAGCTTTCCATCACCAAGTCACAGGAAAGGAGCTAAGCTTGGAGAGAACTGTGAGATGCCCTGATTAGAACAATGCCGACTCTCAAGTGAGCCTGACCTAAATGACAGGGTGGATCAGACATGGTAACGTCAGGAAAAGCCTCTGATCTGGATCACAATGAAATGTCTCCAAGTTCTGGGCTACAAAAGGAAGCATGTGGCACTAGGTCCCAGCTAAGCTAATCATCTTTCACAACCCTGCCCCTTTGCTATCCGTTTATTAAACCTGGAACAGAAAGAACCACTATATTCTGCATAATAATCTCTGGTACAACAACTCACAACTCAATTGCCTCAACTTTCTTGCCATTTGGTTCAAGCATCAAATATTAAGACATGTCAATAACTTTTTCAGAGGGAAATTGAAAAAAAAAAAAAAGAATGTAAATGAGGAGTGAAAACAGCAATGAGCCAAACATGGGACCTCAGGGACTGACTCCACGCACAGGAAAGACTAGAAATTAAAATATTTTAAATGCTATTGTATGTTTGTTTTCTTTTTTCCCACATTTACCAATTCCAAAAGAAGCATGTGTCATTTTTTAGTTGGTGAAATATCTCAAAACATATGAAAGGTAAAAATTTATCATCGCTACACAAAGATAGACATTATTGCCAGGCTAAATCACCTGGTCTGGATACCTCTTTAAGCACTTTTTCTATGTTGCTGGTCTCTCACCATATATACTCTTACTTTTATAGAGGAACCATTCTTGGTACCGTAAAATTTCATAAGTTGTTTCCCAATGCTATAAAAAAACTTGTCTACATTCTGGGAACTTACTGACAAAGAAACGTTTATCTTGAGCAATTTTTCTCAGTTGGGATCTGGAACAGGCTTGCTTGGGTATGTTTCAGTGTCTTTTAGGTTAGTCAGGATGTCTGGGGCTGCGGTCACTTGGAATTGAGCATCTGCCTCCAATCCAGGTCTCTCACAAGAGTGTTGGAAGGTTCCTTGCTGGCTACAGGCAAGAAGTATCAGTTCATCGGCAGACAGGACTTTTCACGGCGCCTGCCCACACTTGGCTCCAGCTTCCCCCTGAGCCACTCAGCCGAGAGAGTGTAGAGTAGTATCTACATTGCCTCTTCCTGCTTCTGTTTTGTTATCTTGTGGTTCCGTATTCAGTCTGTGAGCTGACAGAAACACTATGGGACACCTTGGAGACTACTTGCTGCCATGGAAATCTTTAAAATCAGTATAAATTTGAGTGTTGTGTTCTCTTATAGTTTGAGGGTAGTGTTTCCTCCTTATAAAGTTTAGATGTCATTTCCAGGATTTCATCCTTATAAGCAACCATCCAGTTAGCACCTTTGGATATTAAGCTTTTAATCATTAATTCAGATACTTTCTTAGGTTAGTTTCAGAGATGGGGTTGTTAAATTAAAATAATCAGAGCTCTCTTATTAAATTTCCTTCCTGAGTAAGTTGATATTTTTACTGTTTATGTAACTTTTGTATCTCCTGTGTCTGCGACATGCACTTTAAAGCGTCTATGCAATGACTCACGGCATATATTTATAATTTTCAACTGATGGATTTTTATCAAAAAACTTTTAGGTATATATTCTATATTATATATGAAGTTTTTATACCTATAGCATGTGGGTATTTTCATTGTTATTTAACCATTTTATAGATCCTCCTGAGTTTGTTTGTTGCTGTTATTTTGGACAACTTAGAACTTGATGAAGATCTAAAGAAGCTTAAACAAGTAAGTGACATGGGGGAGTTAAAAAGTTGAGGCAAAAACCTATATTTACAGTAGTGTTGACTTTGGACCTTCAAAACAAAAACTTAATTAAAAAGTTGAAGCAGTGTGAGTTAATAAACTAACTTGTCTTTTTTGGTGTTGTTGTTGTTTTTTAATCTCCTATCCAATATCAGGGGGCATTTCCCTCTTACTCTACAAATATCCTGAGACTAGTTTTATAATATTATTTTGAGTAAAAGTAGGATGGGCATAGTTTACAAAACTAGATTTTGAGATCCTTTTTCTTCCATTAAATGATGAATGTTCGGAAATCAAATCCCCAGGGCCACATTGCCATAGCTCACAAGTATGTACAATGCTGTGACCTTCATCAGAGAAGTTCTGGAAAGCAACTTGTCTGACTTCTAGACAATACCAGAGCACCTAACCTGGGTTCCCAAAGTGATATTAAAAATTAAATAAGATAAACGATCAAATATGTTTCTTGTTATACATGAAAGCAGACTGCATCAGGGTAGAGGAAATGGTATTCTAGAACGGAAATGGGAGTGTATAAAGGTTATGTTCCCCGTGGCAGACAGGTGGCAGATTTAATCGGCTAACTGGCTTTACAGTTCTCTTGCATGAAGAGAACCTGTCTGGAGTGTTTGGCTTTACTGAGAAGTAAAGGGAGAGGGGACACTTGGAGAAGATTTCCTTGGACATACCCACACATGCAAGGTGAAGTGAAGTGAAGTGTGAACAATAAGACCCAAGAGGTTTTCTGTTGTTGTTGTTGTTGTTTTGGATCTTTTCATTTATTTATTTATCTATCTATTTTTATTTAATCACTTTACAGCCTGATCCCAGCCCCTCCCTGCCCTCCTCCCAGTCACATCCTCGTGCACTCTTTCCCCCACTACCCCCTCTTCTTCTCAGAAAAGGGAAGGCCCCCAAGGGGTACTAACCCACCTTGGAACCTCAGGCTGCAGCAGGACTAAGCACATCCCCACTGAAGCCTGACAAGACAGCCCAGATAGAGGAAAGGGAACCAGAGGCAGGCAAGAGAGTCAGAGACAGCCCCTACCCCCTTGTTAGGGAGCCTGCATGAAGAACACGCTGCACACCTGCTATACATGTGTAGGGTCTAGATCAGGCCCAGGCTTGCTCTTTGGTTGGTGGTTCAGTCTCTCTGAGCCCCCATGGGCCCAGGTTAGTTGACTCTGTAGATCTTCTTGTGGTATCCTTGACCTCTCTGGCTTCCTCAATCCTTCCCCCACTCTTCCACAAGACTCCCCAGCTGGGACTATTATTCATCTATTACTCTCTGCACCTGTTTCCATCAGCTGCTGGATGAAGCCTCTCAGAAGACACTTATGCCAGGCTCCTGTCTGTAAGCATAGCAGAGAATCATTAATGGTGACAGGGCTGGGTGGGTCTCAAGTTGGGACGGTCATTGGCTTGCCATTCCTTCAATCTCCGCTCCATCCTCACCCCTAAACTTCTTGTAGGTGAGACACATTTTGGTTCAAAGGTCTTATGGACAGGCAGGTGTCCCCCTCCCACAACTGGAAGTCACCTGGCTGTAGGAGGTGGTGACTGAAGGCTCTTTAACCCCCGCTGCTAGAAGCTAGGAGTCTCAGCTAGGGTCACCCATAGGCTACCTAAAGCCTCTGCTGTCCCAGAGATGCCTACCCTCCCACCACCACTCTCTGATCCCCACCCCTGCCACCTCCTCACCCCTCTCCCACCTAGTTCCCTTCCTCCATCTACTTCAGATGTCTTTTTATTTCCTCTTCTGAGTGAGATTCAAGCTTCCTCCTTGGCCCCTCTTTGGCTTCTTTGAGACCCAAGACTCTTAAGCAAACTTTTGGAATAATGCAAAGGTTCTTACACATTCAGAATTTTCAAAACATGCCTATTTGGCAAAAGATAAAACAACATAACCTATAAGTTTGTGTTTTCTAATTTCTTCTTTTTAAATTGTACTTATTTTTTATATTAATTACAGTTTATTCACTTTGTATCCCAGCTGTAGCCTTCTCTCTTATTCCCTCCCAACCCCACTTCCCCTCCCTCAACTCCTCCCATGCCCATCTCCAAGTCCACTGAGAGGGGAAGACCTCCTCCCCTTCCATCTGACCATAGCCTATCCAGTCTTATCAGGACTGGCTGCATTGTCTTCCTCTGTGCCCTGGTAAGGCTGCTCCCACCTCAGAGGGAGGTGATCAAAGAGCCAGCCACTGAGTTCATGTCAGAGACAGTCCCTGTTCCCCTTACTAGGGAACCCACTTAGAGACTGAGCTTCCATGGGCTACATCTGTGCAGGGGTTCTAGTTTCTTCTGATGGTCCTTTTAAACTTTAACATATTATTCTCATCTCCAAAGCCGCTGATTTCACTATGGGTATCCAAAAGGGCTGAAAGGCATATTTGAAATCAAGACACTGCTCTGAGCATTCCCAGGAAGGTTTTAGGCTTCATAGCGTCCTGAGCTATGCAGGTAAATGACTCTATGGTGAGGTCATTCCCTCTCATCTTTCCGCTTTATAGTTTAAGGAAAGGGCTCTTCAAGTGAGAGTTAGGATGTTATTCTATACGAGTGATTTGAAATGCTTTCCATGGCTCCTCTGTAGAAAAATATATTATGTATGAGCTCAGCCTCAAAACTGATCAACTGCATAATTTAACAAAACCAATAAAAATACTGCTTTCCAAATCTGGTGTTTATATGTGGATTTTCCTGTGTGTCATATTTATCACTCATATACATTGAATGTATTTTATATACTCGCATCAAAATTGTATACTTAAAATGAAAACCATTCAGTTTTCCTTATCTGATCCACTACAAGATTTAGTGTGGGATTAAACAACCATTGAATAAGTAAGATACAATATAATTTAAGCCTATATTTGCCAAATACTCTTTCTCCTAAAAGGCAGTAAAAAAAATTATATATAGCATATTTTTGGAACCTACGAACCCAAACCTAAATACGTTTTACTGATGGTATTTTGAGTGTTTTGATTTGTAAAGATGTGTACAACATATTTAATTTCCTCTTTAGCGTTCACATAGCCAACACTCAGCCACTTTTCATTTATTTTTATCTAACCCCAATGAAAAACTGACAATTTAAACAAATCCTGAGAGACTCGGTAGGTAAGCTCCTTCTCCTGTAAGTGTCAGCACATGAGGTCAGATCCCAGGAGCTCCTGTGAAGAGCCGTGTATGGTGTGCTTATGTAAATCCAATACTGCAGAGAAAAGATTAGCATTCTGCTGCCCAGCCAGTCCAACCAACTTAGTGAGCTCAGGGCTTGGTCAGACAGTGTATTCAAAGATCTTACTGAGAGCAGTGGAGGAAGACAGCTGACGTTGGCCCGATACGTGTGTACACGGACTCAGCACATACACACATACGTGATCATGCACACACGTGAGAGAGACCTAATTAGTATTTCATTTTCTTCATGAACCTTAACGTTCTTCACATTTAATATATTTATATTCATTATAAAAAGGGTTTTATTGAGAGTGTGGTGCTGCAGGCCTGAAATCCCAAGATGAGAGGAGGCAAGAAGTTTGAGGACATGATGTTTGCTACATAGTCTGTTGCCATCGTGCCCTACAAGAAACCCTGTCTTACAATAAATAATTAAGTTCATAAACATTATTTTCAAGCTTTAGAAAATCTGTACATCATGTTGGTGATTTGATTGGGGCAAATTTTTTGAAGTCTTAAAGAAATTTTCAGAACTGAAAACTATAAGGAAAGGAAAGTAGTGATTCCATTTTTAATAGTGTTTTTAGGCTTTTATTTATTCATGGTTGGACTGCAACTTCATATTTAATTAATTCCTCTATTAATTTCATACCCCAAATCCTTTCAGTTTTGTATTTGAAATCCGTTAGAGCAAAAATTATCATTCTAAATTAAAATGTGCATGGCTCACTGTCTTCCTTTTTTGCACAAAATATTTTTTTTATTTTCATTAGTTTTTAAAACTATACCATTTGAATGGGAATACAGAGATGACTAAGCAGTTATGAGTACTTGCTGCTCATAAAATAGCTCCAGAATACATGTAGCAGCTCACAAATACCTGTAACTCCAGTTCCAAGAAACTCAACCCTGTCTTCTCTCCCCTGGAGGAGCAAATATGTGATACATATAAACTCACAATGATGCGGGCACACACACACACACACACACACACACACACCCCACACATTCACTTATAGATAAGGAAATCTTTTTTAAATTGTATCATTTTAAAATATTCATTGTTTTTTAATTTTCAGTGATCTTAGCCTTTGAGGTTTCATCATTTTCAGAAAAGACAACACACAAGTGGTTACCACACATGAACATAAACTTTCATACACATGTGTTTATCACCGTGAAACTCTCCAGTCTTTGACAGATTTCTTGGATTGGCCAGTAAAATTACCCCGGAAAGTATTTACTAGGTCTCCATATATAGAAATCTGTCTTTTACCATTTAATCTATTTTTACTACTATCCCCAGATTGAGAGTAGACTAGAAAAGGTATGTTAAGCGTTTACTTGCCTAACATTTTAAGTTACAGAAAGCATTACACATTCCTAATTATTCATTCAGTTCAAACATTTTTTAGTCTTTTACTGTCTATAACCAGTCTGTAAGTTCTTGTAAATACAGTAATATTTGTTGACTGCCAAGTGCTTTAGAGCTTTATTTAATGCTCAAAGTAGCTGCTTCAGTACGGATATTATTATATCCATCTAGCAGTTGAGGGAAAGGGACACAGGAGCTGAAGGTTGAACAATCACCAAAATTTAAAGCTAAGACTGGAACCAATGCAGTTTGGGTGAAAAGCCTATATTGTAAATGTCTAAACTATATTGACTCAAGCAAAAGCTACATAAATGTCAAATGTGAGTCAGACGTGCAATGAATCTACTCACAAGACTTTAAATTTCATATGTGGTATTACTGATAATTATAATTACTTTATATAATATATTATATAAATTTATATTGTATTCATATTAATTTATGCATACAATTTTAAAATCAGGTTTTCTGAATGTGAATACAGTGCTCTGTGGAAAAGACAAATGTGTGTGTGTGTGTGTGTGTGTGTGTGTGTGTGTGTGTGTGTGTGTATGAGAGAGAGAGAAAAGAAGGCAGATGACATAGAAGCATAAAGAAACAGACATTGGCCAAACTGTTCTCTGTCATCAGTTAAGAGTAACCTTGAAGCTCAGTGGAATAGTGATGAGGGGGACATGGTGGAGTGGAAACTGAAAATTACAAAGAAATCCTACAATTCTAATGATTTTACACAAAGTCAGAGCAAGAGATATAAAGGTGTTCTTTTAAGCAATATAAAAAGTCATTAAGCTATGAGGAAAAAATCCACAGAGAAGCCTCAGGGAAGGCATCATGAAAAACAGAAGGAGGTAGTCTATTTAGATTAAATTCAAAGCTATGAATTTTTTTAAATTGCTCTTCAACCTCACATGTCATCAAAACCCTGATTCAAGAGTTTGACAGAGGCCTCAGCACAGCGGCAAGTGGATACAGAAGTCCTCACTCTTGTTGGCTGGGATGCTTTAAAAACACAAAACAAAAATACTGTGATGTGGGGGCTATGAACTAGTACTTTTCTTTAGCCTTATCTTGCACAGTGGTTGAATTTTGTGTCATGTTAACTGAGTTAAAGGATTCCACATAGTTAGTAAGCAATGTTCTGAGCGGATCTTTACAAGTGCATCTGATAAGTCTTAGCATTTTTATTCATAGCCTAAGTAAAGCAGATCTGCTGCCAGACGGGTAGCATCATTCAATCTTCTGAGTGACCAGACAAAGAGGTAGTAAACATTAAATGGAATTTTTGACTGATGACTTGGTGTAGACAACTGATTTCTTCCTGCTCTTCAGGCTGCTGATCCCCAGGGTTCATACAAAGGCCAGAGCCTGTACTACCAGCTCTCCATGGGAGCTACATTGCTTCTTTCTATCTCTAGACTGGAACTTCTCTGCTCCTATAATCCATGAACCAGGAGTCAGTCAGTCTTCCTCTCCTCCTATTCCTTCCTCCTCCCTCTTCCTTGTCCTTTTCCCTCTCCCTCCTCCTCCCTCTTCCTCTCTTTTCCTCTCCCTTTCTCCCTCCCCCTCTCCTTCTCCCTCTGTCTCTCCCTCTCTCCCTTTCTCCTTATTTCATTCATATTTCTGTTGCCTCTCACACAGTCCAAATTCAAGGTCATAGCAAGTGGTGTTGCCTTGGACAGGATTCAGCTAAGCACTGGTCGCATCTTAAGAGCTGTGTTAAGGTATTCCCAAACTATTTTGCCAAATTCTCAAGGTAATGTGACTTTAAAATGAGTGCTATAACTGGGACAAAAATAAGCATTACCTATTCAAAACCCCCAAAACAGGGCATTTCCAAATTCCACCCTGAATATTAAAAGCACATTCAGAGAAGTAGATTCTTTGCCCCAGCTCCTGTTATTTCCAAGTACCAGAGTTGGAACAACACAGAATGTATGGCTCCGAACCTGTATCCTTCCAACCTCTCAGAGAAGCAGCTTTTTCATTGGTGATGAAAAATATATCTAAACAGTGGGATGGATGGACAAAATGTGTAGCCAGCTTGGATATCAGCATATTCTCACCCTCCAGGTATATAGACAGGAAGCCAAATTATACTCAGACTCATGAGCCAGCCATTACTGTTGAGGGTGGGTATGGAGGAGAGAACCATGACAGACATGTTGTTGGGTAGAGATTAACTCTTCAAAACACACACACACACACACACACACACACACACACGGTCACCAGAAAGCTTCCCCTACCTTTTAAGAGCTTGTGAGATGGTGGGAAAGTTGACAAGTAAACAGGCTGGAGTCTGGGCAACAGATAGAAGATATGGCTAGTGAAATCAGGGACGTTTGTCAAAGGCATTGGGTATGCCAGGATCTGAAGGCAGAGGAAGTAACAAAAGAGGTTGGAGGAAGAAGGCATGAAGAACAGCAGCCATAAAAAAAAAAAAAAGTGGAGGTTCCTCCACATACCCTGAGCCATCACAATGCATGAAGCAACCTGTCACAAAGCTACATACTGACCATTCTACTTAAGTGGATTAAATTTGTATCATGCAGTCAAGTCCATAGACACACAATATGAAGTTGCTTGCCAGAGAATGGAGAAAGGGGACTGTTGTTCAATGGGCACAGAGTTCCAACTTTGCAAAATTGGAAAGTTCTAGAAGTCAGTGGCACAGCGGTGTGAATAGAGTAAAACTGCTGAATTACAGGTTTAAAGTGGGTAAGATGTAGATTCTTTTATGTATGTTTAACACAATTCATGTTTTTATTTAAAATGAGCAACTGAAATATCAATAAAGAGATGGTTGGTGGTAAGATGGTAAGAGCCTTGCTGGTATGATTGGGTTACAGAAAAGGCGATGAGAGTGACAGCTGAGGAAGCGAATATAAATTTCCAATCCCCACCTCTCATCTTCTTCATGCTGGACATTTCCAAGCAGATCGCCTAGTTGTTGGTGGGTTCTTAATTATGTGAATTGTATTGACACTGTTTACTACAATGCACCCAGGCCTTTCTCACTGGAATGTGCGCCAAATCCTGAGAACACACGCAGTTGGAAGAAGAACCGGTAGCTAAGATTCCTGCTGCTCTCAGGAGCACTCAGCTGCTGGGGAGGGAGAGGATCAATTCTCTAAAGAACCTAGAAATCACTAGTAACTGAGAGCTGGGAGGACCACATTTTATTCAAAGCTATTAATACTACCAAACTCCACTTGAGGCCATTCTCAGTCTTTTAATTGAAGAGTCTCTTTTTGTCAGTTTACATATCATAGCCCAGAGCGTTACATAATCTCCAAAGATAATCGTGTAAATTGCATTTAATCTGATATTTCTAAAATAGCATCACTAGTGTTAGACATTTTTTTCTAATGAATCTGTCATACTAAAACACGAACAACAATAAGATTGTCAGAAAGAAATCATTAAGACTGTGAACTATTTAGACCAAAGGCTAAGCCAAGAAGTAACAGCAGAAACTTAGAACTTGGAAATATCAATCATTAACATCAAGATAACTGGAAATAGCTTAAAACGTCATATATTGCACATGCCTGAAATCCCAGCACACAGGAGATATGTGAGGCCCTGTATAAAGAATGAAAAAAGGGAAGAAAGAACAGCAGGAGGGGAGAAATGAAGGAAAGAGCAAAGGAATGAAGAAAGGAATGAAGGAAAAAATAGAAAGCCTGTACTAAAAAAAAAAAAAGAAAAAAGTATTTTTTTAAAGTCTGGATTCAAGAATTCATATTAAAGCAGAAAAGAGACTTGTCAGAATTATGTCTTCCTGGTATGAGTTCAATCAGGGCCCTCAGAAATGTCTATAGAAGGCCTACTCCTAAGTGCCTGTGATGTAATTTAACTGAAAATAGCCCCTATCGCTGTTAACGATACTCTGATATGCTTTCGGGCAAGAGCCTACCAGAGTTGTCCTCTTAGAGGTTCCACCCAGCAACAGCTTGAAACAGATACCAGACTCACAACCACCCATTGGGCAAAGCATAGGGAGTCTACTGGAAAAGAAGGAGGAAGGATAAATGGACCTAAAGGTGACCAATGTTCTATAAGAAGACCATCAGAGCCAATCAACCAGGGCCCAGAGGGGCCTATGGAGTCTGAAGCACCAACAAAGGGCATTGCATCTGGACCTAGGTCCTCTACTTATAAGTAGCCGATGGGCATCTCAGGCTTTGTGTGGGTCAACTTATTAGGGGAATGGGGATATATCTGACATGGACTATGTTGCCAGCTCTTTTGTCCCTACCAGGCCACAGGAGAGAAAGACACTCAGTCCTATGTGAATAGATGAGCTGGGGTATCTGGGGAGGGGAACGGTGATGTGGGAAGGAGGGTGAAACTGGGAGGAGAAGAGAGAGGAACCAATGACCAAGATGTAAATTGAATTAATTAATAAAATAAGTTATAATGAGACTGAAAAGTTCAACCCAAATCCACTGTAACAAATCCAATGAAGGAAGGGAAGGGACACAGACTTATGACTATGACAGGAGTAGTGATGGAGACAAGCATCCACAGTGTCCACCAAGTCACTCAAAGCTTGGGGAAACACAGTGGGTCCTGCCCTTGAACATCTAAAGTGGGCTTACCCTGGTCACAACTTGATCTCAGATTCTTGTCCTCTGAACTGTGAGACAGTGAACGTATGCACCACTAAGCCACACAAATTTGGGAACTTTGCATCTTCAGCCCTGAAAAACTACCACTGTCAAAGCTTCCTTCTCTAAGCACCAAGATGACACTCTTGGGAGCTGGGAAGATCATGTCTGAATGCTGGGAACAGGACAAGTCTAGACCAGCTGAGAGCAGAGTTGTGAGAAGTTAGGGCCACTTCGTAGCCTTGAATCATCCCCCAAAAGATCATCAATATTCCGTGGAGGATATTCCTGTAAGTTGTTCCAAAATTTCATTTCACATTTTTATTAAGATTACCTGTGTAAACCTCACCTATGTCTCATGCCCTGCCATCCTAGGACTTGGTTTTGGTTAGTATAGTCTCTTGACAGTGAAGAAATTTAAAACTTTACACCTAAGATTATAGACTATTTCTTCAAGTTTGCAATATTAATTTTGTCAGTATTCAATTGTGATGGTGCAAAATAGTGTGTGTGTGCGTGTGTGTGTGTGTGTGTGTGAGAGAGAGAGAGAGAGAGAGAGAGAGAGAGAGAGAGAGAGAGTGTGTAGGCCCAAGATTGTTGGCTGGTTGTCTTTCCTTGGTTGCTTTCAGCCTTTAGATTTCACTGAACTTGACACTCATCAGTTTAGCTAGGACGGCTGACCAATAGACTTTGGGGACTACCCTATCTCCATGCACATACCTCCCACTTTGGGGGTACAGGAATGTATTGCCACCCCTGGCTTTTTACATGGATTCCAGAGAGTTGAACTCAGACCTTCTTGTATGTATAGAAGGCAATTTCCTAATTGAACCATTTCCCCACCTCTCAAGATGACATTTAATACAAATTTTTATAGTATGCTGCAAGATTATCAACTCAAAATTATCTGAGGGTTCTGTTTTGTTTTGTTTTGTTTGTTGTGTGGTTCTGTTGTTATTTGGTTTGTAAAAAATAAAATGTGGAGTAAAAATGTGCCTGATCTGGAGGACATTATCTTTCTACTCCTCCCAAGAGAGTTTCTTCCTGAGTCCCTAAGATATTCTTTCTTTTCCCTCTCTTGAGTAAAGAACAGAACATACTTAAGAGCTTGCTTCCCTAAACCACTAAATATAACAAGGACAGTCATAAAGTAGAACAGAACAGCATTCTTTTGTTTTCCAGCTCCTGCCAAGCGCAATAGGAAAGTAGATTGTCCTGGTTCAGAGGACAAAAGCCTAACAACTGGTTTTTAGCCTCCTGAAGTGTCTGACAGCTGTTGATTCATAAGCACACACATCATATCTATGTTACTGTTGTGAGCATGAGGATGTGTTTCACCCTGGACAGACTTAAGTACTGACTAAGCCTGCATGTTGGCAAGAGTGTGATGGCTCAAACTTCATGAAGGCTGTCTGCTTCTTTCTTCTGAATAGTTCAGATATTTTTCTGTTCATCAAAAAGATGTTCTGGTTGTTCACTTATTCTTCAAATATCTGAGTCCTTGCTATAAACAGATGCTGCATCAGGCTCAATGGTAATAAGAAAATGCAAATAACTTTACTGCTCCAGAGTCCAGTTTGAGATACAGGCTGAACACCCCTTGTGAAAATGCGTGGGGCCAGGAGCATGCACACATTGAAGTTGCTCGGGGGGTTTGAACTGTGGTGTACACTTTACTACCTGAGTACCCCTGATACTCTAAGCCCTGTTCCGCAGCTGTAATGTGTCACCTCCAATGTGATGATGTGGGTGCTAACTCCTGCCTGGTATAACTGTTGTATTTCTTTTTGACTGGATCTATGCTATCCTTCTGGTCCCACAGAGTGGGACTCTGATATTTACATCTGAGAAGGCGTTAGGAGCTAGATTCTCCTTGATTTAGCTATACTCATTGGTCTCAGGTCTATTCTTTATACCCAATGTCTGTTCTCTTTTGTTGTTTATACTGTATAAAACTTAAAAAAAATAGCTTTAATACCTCCCCTCTTTGTTACTGGGTACATGCTGACACCTCCCCACCATCTCAAACCCCAGTACCCAGTGCAGACAAACCAACAGTCATCACCACAGAGGAGGATGTGGCAGCCATTTTCTGATAAAAAGTTGGACCATGGATACCCCTGGTTTGCATTCCAGGCTCTGAGATGAGAGCTATTGTAATTGGGTGTGACTGGGCTCTGTGTGAGCAGCAGTTTCTCAGAATAGTGTGAGTTTTTCCAATCTTTAATTTTTTCCTTAGTGAAAACCTAGGTTGTATTAATAGAGGCTAAGAGACCATTTCCATTTGAGTGTGGGTGAAAATGGACATGAAAGTCAGAAAAGGCACCCTTTTCTTCCCATTTACATAATTTGCTCTTAAAATTCACAAGTTTCCTGTGATTTTTTTTTACTCTAAATGTTCTAGAAATGAATTGCATGATTACTTGAATGCTCATGTGGCTCAGCGTATTTTTTGACTGGGTCATTTTATCTTACTCTACAATGACAGGAAAGCTTTGAATTAGTTGCCTTGCTCTCTTGGGTGAGCTTAATACTTAAAGGGCATAGGCTTGACTTTGCTGAAATGACCAACAGGCTCTCATTCTCTTTGGAGGCCTGAATGAGCATTTTAGTGGCTATCAGAAGGGAAGGTGTACAGATAAACACTAGGAGTGCAACACACACGTGGAGATATGCTTCTTTTATCAGAGGCAAGCAGCTGAAAGAGTGTAGAGAAAAATCATTTCATGGATTACTGTGAAAATAAAAGTCTGGTTATATAGAAGCTTGCTGAGCTGGAATGCCAACAGGAATGCCTGGTATCGCCAGCCACGAGATTGTTGCTCAGACACTGCTGTTCTTCTTCTGGATAATGGCAGGGATGGAGGCATGGTAATCCTGTCGTGTGTTGCCTGGCTATGACTAACGGTGAGAGCCTACCTAGAGCATGAACAACTGCTTGATGAATTACAAGAAATATTCTGAGACCAGTCCTGGAAATACCAAATATTATAGTTATCTCTTACCTTGGATGGTTCAGAAGGGTTCTCAGTAGCTATCATGAGAAGTGCTAAATGGATATGGAAATCCAAAGGGCTAGTAAAGTATAGGCCTAGTCAGAGCAAGAAATGATCCAGCCAGAAAAAAAAAAAAAAAAAAAGTTAGAGGAACAGCTTAATTAAAAGATGGCTCTGTCTTTAGAAGTCTTTGGCTAGAAAAGATTGCAAAGATACACTGTCCGGAGAAGCAGCGGGCATGGTTGGGGTAGAGAAAGGAAATGAAACTATATGCTATGCTATCAACCAAGTCCATACTCTTTAAACAGAATTAGACCCAGACCAGGAAGACTATGGGTACATGTGTATAGCTTCCTAGTATAATCTCTTCCCCCTACCCCTCCACCCCGGCCTCTGTTTGTAAGAGTCAGAACCATAAAGAGAAGATATGAAGCCATGAAAGAAGAGACATGTCCCTTCCCCAGTTCAAAACGATGAGTCATGCTTGTACCTGAATGAGATGTGTGCTAGGGAAAGCTGAACCAAAAACTACAGAATCTACCTGCCAAGAATGACCAACCTTTTATTTTCCCTTTACTATCATCCAGCTTCCCTTTAGTGAAGGAACGATGGTTTCATTGTTGACCTTTCCTCATTTTAACTTGCTCACTATTGGACATAGTAGGGCAAGCTGATCCCTGATTTTATTTCCCTTTACTATCATCCAGCTTTCCTGTAGTGAAGGAATGATGATTTCTTTGTTGACCTTTCCTCACACTCTAGGTTAACTTTCTCATTACTGGACATAGTAGGGCAAGCTGATCCCTGATTTTATTTCCTGTTGTTGAAGATTAAGATTTAATATTGATTTATCTTTTAGTTAAACAGTGATTATTCCTAAACCAACTGTATACTCAAATCACCACACAGAGACTAGGATTTATTTAATTAACCTAGAGCACAATTCTGGGCAATAGTTACTCCATCCTAAACCTCCAAGCCCACAGAGCTTCCTCCCATTCAGATTTCCTACTTGCCTTTTAGTCATATCTTAGGTCCGGGTCATCTCTCTTCATGGTTCCAGGTCCTCTCCTACCAATTTCTTTTCTCCAACTCCTCCCACTCACTTCTTTCTCCTCCCTTCCAGACCAGGATGTCCCACCCTATTTTCTCCATTGCTCAGTATTGGCTGGTTATTTAATTGACAATTACAGAGAACAGATGGTGGCATGTTTACCCAAATTTGAGACAGGTGATGCTTAGAATAAACATCACAATGTAGTGTCCTATTAAAACCAGAGAGTGAGTAGAGAAATCAGCATGCGAATGAACAAGGTAAATTGTATACATTCTGCAAGAACATTATTCCAACAATTTCCATTTACTATCATCCAAAGCTTTGGATGATAGTAAATGATGGTTTCATTGTTGACCTTTCCTCATATTAACTTTCTCATTACTGGACACAGAAGGGCAAGTAGATCCATGATTTTCTCATGCATGAATATTGTGTGTTCTGCTCTTAATAAAAGAATGACTTACAGTGTTTCTCAGAAATGAGAAACATACATGTTATTTTCTTCAGTGTTAGCCCTAGTTTTGTTCTGTTTTGCATAAAATATGTTAACAAATGGAGATTTGCATAGTGCATCTAATAAATCCTTTTATCAAAGGAGGAAGAGTGTAACAACTCTGCTGTGGACAGCAGGCATTCTGTGGAGGGATATTTGGAAATGTATGATTGATGCCTGAAAAGAAATTGCTTAAAGGGAAAGAGCGCTGCTGGGGTACAAACCCAGTCGGATTTAACATTCTTTGTTTATGTCTGATGACATCATCATTTATAAAATGTTATAGGAATTCTAAAGTGAAATAAATCAGGTAACTTCCTGCAGCTCAAAAAAGAAAGGAATAGAAGTTGCAAATAAGCAAAGAGGAGAGTCCAGAAATTGAGTGTGATGCTGGACGAAAGCAGACGAACAGTATGAGCTCAGTTTGTTTTAAGAGAGATTATATAGATCATAGATCAACAGAAAAATAATGATAATAGATGTTAATAGATAATAGATAGACAGATAGATAGATGATAAATTAAATAGAAAGATGATAAAGAGATATATATAGATGATAAATAGCTAAGTAACATTGATAAATAGATGATAGATTAGTCAGATGATTGATAGAAAGATAGATGGTAAATAGACAATAAATAGATGATTGTTAGGTTGATTAATACATATATAAACAGATGATAAATAGATGGACAGATAGACCGACAGACAGATAGATATAAGATGGGTGATACATAGATAATAGATATAGATGATAGACAGGTAAGTAGATAGATGAACAGATCAATGATAGATTAGATAGATAATGGTTCTCCAGTCTTACAAGATAAATGTACACATGTACATTTATGTTTATGTAAACATAAACAAAGTTAAATATAGACACATGGGTTTTATTACTCACTTGTGGTATAGTTCTCTTGAGAAAAAGAAAACCTAAGAGCAGTAAGAGAGTAGTCCTCTTTCAATAGTTTTTTTTTCTTAATTTCACTTACTCAAAGCCAACTGCTGACCAAAAGTATTAAATAAAAAAATTCCAAAATTAACAACTCGAAAGCTCTAAATTGCTTGATATCTAAGTAATATGATAAAGTCCTGCCCATTTCACTCCATTCTGCCCCATCCCACTGCAGACATGTCCACTTTATACACGATCCATTCATCAACCATTTAACAGCAAATTCAGTCTTCATTAGAACGTATAGATGGTTGAGGAACTGTAGTGCCTGTGTTCAAGTCATCCTTCCATATTTAGTCACAGCCTTAAGCGTGGGCAGGGATGCTGTCATTTAGATATCCAAAGATGAGCTTAAAGCGCTTCCTTTAACTGAAAGGGTAACATGCAGGAAGATATTTTGAGCAACACCATGTGTATCGTTTTATTATAGTGTATTATTATAATTGTTTTATTTTCAGTTAGCATTTGTCTCATTGTACATAACTTATAAATTAAACTTTTTCGTGGGTGTGTATATGTAGGAGAACACCATATATTAGGAGTAGGTTACTATCTATATTTTTCAACCTTGACTAGAGGTCTTGATACACATTTATCCTTGAATGAGAGGGGTCTGTGTATTAACAACCAAGGAGAAAAGCAAATACTAAGATCCTAGCATTTTGTGATACAAAAACTAAAAGGTGGGGGAAAATATATGGGTAAGAAAATGCATCTGAAAAGTAGGGAATACTGCTAAGTGACCCCCTAGTGCCAAAAGGAGGAATGCTTTAAACATTAAAATAAGTAAGCTAATACTGATTTATCCCTAAGGATTGACCTAAGAGTTCATGTTCCTAGTTAGACCCAGTTTCAAAAACACTGAAAGAATGAAAAAGCCGCAAGTCTATAGTTAAATAAATAAAGGGAAGAATGGCCCTGATCTTTCTCATAGGATAATTCTAAGTCAGAAGTGTGGAGAAATAGAAATAACCAAACAATAAACAGAAAGTCTACAGGAGGACACTCAAGCTGTTACTACAGACAAGACCTGCTGGTGGGTACAAAAATCGGAGCACAAAACTCTAACGAGAAGCCATATTTGCATGCCCTTAAAGAAACCCCTCTCAGACACATTTTTAAATTATTAGAGCAATATTCAAAAATGTCTGAAAATTCTTTACTGTCTCTACTTTCAAAGACAGAAAGCTAAAGTGATCTATGTCTATCTGAGTGACAGCTGGAGTTAGCAACTGGTCCTCAGCTAATGTAAGCATAAAGTAAAGGGACCTAGCAAATATCACCCTACTCAGGTGACAGCAGTTAATATCACCTCTAATCAAGCATATTGGCTTCATAGTCCTCCAATTATGTTGAGAAGGGCATACCATCTTCATAGTATTCTGCCTAAAACTTTCAGAACATCAGCATTGTCATGAGAAAATATCAGGCACCCCAAAAGTTCAGAAATCATAAGGTTTGCAGGTGACTAGGAATAGCTGATTTCATCTCTTTGGACCTGTGCCCCACAAAATATGACAATGGCACTGATTTTGAATTCTACTCCTAAGAGATATTGTAAGGATTAAATAATATTAGCATGCAAAGTGATGAGAGCAATATCCATCCCACATGTTTGCTGCCTAACCTCCAGTCGCTTCTCTGAGAAATATTCCTATAGGAATATTCCTTTTGGAAGGAGTTTTGAGACTTACGGTATAGAAGGAGCAGCTGTTGTGAGCAAATGACACCCTATAAAGTCACATGGAAAGAACTAAACGGGCGACAGAGCTAACAAAGCTAGGGCACAAAGGTCACAGCATTAGAGGATATTTGAGGTCTTGCTCAGAGAACTGGCACTTCTACCTATAAATGACAGTTCCGGGATTACTTTGAAAACCAGCAAAACACAATTATGTTTCTTTTAATTTAGGGGTTTAGATAGAGGGATTTAAAGGAGCAAGGCAAGACAGAGGCCTGTAGGGGTGGGTGCTAGGAAGCTTCATCTGGGAGTCCTAACTGCAATTATGTGACCAATGAAGTTAACGTTAAGAAAGACAAGAAGAACCATCCCAAAGGTTATGGTGAGACCAGAGCACAGATGCAGATGGCATTTGGCATCTTCTCCGATGTCAGTTTGGAATAGAAAGAAGAATCAATGAAGGCGGCATGATCAGGAAAAACTGTTCTCTTTCCATCTTTGATTTCATGTTTACAATCAGGAACCTTGACAAATATGCCAGTCACCTGAGCAAAGAGGAAGAGATGGTCAGAGAGGAGGGGAGGGGAGAGTGGTGGAGGGCATGTGTGCAGCCCTCTTTACTCAGCCCCTTTTAGATGAAATCACCTTGTAAAGGCCATAGCTACTTTGGCACACTGATAGCTTTGATTTGAATAGCACATTTCTCCTGAGTGATTCAAATTACAAGCAATATACTGTCTCACATATTTCTAAGAATTATGGTCCTCATTTTTCATTTGAGAACATTGAAATCCAAGAGTTTGGAAACTGAAGTAAAGCTCAAATCCACATTCTCTTCTTTTAGCAGTTTCTTGGATGCTCTGTCGTCTGTGTGTCCTAGTTTGTATCTTTGCTGCTGTGATAAAATGTGACCAAAGGGGAGGAAAGGGTTTATTTCATCTTACTGGTTACAGCCAACCATTGAGGGAAGACACAGTAAGTTAAAGTAAAAGCCAAAGAGGAGTGCTGAGTACTGGCTTGTTTTCCCTGGCCTGCTCAGTCACCTTTATTGTACAACCGGGGCGTGTTTCTCTGAACACTGGGCTGGAGCCTCCTGCACCAATTATCAGTTTAAAACGTTCCCCACAGACATGCCCCATCCAGCGAAGGCAATTCCTCAGATAAGATTCCCTATTTCAAGCTGTGCTGTTTCTGGGTTCATGTCAAGATAACAAAAACTATGATGCTATATATTTTATATCAAAAATAAGAGAACCAGTGTATAAATGCCTTTACACGTGCTTGTGTGAGTGCGCACTGTGTGTGTGCGTGTGTGTGTGCACACACTATAAAGACTTCACCGTGGCTCTCCCTGTTATCGGAATACTCGTCTAATCATATGTACCAAGTGTCTGGATTGCATGAAATTCTGATGGAGCTTCATCTGAAGCGACCGAACAAGCGCAGTTTTAAAGGAGCACAAGGGAAAGCGAACAGGAGCAGTCTTGACTTACCAGCAGTGCTCTAGCAGGTAGCTAGTTGCATTAATGGTTGTAATTTATAAATAGTGCGGGAACAACTTGTGCAGTCAGTGTAACAAGGTAGTCTGCTCTTGCGGAGCTCCTTTTTCATCTTACCAACCAGTAAAAGCTGCTGGAAATATTTTATACAGAGTTGCTCCAAATGACCTTCTGAAGGACGTTTAAAGCTTGCAGGATTTGAAGTTCAGTGTGAAGAGCATGAAAGTAAACATTTCAGAGATGTCATAGTAGTCAGTGCCACAGTCTTTCGTAAGTGTTCTGCTGCGCTTTTAACCGTACAAGCACAGAGCCACACTTCAGTCTCTGGACACTCAGCTCCTCCCACATACACCTCAGCTCCCCACCTCCTCACCAGCATGCTGTGTGGATAGGTAGGCGACAAATCAGAACCTCTGGGGACATACAAAAGCAAACTATCACATTTAATTAATTAGTTCACATTGTGAAGTTATTCTGAGCAATACGGGTGCCCCCTGTCATGTTTCTGGAGCTGGACAGACCGCTCAGCAGCTGAGAGCACTTGCTACTCTCACAGGAGATCCTCAGTTCAGCTCCCGGTACCCCCATGGCTCGCAATACCTGTAAATCCAACTTCAGGGAATCTGAGGCCACCTTCTGGTCTCTCATGGTGGCCACATTCATGGACACATACACAAGGTGCACATTAATAAAAAATGAAATCAACATTAATTTTAAAACTTGCCACATGCAACTAATTAGTTTCCATTTTAAAATTATTGTGCACATTCTTAGGTAACAGCTGTCATACAGAGTTGTAGTCAGAGACCAACAAAGAAATGAGCCCTCCAACTTAATATGGATGGCTTGAATTCATGCACCAATGTAATAAAAATCCAAATTTGACCTTGGGAGTATTGTATGTCTTAAAGATTTTGTATAAGTAAGGGAATTTGCAGAAAATATTTTAGGTTAGCATTTGTGATGTGTACAGATTGCTGCCTTGTGGGTTTGTATTCATTGCTCTTTGCTTTTAGCAACAGTAAAAGCTCCTCACTGTGGGCGCTCCTTACTATGCTGAACAGGGAAAGAGGAGCAGTCCTCACATTTACATGGAGTATTTATGATAACACATGGTATCAAAGCCTAATGTGTCTGTCTGTTACTACACCTACACCATCTGTTTTAACCCAAAACCATTAGTTTGGGTTGTAAACATTTGTAAAAAATTGCTTAGAGAAGCCCCCTTTAAAATGATGATGTATGGTTCATAACGATTCTGCATTCTGAACTGCTGTCAGAATAGATGCAAGCCAGACACCACTACCACCAGGTGAAGACACACAGAGAATCCAACCCCTATTTACTCGTGTAAGAGCGGGGCTTCTCTTCATTCCTGTGTAGACACAGTGCGGTTGTTCGTCATATCCTCGACTGCCAACAGTTACTCTTCAGTTGCACTAACTGACACGTCTGTGCACACACAGCCCCCGTCGAGCAAGGACTTGACTTGAAAATGAGAAAATTTTTTAAATTTTTTATTTAACTTTTATTAGTTATACTTTGTTCATTTTGTGTCCCCCCATATATTTTACAAGTCTAGATATTTTCTAAATTATTTTCTTTTAAAACAAATCACACCAAAAATTTACAACAAACATTAATGCAGCCCTCCAGCTCAGCTATTTGTCACAGCATTCTCAAAGGAAATTTGGTAGAACGGTGTTTGAATATCTCAGCGGAAGAAAGCAGAGGCTGAACCGAGGAAGATGGAAGTGATGAGGTGAAGTGGGGTGTGTGTCACGCAGAGCAATTATGCCTGAGCTCTCTGGAGAGGACTGGAAAGCAAAGACTTTCAGCCGCCCTGTGATAGCAATGATATCTCAGGGACACAGATGCTGGCTGCAGAAGAGCACCAGCTTAGAATTATATACTTTTTTAAAGCTCAAGGTTTGAACTGTATTTCTTTTTTTGATTGTAATGTTTCTTTGCAAATGCACTTTTTTTTTCTCGTGCCGCGTGAGCCTGTCACACAGCAGTCATCTGATCTGTGGGGTGCAGGCAGACTCATGTTCAGTTGAAGCCACTATCAACTCCCTCCTGTGCGCCATTCTTCACATGAGGCCCTTCAACATAAAGAGGAAACCTCGGCGTCCTCCACACTGCGTCTTCCCCACAAGACTTCACATCTTCTACATTTTAATGGACATTTACAATTATAATTACTTTATTTTAAAATCTTTGCTTTAGAGGGGGGAGAGTGTAATGATCTTAAATTCATATCTAGTTTTTTTAATTGATATTAGCCATTCATCTATATCAAAGCACACTTGCTTTTAGAAAATATGTGTGGGAAAGAGAGAATAAGAAGTTAGGATGAGGTGGAATATCACTTCACCGAATTTTAAGCAACTTTCTGAACGGTTTCAAAGCACCATGAAGTACTTTTAGCTGATGTCCATGATCTTCATCTTGCCAACCCCCAGCATGCTCTACCCCCAGCAGCAAAGCAGCTCCATTTCCCATTTTGTTCCTTTTCCTTTCTTCTCTTTTTCAAAAATTTATTCACTTTACATCATAGCCTCCTCCCCTTTCCCCAGTCTCCCTCCTCAGAAAAAGGGGAGCCCCCAAGCCCACCCCAGTCACATCAGTGACTTTCACTGAGGCCTGACAATGCAGTCCCGCCAGAGGGAAGTGACCAAAAAGCAACAGAATCCATGTCAGAGACAGTCCCCACCCCCTTACTAGAGGACCCACACGAAGACTAAGATGCCCATTGGCCATGTCTCTGTAGGGGGCCTAGGTCCAGTCTATGCATGGTCCTTCGTTGGTGCTTCAGTCTCCATGTTCTCCCCCACCCCACCCAGGTTAGTTATCTCTGTTGGTCTTCTTGTGGAGGTTTTGTCCCTTCAGGGCCCTTCTAGCTTTTCCCCAACTCTTCTACAAGACTGCCTGAGCTCCACCTAATGTTTGACTGTGGATCTCTGCAACTGTTTTGATCTGCTGCTTGGTGGAGCCTCTCAGAGGACAGTTATGCTAGGCACCTGTCTGCAAGCATAGCAGAGTATCATTAATAGCATCAAGGGTTGGCTCTCTCTCACAGGATGGGTCTTGGATTGGATCAGACATTGGTTGAACATTCCCTCAATCTCTTTTCTAACTTTATTCCTATACATTTTGTCTGCAAGGTAAATTTTGGGTCCAAGGTTTGTGGGCTGGTGTTCCCTTCCCTTCACTAGAAGTCCTGTCTGGATAGGAGCTGGCCTCTTCAGTCTCCATGACCCCTGCTACTAGGAATCTTAGCTAGAGTCACCCCCATATTCTCCCAGGAGCCTACCCTGTTGTAGATTTCCAGCTTGTTTCAGTGATGCCCTCACCCTTGGTTTCTCTTCTCTCTCCAAGTCCTCTGTCCTCAAGTCCATGCTCTCCTCACATCTGATCACCACCCCATTTTCCTCTGCACTCTTTCCTACACTGTTCCCTTTCTTCATCCACTTCTGCTGTCTATTCTATTTCCCCTTCTGAGTGACATCCAAACATCCTCCCTCGGATACTCCTTGTTACTTAGCTTCCCTGGGTCTGTGAATTTGTAGTTTGCTTTTCCTGTAGTATATGGCTAATATCTGTGAGTACATACCATGTGTGTCTTTCTGGGTCTGGATTGCCTCACTCAGGATATTTTCTAATTCCATTTATTTGCCTGAAATATTCATGATTTCCTTGTTTTAGTAGCTGAACAGCATTTCATTGTATAAATGTACCGCTTTTTAAAAACATTTGTGTCTTAGTCAAGCTTATGGACTGAGAAAGGCAAAATGGCTAAGGTTGTGAATGATGAAATAGAAGTTATGTGATTTTGTTCACATGTATCATCTCTCCACTTTCAAGCTTCTTACTGGGTGAAATAAGCATAGAATGAGACTATTTGCTGATGTTTTGCAAACTGAAAAGATCAAGACAATTGTACCTTAGAAACCACTAAATTCACACCTGCCCCACCATTGTTTTCTGCCTGCCCCTAGAGCACTGACCTCACTGACAGTCGTCAGTATAGATGAACATGACAAAAAATGTTGTCTGTTTGTTGACCTTACAACCTCGTCTTCCAGTCTGTGTTCTTTTGTTATGTCTGGCTTCCTGCCCTTGATGCTGCATTATAAAGGTTAACTACACTTTATATTAGGCTGCACCTCACTCGTTCCCAGTGTTTAAATAGACCATGACTTGTTTTCCCCTTCTGTTGATGGACATTTGGGTGGTTTACGGTCAGGACTCACAAGTGTCATTGCCATATACATGAGGGCAGGGCTGTGGTATTCACACCCCTTCCAGAACAGACCCACAGAGGCATATAGGAAAAGAAGGATCTCAGGGGAACTTCTGTTTCTGCTCAGAGGACTCAATTCACTGCCCCTGTGCAAGCAGCGACTTCCCTTGCTCTCTTCTGACCCTTCTGTATGCCTGAGCAGCCATGGCTCTCGCCTTTCAAAAGGATGATATGCAGACCACAGAAAGCCTTCTGAGTCATTTGAAGAGCTTTGTGTTGTTCTTTGTCATTTTTGTGGCTCAGTGACCAACTCCTGCTGAGCTTCAATTTGTTTCCAACCATATTCTATTTCCACTCTCTGGGAGGTGCTAGGAAAGAAAAATTTTTTGCTTTACAGAAACTTTTCAGTTTCATGAGGTCCCAGTTATTAATTGTTGCTCTTAGAGCCTGTGCTGTTGTTGTTCTGTTCAGAAAGTTGTCTCCTGTGCCAGTGGTTTCTAGGCTCTTCCCACTTTTTATTCTAACCGGTTTAGTGTGTCTGGTTTTATTTTGAGGTCTTCGAACAACTTGGACTTTAGTTTTGTGTGGGTGATAAATGTGGATCTATTTTCATTTTTCTGCATGTAGACATCCAGTTGGACCAGCACCATTTGTTGAAGATGCTGTCTTTTTTCTATTGAATGGTTTTGGCTTCTTTGTCAAAAATCAAGTATTCATAGGTGTGTGGGTTCATTTCCGGGTCTTCTATTTGGTTCCATTGATCCATCATTCTGTTTCTATGCCAATACCATGCAGTTTTTATTACTATTGCTCTGTAGTACAGCTTGAGATCAGTGATGGAGATACCTCCAGATGATCTGTTGTTGTACAGGATAGTTTTGGAAATTCTGGGTTTTTTGTTTTTCCATATGAAGTTGAGAATTTTTCTTTCAAGGTCTGTAAAGAATTGTGTTGGTGTTTTGATGGGAACTGCATTGACTCTGTAGATTGCTTTTGGCTAAAATCTGTACACGTAAAGAAGCTAAACAAGAAGGAGGACCTGGAGTAAGATGATCAATCCTCACTTAGAAAGACAAATGGAATGGACATTGGAAGTAGGAGAAAACAAGTCAGGCCAGAAGCCTACCACAGAGGGCCTCTGAAAGACTCTACCTAGCAGTGTATCAAAGCAGAAGCTGAGATTCATAACCAAACATTCAGCAGAGTGCAGGAAATCGTATAAAAGAAGGGGGAGTTAGTAAGACCTGGAGATGACAGGAACTCCACAAGGACAAAATATATCTGGGCACAGGGGTCTTTTCTGAGACTGTTTCTCTAACCAAGGACCATGCATGGATATAACCTAGAACCCCTGCTCAGATGTAGCCCATGGCAGCTCAGTATCCAAGTGGGTACCCTAGTAAGGGGAACAGGGACTGTCTCTGGCATGAACTCAGTGGCTGGCTCTTTGACTGCCCCCCCTCCACTGAGGGAGGAGCAGCCTTGCTAGGCCACAAAGGAGGACATTGCAGCCAGTCCTGAAGAGACCTGATGAGTCCACACCTAGCAGTGGACTTAGAGAGGGACAAGGAGAGATGAGGGAGGGAGGGTGGGATTGGAAGGGAATGAGGGAAAGGGCTACAGCTAGGATACAAGGTAAATAACCTGTAATTAATATAAAAATAAAAATTTAATGAAAGAAAGAAAAAGCAAGAAAACAGGAAGGAAGGAAGGAAGGAAGGAAGGAAGGAAGGAAGGAAGGAAGGAAGGAAGGAAGTTAGGAAGGAAGGAAGGAAGGGTGGAAGGAAGGAAGGAAGGAAGGAAGGAAGGAAGGAAGGAAGGAAGGAAGGAATTTTAAAAGTGGAAGCTTGCCCATAAAGAGCCTAAGTACTCTTGGGAATATTAATGTCCCTGTTGCAAATTAGAATTCCACCAGATCCATTTTTAAAATATGCAAGAAAGGAGGTCTACTGTATTGATCACCGTATTCCATGGCTTGATTAGCTCTAATTTGCCATATTGCCATCATGCCCCTGACAAAACATAGTCCAAACATTCATCAGCTTCTCAGTGACAAACATCAAGATCAATTAAATGCAGCAAGAGTCTTAACTTTATTCTGTTCTGCAAATGGAGGGTTCCTATACTCTACACCAAAAAAGTTAAGCTGCCCAATTAACAAATAGATACTATCTACAACTCTGTCCACTCTACCAGGCTTTCTTTTGCTTCTACATTGTTTGTGACAGCATTTCTGTCTGCCACTCACTTAGTGCCATTTATTCAGTAGCAATTTTCTTAGATGACTTCATGTTAACCACTGTGCCAGGACACAGTTAGGATGAATCCACCAGCTTTCTGGCCCACTCATACTCTTGGGGAAAGAGCTTGCTGTGATTTATGTGAGAGAAAACTACTTGAAATGATGATGTGTACGGTAAGCTTAACAGTGCCTCCCCAAGCCAATTGAACTTCAGAACGAGACTTGGAAATCAGGCCTCCTCGTTCTGGATGAGGTTGGGTCTTGACTCTGATGTTTACATTCCTTATGAAGAATAAGGAGAGAGATTTGGGGAAAGGCTCTGGGAAGAAGACATAGGGCACTGGATTGAGATGGAGGAGTGAGACACAAACCTACAGAGAATCACAGGACATTAGAAAGTGGTAAGGGTGAGTCTTCCTTGAAGCCCTCAAAGAGCACAGAGCTCAGGAAAAGCCTTGATTCAGAAATTACTTCATTGATGCTGGAGGGGTTGGTAGCTTCGGATGCACAGGGCTACCAATATTTTGATACCTGCTTCAGCAGCCTAGAAAACTATTAAAATCTGTGTTGGGTTAACACAAGGGAACAAGGATTCTCACTGCTTTGACCCATGTGAACAGCGACATTCTATAACCCAGTTCAATGTGCTGTGAGCTCCTAAGCAGAACACTGGTGGTCAGAAAACGATCCTCTCAAGAATCACGTGAGAAGCTAAAACCCCAAGAACAAGAAGCTCATGATGTTCAAGAAAGAAGGGGGAGCAACAGAGGGCACAGCAGAAGGGGGGGCACGCGCTTGGGAGGCTCTAAAAGAAGTCGTTATTTGGACACCTGGAAAACTAAAATGACAGAGGTAGAGAGGAGGGAAATGAGGCTGTGAGTCCAAATGGAAGCTTTTGATCATTTTTCTTTTAAAAGCATCGGAGTAACAAGAGAAAGGTTTTAAGGCAAAAACTGATATTCTGTAATTACAGAATGGACAGACAGGTGATAAGAAGCTAACTTATCACCTATCTGTCTTCTCTATGTGGTAGAGAACTATAACAGGACTTGCGAAACCTCGGTCAATGAGGTCCTTGTGTAGGTGAAAGGGTTTCAGGAAGGTCTTAGGATTTTCATTTTGATGAGATGTTCTGACTAACAAACTCTTTGCCCTTGTGTCTTACCCTGGCAGAATACACGGTCAGTCCACACAGGTTAGACCCTCAGCAGTAGCAACCGGAGTCATGTGCAGCCATTCTGCTGCCTACGAGGTCTTTCAAAGTGATTCCCACGCACTCCGGTCATATCTCTTCCATAGTAGTGATTATCTTTTATGGGTAATTGTTTATTCAGCTATCTTGTGGGTTATGATGTGAGCTGGGAGAGGGAGAATGCAGGCACCCTTTATTTTTATAGCCTCAGGATTTTGCACAAAATCTGGCTTGTTGGGTTGGTTCAAGAAGTGACAGCACAACTATCTAAACAAATGAGTCAGCAAACACAACTGAGCAAGCACCTATCCACGCTATCAATCTTATCAGTCTTTGGCCTGCTATCATTGATTGCCTTACTGTCTAGTCTGCCTTAATAAGTCAGCAGCTTTTTCTTTCTCTGTAGACCTGATTTACCTCTGGCAAATTTTCACCAACAGTATATCAGTGACATGTTAGAAAAATCATAAGATTTTATTTATGTACAGTCTCTTTTCTGATTATTCTCATATCCTGGTGATGCATGCTATTTTTTGTGGTCCTGAGTGCTAGGACTTTACCATCGTCATCATCATCAACAACCATCATATCATATACATGTCTTCTGCATACATTGCCGTGCTGAAGGAGAGAAAACAGCAGTAGCCCCTCCCCAAATAGGATTATAGCCCAAGATTGAAGGCTTCCCACCAAATCGAGTAGATTCTGCATAGCAAAGCAATCCATACATGTTTCACAGAATTAAATAATCAAATATAGTTAAAGATAAGAAAACTAGGGTTGAGGACCCCTGACCTTGCTACCCCTCCAGAAAGATGGAGAACTGAACCACTGATTATTGGAACTGAGGTCTGGCATCGCCCTCAAGTGCCTCACTTCCATTCCTTCTGACCAAGTTATAGCTGCACATGTCAGTAAAAGGTATCTCGTCCATCCCTTTTAATTATCAAGGATTTCTGGAATTCTGCTTCTAACTTCCTGATCTAAACTATGCGGTTTTAAAGTGAAAGCACATTTAAGCAGCCATCAGCAAGTGGCTTTGATGCCCTCTTAAACCACCATGAATTAGTAGGACTACTGTTACAGTCTGGAGAGGCATAGAAAATAGGGAAGATATTAACTGATATTGACATAGTGGCCCTCTTAAGAGGCAAAGAGAGGTGAGGAGAAATGAAAAACAACAAACAAAAATAACAGCACCACCAACAACAAAAACACCACTGGAAGGAGGAAAAGGGGATAAGAAAGCACAGACTGAATACTAGCAAAGATTGAATTTTAGTTCCATATTGGCTCCAGGTAAACCTCATTTGTGCAAATATAAATACATCCCCTTCAGTTACCTAAGCAGATAAGTAAGTCCCTGCTACTTCTGCCATGTGTGTGTATAAAATAAAGGTGAATGTTTAATCATGAATAAAAAGCAAAAGATAACATACGGGAGCAAAGTAAAGTTGTCTTTGCAAGTACAATAACAAAACCTTCCTCTGATTTCTTTCCCACTTCTTTTCTTATTTTTTAAATTTTTTTCTTTATTATTAATATTTAATAAAATTTATTCACTTTGTATCCCGGCTGTTGGCCCCTCTTCTCCTCCCAGTCCCACCCTTTCTCCCTCTTTCCCCCATATGTCCCTCCTCTAGTCCACTGATAGGGGACATTCTCCTCCCTACTATCGTACCCTAGCCTGTCAGGTCTCATCAGGACTGGCTGGATCCTCTTTTTCTGTGGCCTAGTTAGACCACCTCACCAGAGGAAGGTGATCAAAGCCCCAGCCACTGAGTCCATGTAGAAACAGCCCCTGCTCCTCTTACTAGGGAACCCACATTGAGACTGAGTGCCAATGGGCTATATACTAAAATCTATAGTCACAAAGAAGCTAAACAACAAGGAGGACTCTAGGGAAGATGCTTAATCCTCATTCAGAAGGTGTAAGCAGGATAGACATCAGAAGTAGGAGAAGACAGGGAACAGGACAGGAGCCTTCCACAGAGGGCCCCTGAATGACTCTATCCAGTAGGGTATCAACGTAGATGCTGAGACTCATAGCCAAACTTTGGGCAGAGTGCAGGGAATCTTGTGAAAGAAGGGGGAGATGAAAGACCTGGAGGGGAACTCCACAAGGAGATCAACAGAGCCAAAAATCCTGGGGTCAGGGAGTCTTGCAGAAACTGATGAGTCAAGGACCATGCATGGAGAGGACCTAGATCTCCTGCTCAGATGTAGTCCTCTGAATTTTTTTTTTTTAACTGGTTTAGTTTTCTGTAAACTTCTGTCCTTCCCAGGAACTCAGTTTTAGGACTTGGAAGGACAGACTACTGTGTCATGTGCTTGGTGGGTCTTTTCTGCCATCTACAGGTTGTATTTGTAATTACAGGTTATTCCCTCAAGTCTGAAACTACTCATTTCAATGGGATCCTCTTTTTTCCTTTTCTTTTCTTTTTCTTTTTTCTCCCCTTTAGTTAAAGCAAAGTGAAGCAAATGCGGACACCAAAGAAAAGCTCCCTTTGCGCTTGAGAATCTTTGAAAAATTCCCAAACAGACCACAAATGGTGAAAATCTCTAAACTTCCTTCAGACTTTACAGTTCCTAAGATCAGGTATCAAATTGTTTCTTTGATTGCATTTCTCTGTTATGGGTTCAGGAATAGCTGCCCACTGACCGTGTGAACACCAGACTCAGACTGATGGAAATTTACTGAACACTGAACAAAAACTAACCAGTCAGGGCCACAGCCTGGACTCGGGAACCAGACTGTGACAGTGGTCTGTTTCTAAGACAGGTTTTTTATAGGAGAAACCATAACCAGGTAACCGGTGTAGGAAGGTGAGGTGAGGGTGGGGCAGCATTACCTCATAGTGAACAGCTAAACATAACGATTTTGTTCCAAGACTCTTGTAGCTAGACAAAGCACTTCAAGCTGATTGGCTGGGATCTAGGGTAAGGGAGCTCTTGAGGGCTTTCCACCTTTCTGGGAGTGAGGAACATAGCATGTAGCAGTCTTAACTCTAACAGAACACACAGTTATCTTTAACTCAAGCAGAACATGCCTTTATCATCTGTTGTTCTATGCTAAGCAGCAAGTATTGAACTACTGAATTTTATCCTGGTCTCAGGCACATAGGGCCTGGGAACTTGAACTTAAGTCACCTTATAATCAAAATGGAGACTTAGAGGCAAAATGGCTTCTGCTGTGCTGAAGGCGCCCCAGGTGCTAACAGAGAAGCTACAGTTATGCCAAGAACTGAAGTAGGTCTCCACAGAGGGGCTATAGAGTCTAAGCAGGTTACATCAATCTCTACTACCTGGCTGACCATCTTAGGCCTCCCTCAGCCTTTTTTTCAGACTGGTCTGCGGGTGGCTTTGGGATCTTGTTCTCCCTGCCTTTGTGGTACACAACCTTTGAGTCCCCTCAGAGAAGAGGCAGGTGAGGCACAGGCTTGTGTCTGGTCTCCCTCTTGGGTTAGACCTCCCAGGCATAAACAGGATGGCCTGTGCTCAGAGTGTGAAAGCTGGTAGACTAAGGTCTGAGCAGGCACCTGGGGCACCCAGCTCTGGGAGATGTCTGTGCGATAGCAGTCTTTGCATGTATGGCCATCTGGTCACAGTGTAATCTGCCTCCCACTGGGTAAAGCATAGCATTTACACCCACACTGATTCAGTTTGTACTCCCTGCTAAACAAACACATACAGAGAAGGTGGTTAGGACTGCCTGCTCTTAATTATGAAAGGAAAGTCTCCCAATGATAACTCAAAAAGCTTCAAGTACAATCAAAATAATATAAATTTTTCTATTTTTATTTTCTTATTTATCTTTAAATATCTTGGTGAGGGATTATGAAAGTGTGCGATTAGGTACAGTGTCAAAACACGTTAAATTCAATAGAAAAAGACAGTCATGTCACTTAGTGCCGGGAGAATGTTCAAGGCAATGACTCTTCAGAATCTTCAGCATTCTGTCAACATGAGAAACTTACTGAGGTAGATTATGGTGGGTGATACCTCACTGGTGGAACAGGGCAAATGGGAACACCATTTACATGCAGCCTGTTGGTGACTGAAGTGTCTCTATGAAGCACATGACAGCATTTGTATTTCGAATTAGCTTAACTGACTTTGCTTAGTTGCATTAATGTTATTTAAATTTTTCACCATGTTTTGGAGATCAGATGAAGTCTTTTCCTTTTGAGTCTTTAAATGTAAAATTGTCTCTCAAAGACTTTCATGATGAATAGAAGCTTGAAAAGATGAATTAATTCTTTCAAGTAGTAGGGGAAATAAAGCCTCTCATTACCATGGTAGGGTTCAAATCACACCATCAATTATTGGATACCCTTGCTTTTAAGCTATTTCAGGGACATTATGTTTTAAAACAGAAGTTTGCAAGGATTCGGGAAGCTTTTTCTAAGTTCAATATTTTGGTAATTAAATCTAACCACTGCCCTTGGTATGACACATCGTCTTTTTTGTGATCTTCTGCAATGCTTCCTGATCTCTGTGGAATGCCACCTCCGGCTCCATTTCCTGAATAACGCCTGATGTGTGTATGTCACTTACAAAGGGAAAGCTTCATGAAACAGTTCATTGACCGCCAGCAACAGGACACCTGCTGTCTCTTCAGAATCCTCCCTTCCACCTCTTCCTCATCATGTGATAATCCCAAGCGGCCCACAGCTGAAGACAACAAATACATTGATCAAAAAGTAAGACCCACTGTCTCCATTACCAAATTTCCCTAAAGCATGTGTTAGAGAAGAAAACATGGAATATCTATTTGGGATCCTCAGTTCCTAGGACTCCAGAGAATAAAAAAGAAAATTGTTTTACTTGCAATTGCTGAATAGATATGTTCATACATAAATGCCAACTGTCTTAGGTGCAGGCTCTCCTGTTCCACCTCTACCCAGCAGAGCTGGTATCTATTATGTCCTCTGGCTTAGTCATTTTGCCCTAGGTTATGACAATAACTATTACCTTTGCGGTGTGTCTCTTCACTTTAAAGAATTTTCACCATTTTTTTTTTCTCCTCATCATCTATAGATCTCATTCCTTACTCTTGTAGAACCTAGGGTTGTAGAGAACACTCCAGTGCCAACATCTTTTTCATTTATTTTTGTCAGTTGAAAATAAATAGGCTTGTGTCTGGCTGGCTGGATTTCATTTTCTTTGGGGAAGCCTGTAAGATGTCTGCATTCTTGGAGCTCAAAAACTTTATCAGTATGTACTTTCTCTGTCCTTTCTCATCGGAATTGCACAAACTGGTGAAGGAGCTGTTTGCAGAACAAGAGACTTGCACAGGGAACATTTCCACCTATTGCTTATTTAAGAATGACATATCCATTTTAAGACTGCCTTTTTGCCTCTCAATTAGTGTCTCTACTTTTGTCCTATGTGTTAACATTTTTGTGTGTGCCCCCCCCCCATTTAATCTTCCTGGTCATAGATTGACTTTAAATGATGCCATTTGTGGCTTTTACTTGTGCAGTGAAAAAACAGGCCATGTGTGTAGTGCCTCTATCTTCTTTTAGTTTTTTCCTGGTTTTGTTTGTTTGAACTAAAAGCCTGTGGTATCTCTACTTCCCAGTCAATACCATAAACGGGTAAGGAAACAGGAGCCCAAGCGGACACAGGGAAAATCTATGGAAAGACTATAACATATGCCAGGCCAATTTGAAGTCACATTTTGCATTTCTAGAAAGCTGTTTGGCATTGTCTCAGTGTATTAAATTTGTTTCCTTATATTTCCAAACTTGACTATAAGCCAGAGGTGCAGTGGCTTTTCCATACCTGGCTATCCTGGGGTTGTGGCTAATTGCCTCCAGGGGAAAGACTAAAAAGCTGATGTCCCCAAAGTGACCAGTGTGGCAAAACCAGGACACACTTTCCAATCATTTTTCCCACAGAAAATTGCAAATAAACCTCTTCTTTAAAAGAGAATATAAAATTCTCACAATTCCTGAATGGGATACCCGTCATTTGACAAGGAAAGGAATACAAAAATGCTTGGCAGGTTGGAGGGAGAGCAGATGGGAACTTCTGCTACCCCGAGCCACTCCACCATCTACTCCTTAGTTTAGATTATTACAGCTTAAAATGCCACTTCACATTTCTTCATAACCTCTTGTGGGTGTGGCTTCCTTTTAGCTTAGCACAGACATTGCACCTGGGTGCCAGCTATGCTGTTCAGCTTGAAGAAGCTCCAAGGTTGTATAAGTGACCGTGGGCCCAGCCTCTGGAGCTGACTGAGAGCTGATTGAAAGCCAACAAAGACCGTTAGAGAAGACAATGTGTTTCTCTTCATCTCTGCCTGGTGGACCTTGTGTAGCTGAAGTGTATTTGGGAGGATGGTGTTCTCTGGTGACATTTACTGAAACCTGGGCCAAAGCTCAGCTTGGGAATCAGAATGCACTTACACCTCCGATCTCATCAGCTGATCCTGGGAGAGAGTGCTACCCATGTTGCCACGTATCTTGGTGTGCTTTCTGCTGCTGTGGTAAACGCCATTACCAAAAACAAAGTGGGGAGGAGGTTTGTGTAAACTCCACTGCAGAAGGGAGCTGAGCAGGAACTCAAGGCAGGCGCTTCAAGCAGAAACCGGGGAAGAGCCCAGCTTACTGGCTTGCACCCTCTGGATAGCTTTCTTCTTCTACCCAGGCCCATCTGCTAAGGATGGCACTGCCCGCAATGGGCTGGGCCCTCCTGCCTCAATTAGTAATCAAGAAAATGCTTCACAAGCATGACCACAGGCCAACCTGTTGGGAGCAACTCCTCAACTAAAGTTCCTCCTTCTCGGGTGTGTCTAGGTTTATGTCAGTTTGACAAGAAAATAATCAGGGTACCAGGCCACACCCTGAGTGTGGCCTGCCATGATCTAGAAACACAGGTGAGCCTTGCAGAGCCCCAACAGCCATAACCCAAGTATGAAATGAGAATAAAATGATAAAAAGTAATTTTATGTTTTGATTATCTTTTCCATTTCCATAAGTATTTTATGTTCATTCACTAATTCTATAAAAATCTAAAGAGTACCTGCTGTTTGCTTATCTGCTCTATTCCTCAGGGAGAGAAAATTCAAAAGAAAGCAAGGTGTGAACTTTAGAAGCTGACAGAAGTAAGAAAAGAACTCAAACAAAGAGGTTTGTGGAAACAGGAGCTAGAGAGATGGTTCAGCCATTTAGAGCATTTGTCTGTCTTGCAGAGACCCCAGTTCAGTTCCTAGTACCCACAACGAGGCTCACAACCATTGGTAATTCCAGATAGGATGCCTTCTTCTGCCCTTTGTGGGCTCAGATATGCACGAGGCAGGGCCCCCTGAGTCCTCTTTCCACCCAGTTGAAAAGCAGAGAAGGGGGCTTCTCGCAAATAGGGCTCTACAGAAAGGCTGTGTATTTAATGAATCTGAGCAAAGCAGGGCAGAGTGCTAAATGCCGTGAGTTCCAGTTCTCACCTGTAAAAAAGTTGAGTTAATTCTCATCCCTGTGCTTCTTAGGGAAATTCACTGTGATCATATATGTTAAACGGGTGTCATCATACCCAGCATGGCAGAAGTCTGCCTTTCCACCCAGGCAAGAATGGTGAATGGAGACCAACCTAGCCCTGACAGCCGCTCAGCACAGAGGCTGACTGTTGAGACAAATTGACTTAACAGTGACACACATCTCTAATCACAGTACTTGGGAGGCTAAGGCGGGGTGACAATGTGTTCAAGACCACTTACGCTGTACAGTAAAACCCTGCCTCAGAATCAAAACCAAACAAAAACAAATGGCCTTCACCGGAACAACCAACCTTCTGGCATGACAGTGTCCTTTAGCTCTGCTGACTTGTCCCTCATCATACATGGTCTGTCGTATTTTTGGTTTGAGTTCTATAGACAGTGTCATTGCTACCCACATTGCCTGTCCTGTGTCTCACATTCTTCTCATGGAGTGACTTAAAGGCTTCTGGAAGATTTCTTCTTCACAAAGCCTGTTGATTGCCATGCAGCATTTCAGCAATTTTATGCATGATTATAGACTGTCATATGACTTGTTCTAGGTACTCCGAATGTAGCAAGTGACTCAGCCTGATCTGTAATTTCCAGAGTGAACATGTACTCATTCAATAAATAAGTAAATAAAGGCAGAGGGGTGGGGAACAAGCTGCTTTGCTCTTTAGGGATGTCAATTTTCTGAAATAATTCTACCAAATAATACCTTGGCAGCTCAAAAAAAAAAAAAGGCTAATTAAAGATCTATCTCCAGCAGAGGAAGGAGAGATAGGGAAATGAACATATAACTGTGCTACATCTTAAGGACACTAGGCAGGGTGGTTCAGGAGGAAGTGCAAGGGCTGGTATTCACAACACCAAACACAGACAACACATGCAGGTCTCTGGTTATTTAAAACTGCCTCTGTAGGTAACTAATTGACCATATAGGCATAATAATGAAAAGCAAACAAAAGACATACAATATAAAAAGCAAAGCACTTTTTTCTCATTTTTATTGATCGTTGTAAATTGTCGATCTCAAAAAGATGGGTATGTTAGGGTGCACAATCTTCTATTCAATTGCGTGTTCTGGAGGCAGTGGGAAAGTGGTTTACTATCTTCAGCTAGCAGGAGAGGGAATGTCTAGCCAATACTCTTGTAAAACTCTATTTTTCTCTAGGGGTGATATGCAATCTGTCTCTATTTCTTGGGTGTATGTTTATGGATGGTCAAAAAGGAACTACAGTTGTGCACTATTTGGAGACAGGTAGCTTGATGTTGTTGTTGTTGTTGTTTCTTCAGAAATGTGGCCTCTGGTAGGTTCCCCATGCTCCAGTGGGCAGCCCTATGCCATGAGCAACTCTATACCATGGCCACCTCTACTTGAACTTAGTACATTATATATGTTTAAAAAAATAGGAGAAGGTGGAAAGATGGCAGCTAAGAGCACTGGTATTTGCAAACAAAGCTGATTGGGCAAAAGGGTGTATTATGTGACACAGAGTAGCTTCACAATGAGATGGTAGTTTGTTTTACATTTTGTTTTCTTGGGTGGGGAGGTTGCACGGGCTGAGGCAAATACGGAGGAACAGGGAAATGAGTGGGTTTGGAGTGTGTGATGTGAAATTTACAAAGAATCAATAAAATGTTTTTGATTGATTGATTGATTGATTGATTGATTGACTGATTTTAAAGGAAAGGGGACACAATAAGTAGAGAGAGGGACAGAGGAGCTCAGAGAGTTACAGCAGGGAGTAAGGAGTGGATATGACCAAGACGTGATCGTGTGGAAAACAGATGTCAAGGAACTAAGACTGCTGGTAAAATATGTATTGTGCTGACATTTCAAGCAATATTTCAGTATTTCTCCTTTGAGTGTAATTTGCTTATAGGTCTTATCTTTCATTAATTATTAGGCAAATGTTCTTGGGTTATACTTGTTGCTACTGGTCATGTTCTTGTTATTTGCATGTGAAGTTCTAATGCAACTGGAACCCAGGATCCCGGGGCTGCTTGGATTTAAATTCCCAAACAACTGCATGGCTTGAATCACAGTCACTCACCGTCTCTCCAGCCTCAGCCTGTTTATTTGGGTAGAGTCATTTGTCTTCACATCTGCAGTTCAGAACTTTCTAGCATATGCTTGTTCTTTGTTTTGTTTTGTTTTTATTGTATGTGTGTGGGTGTTTTCACCTGCATGCTTGTCTGTGGACCATATGCACGAAGTGCTCATGGAGGTCAGCAGAGGGAGTTGGATCTGCTGGGACTAAATTAAAAGATGGATGTGAACTGCCATGAGGGTGCAGGGGATTGAACCTGGGTCCTCTGGAAAAGCAGCAGTGTTTTTTTTTTTCTTTCTTTATTGATTCTTTGTGAATTTCACATCATGAACTCAAAACCTACTCACCTCCCCATCCCTCCATATCCACCCTCAGCCCTTGCAGCCTCCCCACCAAAGAAAATAAAATATAAAAATAAACATCTCATGTGGAAGCTACTCTGTGTCACAATGTGTCACCCTTTTGCCCAAACAGTTTTGCTTGCAAATGCCAGTGCTTTTAACTGCTATGCCATCTCTCCTCCCCACACCAGCACCTAGTTGTGGCTTACCAATTGACGCCATGTGTTAAACAGTTCTGCTTGTCTCCATGAGTCACATGCAGCGTGCTCGGCATTACAAGTCATTGCTTCCTAGTTGTAGTAACCAAAGAAGGCTTAAAGATTAAAAGTAACCTTAGCGTGATGCTGATTCATTCTGCAAATGCATCCCAAGCAGCAGCTATGCACACTGAATGTACAAAGTTGTGAAATCTATCCTCTTCGTCTTTTACAGTTTAGACTCATAGAAAATAAAATAAGTCAAGGTACATCGAACATTCCAAAGCCTAGGAAATAGTGACTATTTAGTCTCTCTCTCTCTCTCTCTCTCTCTCTCTCTCTCTCTCTGTGTGTGTGTGTGTGTGTGTGTGTGTGTGTGTGTGTTATACATATTTTAACTTTTATGCCTGGTGTTTATAAAAAATTCAGAATTTATAATATGGAAGTAACTAAGATCAAACCTCTTGACTCAACATCTAAAGCTCCCTTTCCACATTCTAAGAGACATCCCAAAGCTTCATAATGTGACACTATAATGGCATTCACCTTTATATGAATTATAACATGACTATTTTAGTCTTACTGCCACCTACATTAGTCACCTTTTAGAATTCCTTCTTTCCAAGCATAATGTCAACTGCATAAAAAGTTTACTTTAGAGAATCCTCTTCGTGAACACATGATCTGTCACACTCACTTTGGTATTAATCTCAGCTCATGGGTGCATGATAAATTCAAATCTAGCCAAATGAGGCGCCACCTTCCACCTATGTGATTAAGTAATTGCTTATTTCCAATTACTATATTTTATGTGGGAGCCATCCAGTAGAGTGCCTCATTACAATAATTGCACCATGCCTTCCCTGCAGAAAAGAGGCTCATCAAGCCCTATTCATCGGACCATGGTTTTGTTTCATGGTCTGATGTTCATGTGCCCACTTTCTCATTTCTTACTGATCTGCTAATACCTTCAAAAATGAAAGAAAAAATAAGGCATCCAGAATTTCCATATTAGAAGCAGGTTTATTGTCAACAGTTCAAATAAAAAAAGAACAAATTTTAGTCACTAAGTTAGTATTTGTGGTGTTTCCTTCTCAAGTAAATATCGGTCCCTTCATTCTGCTATCAATTGTCCCAAGAGGGAAGTGGCCATTGGTTCTTTGGGACTCGCCACTGCAACAGGGGGATCTAACATTCCCTAATGTGTTTGTGGCTGCTCCTGGGGGACTCCATTAATTGAGGTAATCTTCTGATTTATTGGAAGCCATGATGGAGCTCTGATTTGGGGTAACCATAAGTGCAAGATGTAAGTTCATCATGGTGGCTCTGATTGCTCAGAAAGTCCATAGGGTTTCAAGGTGCTTGTTCTGGCCTTCCATTACACATGCAGAACAAGCACACTGTTGGCTTGTTGCATGAGCATTTCAAAATGTATATATTTTCATATAATTATTAGGTTTTTTAGCAAGATTTGGGACAGGCAAAAATTTTTCATAGGTGTGAAAACCTCATCTGTCAAAAAAAAAAAAACAAGAAGACGGATTTGTTTGTTTCTTCCAGCATAGTTTAGAGAGCTCATTTCATTTTCCAAGAACATTTACAAACATAGCAAAATGTACTGAAAAGATCTGAACCCTATAGCTCTACCATTCAGAGTTCTAATGACAGTTGAAAATCCTGCATTTTTCATGATAGCAAACAACCTAATTTTTATTATTCTCAAATTTCTCACTTAATAGGATTGACATCAGAAATGGGAGAGGAAAGGGAACAGGACAGGAGCCTTCCACAGAGGGCCCCTGAATGACTCTACCCAGCAATGTATCAAAGCAGACGCTGAAACTCACAGCCAAACTTTGGGCAGAGTGCAGGGAATGTTATGAAAGAAGGGGGAGATAGAAAGACCTGGAGGGGACAGGAGCTCCACAAGGAGACCAACAGAACCAAAAGATATGGCCCAGGGGCGGGGCGGGGGACCCTGCAGAGAATGAAGCACCAACCAAAGACTATGCATGGAGAGGACCTAGACCCCCTCCTCGGATGTAGCTCATGGGCAGCCCAGTCTCCATGGGGTCCCCTAGGAAAGGTAGCAGGTGAACTTGGTTGCCTGCTCTTCGATCACCTCCCCCTGGCTATGCAGCCTTGCCAGACCACAGAGGAAGAGAATCCAAATAGTCCTTACGAGACCTGATATGTTAGGGTAGGACAGAAGACGAGGCGTGCCTACCCTATCAGTGGACTAGGGAAGGGGTATACGGGAGAAGATGGGTTTAGAATTTTATTAATTATTATTCTTGAGGCAGTTTCCTGTTAGTAGAATTTTAAGCAAGGAAACTATAGTTTTGGGTGCATATTTAGTAAACAAATAAAGATTTAAATTAACATTCCAAACATTCAACTCAGTAATTTACTTTGAAAATATATCACCAAGAAAATGCAAAGATAGCAAAAAATAATACTAAGAACTAAAGTGGATTAATAAAACAAGTATGGAAGAATCAACAAATAATAAGTAAAACAATAGCTAAGGTGATACATCTGCATTGTAATTCACCATGAAGAAAGTAAAAAGTCTTCTGGGAGGATAACAAATGTGTCTACTGAATATTTGAGTCTCTGTGTGAAAGGTCACAGGAGCAAAACAGAAAGCCTAGACTTTTAAAAAAAAAAATTATGTGGCAGGAGAGAGCTTAGCAGTTAAGGTCACTTGCTGTCCTTCTGATGACCTGAATTTGGTTCCCAGCACTCAAATCTTGTGGCTACAACCATTTGGAGCTCCAGCTCCAGAGGATCAGAACCCTCTTCTGGCATCTACAGGCAACTGCATGCACAATACAGACAAACTCACGTGTACAGAAAATAAAAATAAAATTTTAAAAGCAACATATACTAACACAACATAAAAACATACAATCCACAGTCCCCAAACACCGGTAGAGAAAGACAGGGGGTAATTACACATCTGTAATCCAAGCAGTTGGGTAGCCACGCCCGGAGTACAGGAGACCATGCTTTGAAACAAATGAAAGTGGGTGGAGTGAAACCATTAGCCCTGCGACTCCCATGCTGTTTTCATCTTTTAGAACCCAAACCAAGGTTATCCACAGAGCATGGGTGTTTGTGGGGGAAGAAGCATACTCTCCTGTGCTCTCTGAGAATGTGCACAGGAACTGAATGAAAACGAAACAGTCCAGGGTAGGAGTGATGAGGAAAACAGTAAATCCAAGGAAATTTTGAGAGACAGAAGGGCAGACAAGGGATAGGGTACAAAGCCAGGAAGTCCTAGGAAGAAAGGATTCATGTTGGTCACTGCATTGAAATAACAGCAGAAAACAAGAAGCTCTGGAGGTGAGAAACACTGAGCTGCTTGGTGAACCCGGGGCTGCATAAGAATGAACAAGCCAAACATGGAAATCAAACATCCTATAAGTCATAAGAAAAAAAAAATGAACAGAAAGCATGCCATAAAGCCATATCTTTAAATACTTTCGCCTGGGGCAAAGTGAGTTAAAAGATATTTAAAACCACATAAGGTTAAATTAACAGCACATAAAAGTTTAAAAAAGAAGTCAGAAGTGAGGTGCTGACTCAGGAAAGAATTATAAGTAAAAGCAATAATATAAAATAATTATAAATACTAGATTGTGTGTAGGCAAGATTGCTCTGAGGGTGCCATGTGGCTAAGTCTGGAGTGCTGGGTAACAGGATGGTTGTTACACTCACGGGCTTTCATGTGGTACCGGTACTCTGAAAGCAGCTTACCTGCTGAGCCATCTCCCCAGCTCCCAGGGATACATTTTAAAATCAAAAATAAATAAAAATAATGTCCACATTTTTATTCTAAGCATTCAGAGTGGATAATACACAGCAAGATACAGAATAAGCAACAAACACTGTAAATACAGAATATTTGAAGCAAATGTGGAAAGTGCATGCCATGTCTCTGGAAATATTGCCCAGGACAGGCCAGAAATATGATCTATACCACATATGTTATAAGACTTTAAACTTTAAAGGTGTTGTAACGTTTGTCTCCCTAAACAGCAAGTGACTTCTAAATTAATGAACATCAAATCATCATCAGAAACTTCAGCAACAATCCTTTAGATCAAAAGAAACTAGAGAACCACATAGGACTGCCAGGAAAGACTAGGAGACAGGCTTTTCTTTTTAATTCTCAGGAAAACTAAGTTTCTTGATGAAAGAGTCAGAAGAGCTGTTACCAAGATGTCACTACACAAAGCGCTGCGCAATAGTGCTCCGTGAGCTCTTCCCAAAGAAACGTGTGAAGACCACGCCTCTGAGAACCACGTCACCTGAAGGAGTCACTCAGACGCTAATGGAAGTACAAAGTGGCAGTGGGAGGCACACATGCAGAAGAGCTGAGACAACGCGAGGGTGGAGCTAAAGGAGAAATACTCCACAGCCGTGTGCCGTGATGGTCTGAGACAGACAGGAAGCAGAACTGCGCCTCCGCTCTTTCAGTGTCCTTGAGTCATCTTGGCTGTGGGACTGCGTATCTATCGTTGTTCTGAGATTATCTGTGAACTATGAAATAAAACTGATGAATAATTATGCAATAGTCAATTCTGCCATCCCTTAAATTCTTGGAAAATCAAGTCTTGAAATCAAAATAAAAAATATTGATGTAATATAGAAGACATAAATAAAACTTCTGTGTCCTGAATCTAAATTGAAACTATGAGAGTCAGCTCAGGTGAAGTCCCAGAGTGGTGGCCAGTACCCGTATCAATAAACATTACTGAAATCTAGATTATGTGAAAAAAAAAATCCCAATAAGTACATCAGGGCTGCTCGGAGAAAGTATTGATTTTGAGTAGGAAGTACACATAATTGTAGAGCATTTGTAATTGCTGTGAGCAAGAATCTGTGCCAACACCTGCTAGAGTCATGCCAAAAGAACTGATGGGCCAATAGGCAGTTGATCACCTGACATATTATAAGAGAATCAGCATTAGAGGAAGAAGGAAGAATCTGGAAGGAGTTGGAGAAGGGGAAAGAATGTAATTAAAATATATTGTATTAAATTATCAAGGAATAAATAATAACATTAAAAATAGCAATTGTAATGGATTAAAATCCATCAAGTTTGTCTTAAGCTTGAATGCTTAGGGATATTTTAAATAATTAGTCACATTTAAAAATTGTATCAAATTATTAACTATTAGTACCTGGTATGAAAATATCCATAATTATGAGCTCATCTTGCCTCTTTTCTATGAGGACTATACTGATAGTTAAAAACTAACCCAGGAGGGACAGCTCCCTATTAAAGAATCATTTCAATGAAATGCAGGATGACAACCTTGCAAATGGGATGAGTCTGTGCGATGAACATTAATGCTACTGACACCACAAAAAGAGAGACACGGACAGTATGTGCATCCTGGTGGCAGAGCAGGACACCAAAGATGGCTCTGACAGAGAGATGAAACCCCAACATAACTGCGAATCGACCACTGACTCACAGAAAACAGAGAAGGCGGAAGACCACCTGCCTTTTGCCCTCAGCAGAGCCCAAGCCAGGAACTGCAGGAGAAATGCCCCACCCTGACCTTTCTAAAAATCAACACGAGCCACCCATCCATTCCTTCTATTCTAGCCCAGATTACAGTACCTGTGCAGAAACCGTGCTGAGCTCTATGGCTTTTGAGTTCTGTGCTAAAGTGTACAATTGAAGAAACACCAGTCAGTGTGTGTGTGTGTGTGTGTTACTGGAAGCCGAACCTAAGATCTCATACAAGCTTTAACTCAAGATGTAAACATATCCTTGAAATCCAAAGTTTAAGATGTTAAAAAAAAATCTGTTTTACTTCAACACTTAAATTAAAATTTAGTGAATTTGTTTTTGTTTGCTAATTCAGTCAAAGAATTATAACTTTGTGATTCAAACATATTAGGTTTGCAAATAAAACTGTAAAACATAAAAATATTTTCAACTAACCATTTGTTTCTAGTGCAAGCTCTATCCAAATGGGTCCTCTCTAGCTCTTATTTTCTGCATATTTGCTGCAACCTGTATTCAGCTGTTACTGACTCCTTTCACGGTTGTGATTTGCAACTTAAGGTCTGGAATTACACGTTTTGAAACGGCTCTGTGTAGCCCTTATTTCAGGTGACTAGCAGTATCATTTGATGCCAGAAGAGGGCACTGCAGCAGTGATGCTCTGAGTTCTTTGTGAGAGGCACAATCTAGTATCTGTTCTAAAGGGAAAATTATAAAGCTTTATGAACACAGCCAAGCAACAAAAAACAATTGATATATACAGACCTTTATTTTCTGTGAAAAGAAATGCTTAAATATAAATAGAAAGATACCTAGCATAACAAAAGCCCATCTTTCATTTCCTAGTAATGCTTAATTTGTAGGTTTTATGTAAAAACAGAAAACATCCTACTAGTTCTGTTGTTATAGAACCATCGTCAAGAACAACTTTGAACACATGAGCACTACATTGCTTTAATCAACTCAAGTTTACTGTAGTAGATAGCATCCCAAATATGCAGATGTGTGTTTGTTACCAGCTGCTTTGCTAAAGGGCAGTTCACGGTGATTGGGTTCCGGTTGCTGCCTTGTGCAAAAGACAAGTAAGGAATACTGTTAGCTTTGAGCATCATGGTGTCTGCCTTCCTTGCCCACAGTATGCCACTGGGGACCCTCCTGTAGCCTGGCCCTGACTTCTGACTCCTGACCGCATGTTTTAGTGGCCAGAGCAGACCCCTCCCCTGACAGGCCCTTCAAAGAGATTATAAAATCCTCCCAGTGTCACTTCTTTAGGAGTGACAGATCTAGGAAAGTAAATACCCTTTATATACTCCCATGAAATACCTTCTAAATGAATGCCATTCACTCTAGTCTCTATGAACATGTGATTAATTTTCCTAAGAGTTCTAGTCAATTCAAAAACTATTCGGTTTTTCATTACAAAAAGATAAAATTGTCATGGATGCAGGTAGAAAAGTCAGTGTGCTCAATGATCCTACACTTCATTTCAGATTTTCTGTGCAACATGAAAACTACATTAGCACCATGATGTTGCCTCAGTGGTAGGTGGTGATAGCAAGGACCAGTCTGTGGGGTTAGAGTGATGACTAGGTGAGTGCAAGCATGGGGACCTGAGTCCAGATCTTTGCTGCCCACACAGAACATTGGGTGTGGCAGGAAGGATCTGTGAGCCCAGCGCTGGGATACAGAGAACAGAGGACCCTGAGCTTACTGGCCAGCCCTCTAGCCAGTCAGTGAGCTCCAGGTTCAGCGGGAGATTCCATTGCAAAACCAAAGTGGAGAGTGATAAAGGAAGAGCCTCTGACCTCCACATGAGCTCACACAGAAGAAAAGAGGGTTTGTAGCTTGGTCCCTTTACAACCTTGGCCATATGGACAGCTTGGTTCACATGATAGTGCTTATTGATGGGCTGGTTTGTAAATGCGAGCTCATATGTTCTCGCCTGGCCTACCTTACTGAGCTGTTCAGTCTCAGAGGTCAAGAACCTACCTTCTATCAATCTTTGGTTGTCAGTTACTGATACATGTGCCAAGTGGTTAGATAAGATAATTTACTGGTGATAGACAGTGCCTCACTCTCCTATCATTGTCTTCCGCTCTCAGTTCTCAGGAACCTAACCTGATTCTCTCTCTCTCTTCCTTCCCCCCCCCCCTCCTGCTTGCTTTCTCTCTGTCTCCTTTTCTCTGGAATCACTTTTATCATCATCACGTAGAGGCAAACATTGACCATTTCTTCCTGTCGTCTACCCCCATGCCTGAAAAATAAAACACCTCCTGGACCCATGTTAAGATTAGTATTAGATCACAGGCCAAGAGCATGCAGCACCATAGTGTAAATTAGAAAACATTTCACTAAGTGATGATGGATATATGTTCCAAGTGCTAACTTCAACATCAAGTCCTCTGGGGACTTGAGGACTTCTTCAGATGCCTGACAGCATGACTACAGCCATGTACACACCATGTGCCATGCCGTAGCTGAGGCTGCTTTACAGTCTGTGCAGAGACACAGGTATCTCTACACATCTGTCACGATAAAGTGCAGATAAATAAAACTAGGAAACCCTCAATGGTTATGTTAAGTGAATTAAGCCACACTCAGAAAACAAATGCCAGTTTTGTCATATGTGCAGTAGCAATGAAACTGAAAGGGGGATCATAAGATGGGAGGAGGAGATATTAAGAGAAAGGTAAATGAGACATAGAGGTCAAAAGGGGAAAGAGAACCAGTGTTTGAATAATGACTTCTGTCTCGTGAATTGTAAACATAACATTCCTTTACAACCCAAAGCTAAAGTGGTCCTTACACCTTTCAGCTCCGCAAGTCTGTTTTCAGCATCAGGGCGAGGAACCTTCTGGAAAAGGAAGCTGCAGTGACAAAAATCTTAAGGTAACAGCAATAAACTCGAAGCATGCTTTATCACCTGTGGGATTACATTAAGGGAAAGAGAGAGTTTTCTCAATGAATTTATTTCCTGGAAAATAATATTTACTTTCTGCTTATGTATAGGGATGTGTGTCAAAGATATAGCTAATTTTTGTCTAGACAGCATACTATTTAACTGTCGTAATATGCCATGTTTGTTATTTAATGTATTTAAATATCTATACCTAAAAGCATTTATAAAAAGAGTGAAAAGAGATGATCATTATTCTTGACTGTCTATATTTTTGTGGTAACCAAAGGAAAAAATCTGAAGGAATCATAGCAAAAGTGAAAGTCTTTAAAAATAATTATGATTTCTTCATCTATTACTAAGGATCTTTAAAGATTTGAAGGCCCTGCTGGAATGTCCGTGCACCCTGTGCAGGCAGTGCCCAGGGAGGCCAGAAGAGGTGTCAGATCCCCTGGGACGGGAGTTACAGCTGGTTGTGAGCCTCCCTGTGGGTGATGGGAACTGAACCTCGGTCCTTTCCAGAGTAACAAGAGCTCTTAACTGCTCACACGTCTCTCCAACCCCACATAACAACCTTCAAATAGTCATGAAAGCATTAGTGTTACGGTCTACAATATGCCTTGAAATGAAGTGCCAATAAGGAAATCAATATGACCATGTAAGTGGAAGGAATCAGGCCCTTCTACAGAGTCCATTACTGGGATGATCGTGAAAGCTTCTTTCTGTAATGTATATTATTATGTCTTGGGAAGTCATGACGAGTAAATACAGCTAAGTATATTCAAGGTGAGAAACTATTAACTTTATAACAGTACCTGAAACTTGTGAGAGAGAAAAAAAGTTCTGTCTCATGAGGACACACTCCACTGTGTTCTCTCCCCATGGATGACAGGCACAAAGTCATGTGGGTATCGTGGTAGCTTTTTGAGGTAGGAATAAATATTCCTGGGCTTAAGTTTTCTCAATCTAATTAGATAACCACTCAGGGTCTCATGAAAAGAGGCAGCCTGAGTCCTAAAGTGGCTGATGTTTGGACTAGGTGTTCAATCATCTCATGTTCTCTCTGGGAATATGCCATGAGGCTGGTTTGGGCTGCTCATAACGTCAGAGATACTTGGTCAAGCTGTATCTACACCAGCAAGTTCACAGCAGAGATCAGCAGAAATGCTGACACACTTACCAGAAAAGAAGCATCCATAAAATGAAGAACAACCACTTTGAGTCTAGTTCAGACCCTTCCTACCATTTCTCCCTTGTTAAGACCTTTAGCGAGTCTGCTTGGGGTTCAACATGAGCATGTCCATGCTCAGATATTCAACTTCATTTCTTTGATGGAGCTACGCTGTGAGCCAGCTGTGTCTAGTTAATGCCTGGGTACCAAACAGCAAGCCAGGATCAAGGTTCCAGTGACTGACTCTGCCCTTAATGCCCAGCAAGCAAGCCACGCCAGAGCACCTGCTGAATTGCTCTGTACCAAGTATATCTCAGTACTTCAGGGCTGAAAAGGGATGGAGCTATAAGGAAGGAGCCGTAGGCCTCACATCCTTTACATCTTGTTGTGGTTAATGTTGCTGTCAACGTCATAGGATCTAGAATCACCTAGGAGACACACCTCTGGGCAGGCCTCTAAGTTCTAGATTAGAATAACTGAGGCAGAAGACCCACCTACGAGCCGCACACTTCCATGGGCGGGTCCTGGACTGTATGAAAGGAGAAAGCTGGCTGGCCACCGCATACGTCACTCCCTGCTTGCTGGCTGCAGGTGACTGTGCCTAGCTCCCTCCAGCCGTGGCCACTGCGACTTACCTGGCATGATGCACTAGGCTCTGCGATGTGAAAAGTGCTACTGTGTACACTGGTACTGATTCTCCCTTCTATCCAGTGCCGCCATTTCCCTTTCCCAGGCAATGAGGCAGGAGGCAGCCTCTGGGAGTCCTGGTGTACACTGATCTGGTATATAGTCCTGAGGCAGCCAAACAAAAACTGCTTTTCCAAGAGAGTCCTGTGGGCCAATACTCTATTATTTGTCTGGGTGACAAATGTTTCAAAGCCTCCCAGGAAATTTTCATTTACTGTTAGGCCTTGCAAAAACATCATGTCATAAGGTATATGTGAACATGTCATTTGAATCTAAAAACAAAAAACAAAAACAAAAAAACACACTTTCTTTAACAATGAAAAGTGACTTAATGGGTACACAGTGTCACAAAAATGAATGAATTAGATGGATAGATATAAATCATATTTTCACAAAATTCTATTCAGTCACATACACAAATAATGCTGCAAGGGGGGAATTTAACTTTTTTTTAAATAAGAAGTTTTGTTTGAAAACATGTATGATGTGAGGAAAAAAAAATCCTTAAACTGTCAGGAAATATGGACCCTCCTCAACCTTTCCTGACAGTTGTATAATTTGGGAATGGCAAAAGCCAATACTATTTTACTGCATCCCAGAAAAACATAACATGAAAGGGCCTTGGCTGTATGTCATCTTCTGAATTTCAGGAAATAAGCAGCTTCAGCTTGAAAATGACAAGACTTTTAGCGAAAATTTGACATTTACAAAAAGCTTTTATCTTTTTTGTTCTATAAAAACGTCTTGCCTCTCTGAGCACCTGAGAGCAGAGGTCCTGTAGTATGAAGACAACGGTTCGCTCCAGTCCTTGCCAACCTGCGGCTCTCACAATCAGACCCTATAAAAAGTCTTCTTTGGCAGCATGCATCTGCAATCCAAGTGCTGAAAAAACAGGCTCATCTCCAGACCTTGCTGGCAATCTACCCAGAACCAGTCAGAGGAGTCCGGGATTAGAGACTCTCTCAAAAAGGATAGTGCCAAATGACTGGGGAAAACAGCAGACATCAGTCTCTATCCGTCACATGCGCACACTTGCACATAAACCCATATGTACATGTATCTACACATACACCACGCCACACATACGCACACTCATGCAAACAAAGGAAGAAAGGAAGGGGATTGGAATAGCTAGAGGGCAGTGATCAGGAGCTTAGTTGGTAGCTTGAGGTATTCTGGTCATTCCAGTAAATTTTTACTGGAGGCTTTTTCTGCATCTATTGAGATGAACATATGACATGTGTCTTCAAGTCCATTGACGTGGTCTTTTACATTATTGATGTGTGTATGTTGAGCCACCCTTGCCCTTCTGTGATAAAGCCAGCTTGGTCACGGGGATAGTCTTTTTGATGTATGTTTTCATTCAGTTTACAAGTATATTATTGAGGATTTTTTTACTCTATGTACATCAGGAATATTGCCCAGTTGTTTTCTGTGTTGTGTTTTGTCTAATTTGGGTGCTCCTTCTGTTTCTTTTCTTTTAATAAGAAGAATTAGCCATGGATATTCTTTGAAATTCTGGTAGAACCATGTCATGAATCTATCTGATCCTGGTCTTCCTTTAGTTGGAAAACTTTTTATTACTCTTTCAAACTCTTCCTTAGTTGTGTCTTTTTAGAGATGGTGATCTCTTTTTTGTTTAATTTGAGTGGTTTGGATGAAATTTGTTTCTTTCTCTTAGGTGAACTAACTTAATGGAGTTAAGGCTTTTAAAGTAGTCCCTTATAATATTTTTAATTTCTATGATGTCTGCTGTAATGTTTCCCTTTTACATTTCTGATTTTATTAATTTGGCCCCGCTCTTTCTTCTGGCTCATTGGAAAGGGTCTGTCAATCTAAAAGAACAGACTCACTGACTCTTTGTGTTAATTTTTTTTGTTTCTATTTTTATTAGCTTCTGCTCTGATTTTTATTATTTATTGCCATCTATGGGATTGGGGTTTGACTTGTTCTTGTGTTTCCAAATTTTTGAGTAGCATCATTAAGTCATTTTTTTTGTGCTCTTTCTGAACATTTAATGTAGGCACTTAGAGCTGTAAATCTCCCTTAGAGGGCTGCTTTTAATGTGTCCCAGAGGCTATGTTGTTCTGTGTTTTCATGACCGGAGAGGCTGTGCTGCAGTCCATAGTGTAGATAAATGAGTTTAAGGAAAGAGCCTGGAGCTACGATTGGAGACTCTGACTTAAGTGTAGCAACCTCTCCTTCTTAACCATGTTAAGAATTTTGGTGGAGGATCTGGGCTTGCAGCTCTGATGATCAAAGTGCTACTGTGGCTGCAGTTCTCCTTGGACCTACATCTCAAAATATGTTCTGACCTGGATGCTGCCATTCAGCTACCCTGAAGGTCACTATCTTCCAAATTCCTGTGACCTTTCTCAGCATCAGAGAGGCAGAAATATGGGCATGTGTTTTCAAAGTGCTACTTCCTCTGCTGAGGCTTGTTCTAATTCAAGCAAAAATGGACTCCATTCCCAAAGAACATCAACAAATACAGAAATATCACACACCAAAATCATTAAACTGTACATTATTCCAAACGTTCTGTCCTTTTGTGGATTGCCACGAGTGCCTCATTAACCAAGACAGTATCTTTATAAGCTTGGCAAGTGATCAGCTCACATATTTATACCCTGATATTTGATTAATGGTACTATGAGCTTTATGGTAATAATTATTACCGAGAGTCTAAGGAATACTCTGCAGTCTCCTTAGCTAGAGCTAAGATGAAGTCTGCAAAGGATGGTATGTAGCACTGCCTTTGTTCCTGGTTGTCATTTTAAGGGCATCATTTATGTTTTTAAATATTTTATTTTGTGTTATCTGGGTGCTTTACCTACATGAAGTTTGTGCATCGTGTGTGTGCCTGGTACCATGGAGGCCAGAAGAAGGTCTGGGATCCCCTGGAACTGGTTGTAAGCCATCATGAGAAGCCAGACATTGAACCCAGGTCCTGTGAAGGAACACCAAGTTTTCATAACAACTGAGCCCCCTCTCCAGCCCCCTAACATAGAGTTTTTCTCCTCAGAGTTCTCCTTAATTACCCATCCTTGAAGGATTTCGGTGGCATCTTCTGCATTCCATGGAATTGTAGTTTCTTTGCTTTTTCCTATTCAGCAATTTTGCTTTTCAAAGCATCATCTTTTGTTGTTGTCACTGTCTTGATTTTTTTGTTTGTTTTTCAAGACAAGATTTCTCTGTGTACCCTTGGCTGTCCTGAAACTTGCTGTGTAAGCCAGGCTGACTGGCCTTGAACTCAGAAATCCACCTGCCTCTAGCTCCCGGGTGCTGGGATTAAAGGCTTATGCTACCACCTCCCAACTCAATCCACAAATTTGGATGAGGTCATGTTTTTCCTTTCTAAGCTCCAGGACCATTCTAGGTAGTGTATACAGAGAGGAAGTGAGTGTGTGACTGATCCAACCCAGTCACCCACCCCCAATCTTTGTACCTTCAATCACTCCTTAACAGTGGGGTCAGCCAAGGCAGAGGATGACCCAAAATGACCCTGGAAATGAGAAGACAGAGACAGAAATCCTTGAAGCACTCAGTTTGGGTCAATCTCCTGAGACAGAAATAATTATTTTATGGGCAACACTTGGCAAGAATAAGCCAAAGTTTTAAGAAAACAGTGTTGGGAATTAATGACATAAACATTTATCTTTGTGATCCTATTAAGGCTGCCTACTTCTGATATTGCCTTAGCATTTCTGGACATTAGTCTTACAAACTGACTATAAGACACTATTTGTAGATAAAGAGACTGAGGACACAGATGTGAATTAAGTCAGTCCTCATTCAGAAAGGCAAATGGAATAGACATCAGAAGAGGGAGAAAACAGGGAACAGAACAGGAGCCTACCACAGAGGGCCTTTGAAAGACTCTATCCAGCAAGGTATCAAAGCAGATGCTGAGACTCATAGCCAAATTTTGGGCAGAGTGCAGGGAATCTTATAAAAGAAAGGGCATATAAAAAGACCTAGAGGGGGCAGGAGCTCTACAAGGAGAGCAACAGACCAAAACATCTGGGCACATGGGTCTTTTCTGAAACTGATACTCCAACCAAGGGCCATGCATGGAGATAACCTAGAACCCCTGCAAAGATAGAGTCCATGGCAGCTCAGTCTCCAAGTGGGTACCCTAATAAGGGGAACAGAGACTGTCTCTGACATGAACTCAGTGACTGGCTCTTTGATCACCTCCCCTTGAGGAGGGAGCAGACTTACCAGGCCAAGAGGAAGACAATGCAGCCAGTCCTGATGAGACCTGATAGACTAGAGTCAGAGGGAAGGAGAGGAGGGAGGATCTCCCCTATCAGTGGACTGGGGGAGTGGCAAGGGAGGAGAAGAGGGAGGGAGGGTGAGATTGGGAGGAGATGAGGGCGGGGGCTATAGCCGGAATACAAAGTGAATAAACTTTAATAAAAAAAGAACACTGAAAAAAAAATCATTAAAGTCATTTAACACATTTAAAACAAGAATAAAATGTAAGTATTATGTATGTTTGTATAAAACAAAAAAAGCAAAGATTTCAAAGTGATACATACAGTTTTTTTTTCCTTTGGCAGTCACATGGCTTTTACTTCGAAATCAGTCACTACAGTCAAAAATAAAGTGGAAAATTCCAGAAATAAGCAATTTTTAAATTATATATTATTTTTCATTCCTGTTGTTCTGAGTAATATGATAGACTTTCTTGCTGTCCTGCTCCATCCTGCCTGGACATGAATGGGCTCTTTGTCAGTATGTCCATGCTGTAGATGCCCCCTGCCCATCAGTCACTTCATATACATTGCAGCTGGTTATCGGATTGGTGATCTCATTATTACTCTCTTATCATTTTACTATTAGCCCCAAACCATAAGGGCCATGCATGACACAAAGGAGGCAGCAGGGCATAAAACACAGAAGCAGGTAAAGTCAGGGATTATGGTAACCAACACTGCTGAGCATGCAGAAAAAGAGAACAAATTGTATACACACATATGTCTTTTCCCCTCAAGAATTTACTAGGCCTCTAGGAATTTACTCTCCTATGGAAAAGGAGGTTCCTCACAAATGAGTGTATTCTATAACAAATCAAAGATTAAATGATGTATAGCACTATATTTTTCCTCTAATAAAAATATCTGGTGCTAAAATATGCTGTATTTGGGGCCAAGGGGTAGCTCAGTGACTGAGAGCTGCTCCAAAGGATGCAGGCTTGTCTCCAGAATCCATGCTGGTGGCCCCTCCAGAGGATCTGAGGCTGCACACATATGAAACACACACACACACTCACATAAAAATAAATTTTACAAAAAAAAAAAAAACAAAGAGAGAAAATATGCCATTTTTTATGCATAGAAGTATGTTAGTAATTAGCACCAAAAATGTAGATGGGGTAATGCCCTGGTTTGTGACAGTCTTTAAGAAAGTTAACTGACTTTTTCACAATGAGTTCAGGGACATGTTCCATAGTTGTAGGATTCTGTAGAAACAAAGACAAAATTAAATTAAAAATAAGTAAAGAGGGTAGTTCTTATTTATAGCAATATTCTCTTAATTTTGCTGTGAACTTAAATCTGTTGTAGAATGTCTTCCAATAAAATAATCATTTTTAATTAAAGACTGACTGTACTTAAAAAGAAGAATGCATTCTAGAAATATTTTATTAGATAGTATCTTACCTTTGGTCCCCAAAATACAGTATTTTTCTTCTGAGTCTGTCTGACATGTAGCTATTGCAAGTGCGGAAATGACTGTCACAGCGCTGGATCTAAGAGATGATCAGAGCACTGTGAGTCTGTGAGTCAAGGTCACTGTGATTAGCTCTTGCACTGGTTACTTTCCTCATAAATACACAGGGACAGAGAGCAGTATAAATAGCATAGCAAACTCAGACTTTTAAGGTGTCTTTATTTCTAACTCTCACACTTGGAAACAATCAAATGTCAATGCGCATGTGAATGGATAAACAAACCATGAGGACCCCACCAGTGAGATGGCTCAGTTGTCAAAAGCCAGGCCCAGAACCTAGGTAGGAGTGAACGGAGTCCTGAAGGCTGCCTTCTGACTTCACACATGCTCTGTGATGCCAACACTCACAAAACCACAAACACTGTGCATACAAACACACATGATAATAACAATAAATAAACTAAAACAAATTTTAAGATAAAATAAAACAAACTGTAGTATATCTTAGCAATGGAATGTCATTTACTACTAAAAAAACAAAGACCTTTACAAGACATGAAGGAAGTATAAGTGTACATTATTTGGGGAAGAAGTTGCTCTGCAAAGACTGAAATGATTCTCACAGGATAATTCCAGCCATGCAACATCTAAGGAAGAGCAGAGCCTGGCCACCAGAGGTTATCTTGATAGGGTGTTGCTTTAACTGTTTTATCTCTGGAGTATAAAGTAATAATACAGAAAATATAAATTCATGTTATATAATGTTTTCATATTTTTATTTTTTTTAAATTACAAAAAGTTCAGGTTTCATCAGGACTGGTTGTATTGTCCTCCTCTGTGGCCTGGCAAGGCTACACCCACTAGGGGGAGATGATCAGAGAGCCTGCCACTGAGTTCATGCCAGAGACAGCCCCTAACTAGGGGAGGGACATAGGGGGAGAAGAGGGAGGAAGGGTGGGATCGGGAGGAGATGAGATAGGGCCACAGCCGGGGTACAAATTGAATAAATTGTAAAAATGGTAATAATAATTTTAAAAAGAGATAAAAATGTCCTGGGCTTGCTCAGTGCCTAAGAGTGCTTGCTTGCAAGTATAAGTTCAAATTCTGAGCTATAACTATCCAGGCACAGCTTAACATGCTTATAACCAAAGTGTTGGAGATGCAGAGACAGGTGCACTGGCCAAAGAGCCCAGCCCAAATGGGTGTCAGTGAAGGATTTCATTACTTTTATTGAAATGTCTTTCTTTACGCTCATTAACTTTTAGTGAAAGGTCTGGCCTCAAGGCAGCAGAGCAGCCAGCGACAGAGGACATCTCAGCACTCTTAGACCCGTATGCACCGTGCACCACACACACCAGCAAGTGAAGTTACGTCATTGCACTATAAAACCCATGTTTGTGGGTCAGTAGTTGGGCTAAAAATTGAACCCTAATGAGTAGTTTGGGGCCCATACAAACTGGCCTCCAATGGGGCCACCAAGCATAGGGTTTTCCCATGAGTTGACTTTCTTTTTTTGTTTGTTTATGGCACATTTGTAAAATAAAGACATTGAAGGTTTCTTTTCAACCTTCAGTGCAGCATTGATTGAGCATGTATTTTCATATCTATCTGTAAAAACACTTTTGTGAATAATGCAGAAATAAGAAGACCTAAGCTACTGCTATTAAGGAGTGATATCCTTCCAACCAAGACAGGGCTGAATTAACGAGCGGGAGTACTCACTCCAATAAAAATGCAGCTTTTCCCTCACCTCAGCAAGAGCCCATCACCGGGGGCTTCCCCATTATCATCTGCTCTTGTCTCCACCTCAGATGGTCACTTGGTCACCCCAATGCTGTCAGGTAAGAGCCGTTTCCAGGAAATGCCCATTTCCTCTTTTCTTGCCCCCTAAGCCACTCATGAGTTTATGTAATTGCCACGGGAGGACTGTTTTCTCGTCTGATGATGAAGTCACATCACATTAACCAACATCTGAAAATACTTTAAAGTATATTACCTTTTGGAGCTCAGAATTTGAGTAAAGCCACTCCACTTCAGTGCTCTGTGAAGCCACTTTGAGATTGCTTGGGTGATAGTTACATTTACTGCAGATGTTCTCGTGTAATCTAACTTTTCTATAATGAGTGAAAATAATTTGAAGACTCCTAGGCCTCTTTTTCATTACAGAATGGACGGGCTTTTCCCACACCCTTGTTCTGGAACATTAAGAAAGAAGACAAGGAAACAAAGAAAGGAGCAGAGGACCCCTGCTACTCTGTCTATAAACAACTAGTAGTGTTTAAAGGCTAATAAAACTCCAAAGAGCTCCCTTGTACCCATCATCTGTGGGCCAATTTAAAAATATTTTTGATGGAGGAATGTCAAGAAAAATAGAGACAATTTCTTATGACACAATTCTCTGCTCCTAGAAAAGATTATATATGTGGCTCTCATGTAAGGGGCAATTGAAATTCCACACCACAGAGGCAATGTGGGAAGGGGGGAATCAATCTTTCATATGTTTTTTTCAAAGGCTTGGCAAGAAACCAGGGGTAATATTTTTGCAACTGGGAATGTGTGTTTGCTGAGGAATATTCCCACATTTGAGCCATCATCAGGGGTCCTCATCTTGTTTTACTTTCAAAGGTAGAGAGGGCATAACATTAACCCCAACTGGGAAAAGGAAAATGCCTCTCTGTAATTCTCCCCCGGGGAACAGGAATAAAGAGATTACATATGCCTGCATAATGGACGTTCTCCTCACTCACACAAGACAAAAGACTTCATTATTTTTCACTAGGCAGAGCCTTGTGCCTCTCACTTCCAGAAGCCACGCAGGCAGGCTTGGGTTTTTTGTTGTTTATATTAAGCCACTAAATGGACTTTCTAAGAAAGTCCTTATTTGCACAGATTTCCACCAGTTTGCATAGAAACTCACATAGCCCTCTCAGACTTTTCACTAGGAAAAGAAGCAGGGAAGATACTGGAGACCTCGGCACCTCTACTCTGTCTAGTGTTTCCTCAAAAAAAAAAAAAAAAAATGGAGACTGTGCCTAAAGCCTAAAATGATTTCTCAACATGAGAAGAGCTTTTTCAGTGAGCCCAACAAACACACAAAGATTAGTGAAAACTTAAAATGGCAAATGATAGCTCGTCATTTGAGAACATCTATCGCTATTGAAATTTGTCAGGTTGGGGGCAAACACCCTGTACCCCTGAATCCTTTGCTTGCCAGCAGATTCTGGCAAGATGAGATACACGGGGAGTCAGTTCCCAGTGATGTGCTCACTCTCAGGCCGAGAGACTGAAATGAGGTCAGCTCTTGGGGGGTCTCAACTTCATATCCACTTTCATGTTCTTCCACCAGTTTGCAGACAACACAGATAAAAACAAATTTTGTACTTATGAGAAGCAACATCTGGGGTGTCGTTTTTCTTATTCTTGTTTGGTATCTTATCTGCTCTAGGTGTGCAGCCTATTTACCTGAAGTGATGCAGTATTCCAACTTGAAATAAAGATAAGATTATAACTCCATTAAAAGTGCCTATAAAGACATTCTATTTTACTTATGATGACTTTCATTCTTCACAAGTATGAATGGGTCAAACAAATTAAAATATTTGATATTTGCAGCATTTCAGGGTTCATTCATCAAATATTTATGGAGCACTTTCATTGTTCAAGGCCTAAAACATAATACTCAACAACTTTAAACACAACCTTGCTTGCCCTCTTGGAGCATTGAGAGTGTGGTGTATGTATAGATCTAAATAATCAAAGAGAAAGGCATGAGAGAATGGAATCCCTTCCGGCAAAAGAAGAGATCAGAAAAAGTAAGATCAGGAGGAGGTCAACAAGCCTTTGGAAGTCACATTGAGTTTCTGAGTTAATCTTTTTCTGAAGAACAATAGGAAGCTGAAAGGTTAAAGGCAGCAAAAAACAGCTGTGTTAGATACCTGTTTGCTGCATAAAAAATTATTCCAGACTGGTGAGAAATCATAGCATAATTGATTTTCTAGCTGGGCCTCTGACAAGCCTGTATGCTCTTGGAGTGATGGAACATTCTCTTCCCGAGTCATTCACATGATTGCATATAGGAGTCAGACCCTCACAAGGTGTTAGGTAAATTGAGATTCTTCCAGAGCCCCTGGGTGATGGTTTGTCTAGACTGGTTGTCAACTTAATGAGACTTAGAATCACATAGAAAACAAACTTATATCTGTGAAGACAGTTTTAGGGAGCATTAACAAAAGTAGAAAGATTCACTCTGAGAGTGTGTGGTACTTACCATGGGCCAGGGTTAAATAAAATAACCAGGGTTAGATTAAATAAAAAGATGGAAGGTGAATGTAATAACATCATCTCTCCACATCCAATTGGTAGAAATGTCCTTTCCCCATTATTACTGCTTTACAAAATACCAAGGCCTTTTACATGACCAACAAGTGAGAATCTGTTTGAGCTATGAAGAAACATACTAGCATGGCATGTTTTGGGCCTGTTTCTTTGTCTCCTGAGGCCAAAGGATTGTCCTTCATGTGTTCTTTCCATTCCTGTGTTCCAACTCCAACTCCTGTTCAGAATCATTTCCTCCCACCTGAAGGAATGGTATCAGGTATCTAACACAGGTAACGCAGGTATCCTCCATCCATTATTGGCCTCTGTGCTCACTGTACAATAGAAATACGGGTTTCCACATACTTGTAGATGAACTAATGTATCTACAATGAAATTGCTTCATCTGTATCCTTCTCTTTCCCATGAAACAATGCTGAAAGACAAATAAACTCTGTAAGACACAGAAGAGCATGCCTTGAATAGAGTTTTGCTTTTTAGTTTTAATAGAATCCTGCAGTAAAAGTTGGGTGGGAGAATATTCCTTCAGAAACTTTCAAACACACTGTAATCTGCCCCAACCAATGCCTTTACTCAAATGTGTATGCTAAATCGGTATTAGCTCTTAGTTTTTAGCAACAAAAGCTTGGCTTTTACCTATAATTTCTTAAAATGCTATAGGCATACCCAATGAAAGGAAGGTGATGTCAGAGCATTTATTCAAACAATAGTATCAACAAGAAAGTGATGATGGGAATGGAGAAGGGTTAATTTTGATTTACACAGATGTGGAGGAGGCACAGTTCAGGAGACCAACCAAACAGAGTTAGGGGCAACAACACACAGACACTGTAGTGCTGAAGGTGCTCCCTCAATACGAGGTGGCTGGGGTGGTAACATGGGTCCTGTAAGCCTGGTTGCACTGTGCTCAGATTAGGTAGGAGCCTTGGCCAGGGAGAAGATGAGCAGGGGGCTCTTCTCAAGGCTCAGGAAGTCTCAGATGGAGACTTACCACTGAAGAACCAGAAGGCATCCAGGCCTAAGCTGGCCTCCAATGTATCTCTTGACTTTATGCATTTTAAGTTAACCTGCTTGTTAATGGGAAACTCATAGTTACTGGCCATTTAATTCTTGCTTAGTAAAGACTGCTGTGAAAATAGGAGGAAATCTGGTAAAAAGAAATTAAAGCCAATTTTTGGCTACTCCACACATTTGAGAAAAGGTTTTCTGATAACAAGCTGGACTGAAAACCGACACCCATGTTCACTTGTATGAATCACTCAGAGGCCATAATTCCCATGTGTGTTTTTTAATTCCTTGACAAATAATTACATTTTTCTTTATCATCATTTTGACTTGTATGATAAGTAATTTTACTATATTTTTATTTATTATATTTATTTACTTTACATCCAAATTGTAGCCCCTCCCCCATCTCCTCCTGGTCCTACCCTCCCTCTTCCCTCATCACCCTTCCTTAGTCCACTGAAAGAGGAAGTTGCCCTCCCCTACCATTTGACCCTAGCCTATCAAGTCTTATCAAGACTGCCTAGGTCCTCATCTTCTGTGGCCTGGCAAGGCCATCCCGCCAGGCATGGTAAAGTGACAAAAGAGCAGGCAACCAACTTCATGTCAGAGACAACCCCTGCTCTCATTACTAGGGAACCCACTTGGAGACTGTGCTGCCTACCGGCTACATCTGAGCAAGGGGTCTAGGTCCTCTCCATGCATGGTCCTTGGTTGATGCATCAGTCTCTGCAGAATCCCCTGAGCCCAGATTTTTTGGCTTTGTTGGTCTCATTGTGGAATTCTTGTTTCCTTTGGGTCCTTCTGTCCCCCACTTCTTCAGTAAGACTCCCTGTGCTCTGTCCAAAGTTTGGCTGTGAGTCTTAGCATCTGGTTCGATCCCCTGCTGGGTGGAGTCTTTCAGAGGACATCTGTGGTAGACTCTACCATTTCTGGTGTCTATCCTGTTTGCCCTCTGATTGAGAATTAAGCATCCTCCTAAGAGTCCTCCTTGTTATTTAGCTTCTTTAGATATGTGAATTTTAGTTTGGTTATCCTATATTATATGGCTAATATCTGCTTATAAGTGAGTATATACATGGGTGTCGTTTTGGTTCTGGGCTGCCTCACTCAGGATGATCTTTTATAGTTCCCACCATTTGCTTCCAAATTTCATGATTTCCTTGTTTTTAAATACTGAGTAATATTCCATTGTGTAAATGTACCACAATTTCTGTATCCATTCTTCAGCTGAGGGACATCTGGAATGTTTCCAGATTCTGGCTATTACAAATAAAGCTGCTATGAACATAGTTGAGCAAATGTCCTTATTGAATGGTAGAGCATCTTTTGGGTATATCCCCAGGAGTGGTATAGCTGGATCTTGAGGTAGCACTATTCCCAAGTTTCTAATAAAGCACCAGATTGATTTCCAAAGTAGTTGTTCAAGTTTTCACTGCCACCAGCAATGGAAGAGGGTTCCCCTTTCTCTACATCCTCTCTAGCATGTGTCACTTGAGTTTTTTGATCTTAGCCATTCTGATGGGTGTAAGATGGAATCTCAGAGTAGTTTTTATTTGCATTTCCCTGATGACTAAGGATGTTGAACATTTCTTTAAGTGTTCTCTGCCATTTTGATATTCCTCTACTGAGAATTCTGTTTAGCTCCTTACCCCATTTTTTAATTGAATTATTTGGTTTGTTGGTGTTTAATTTTTTTGGTTCTTTATATATTCTGGATATTAGCCCTCGGTCAGATACAGGGTTGGTGAAGATCCTTTCCCAGTCTGTAAGCTGCCGTTTTGTTCTGATGACCATGTCCTTTACTTTACAGAAACTTTCTAGTTTCATGAGGTCCCATTTATTGATTGTTGATCTAAGAGCCTGTGCCGTTGGTGTTCTGTTCAGGAAGTTGTTTCCTGTCCCAATGAATTCAAGGCTCTTCCCCATTCTTTCTTCTAACAGATTTAGTGTGTCTAACAGATTTAGTGGTTTTATGTTGAGATCTCTGATCTGCTTGGACTTTAGTGCAGAGTGATAAATATGGATCTATTTGTATTTTTCTACACGCAGACATCCAGTTAGACAAGCACCATGTGTAGAAAACGCTACCTTTTTTTTTTTTTTTTTTTTTTTTTTTTTTGGCTTTTGCTTCTTCATCACAAATCAGGTTGTCAAAATTCAGGTGTTACATAGGTGTGTGGGTTTACTTCTGTGTCATCAATTCAATTCCATTGCTCCACTCTTTCTGTGCCAGTACCATGCCACTTTTATTACTGTTGCTCTATAGTACACCTTGAGATCAAGGATGGAGATACCTCAAAAAATCTTTTATTGTACAGGATGGTTTTAGCTATTCTGGGTTCCTTTCTATCCATATGAAGTTAAGAATTGTTCTTTCCAGGTCTGTAGAATTGTGTTGGTGTTTTGGTGGGAACTGCATTAAATCTGTAGATTGCTTTTGGTAAGATGGCCATTTTTACTATGTTAATCCTGCCAAGCCATGAGCATGGGAGATCTTTCCATCTTCTGATATCTTCTTCAATTTCTTTTTTCAGAGACTTAAAGGTTTCTTTCAAAACAGCCTTTCACTTTCTTGGTTAGAGTCACACCAAGGTACTCTATGATATTAGTGGCTATTTTTAAGGGTGTTGTTTTCCTAATTTTTTTCTTAGCCTGTTTGTTTTTTTGTATACAGGAGGGCTACTGGTGTTTGTTTGTTTGTTTGTTTGTTTGTTTGTTTGTTTGTTTTTTAGTTAATTTTGTATCCAGCCACACTGCTGAAGGTGTTTATCAGCTATAGGGGTTCCTTGGTATAATTTTTAGGGTCACTCATGTATACTATCATATCATCTGCAAATAGTGATATTTTGACTTTTTTCTTTTGGAGTTGTATTCCCTGATCTCTTTTAGTTGTCTTATTTGCTCTAGCTAGGACTTCAAGTACTACATTGAAGACATACAGAGAGAGTGGACTGCCTTGTCTCTGATTTCCGTGTGATTGATTTAAGTTTCTCTCTACTTAGTTTGATGTTGGCTATAGTCTTGCTGTATATTGCCTTTATTGTGTTTAGATATAGGCCTTCTATCCCTGATGTCTCCATGACTTTAAACATGAACTGGTGTTGGATTTTGTCAAATGCTTTTTAAGCATCTAATCAGATGATCATGTGATTTTTTTTTCTTTCAGTTTGATTATATGGTGGATTATATTGATGGATTTCCCTATATTGAGCCATCCCTGCATGCCTGGGATAAAGCCTGCTTGATCATAGTGGATGATAATTTTTATGTGTTCTTGGTTTCAGGTTGCAAGTATTTTATTGGGTTTTTTTTGTGTGTGTGTGTCAAAGTTCATAAGGGAAATTAGTCTGAAATTCTTTTTCTTTGTTAGGCCTTTGTGTGGTTTAGTTATCAAGGTGACGGTGGCCTCATATAATGAGATTGGTAATGTTCGTGACTTTTCTATTTTATGGAATAGTTTGAAGAGTATTGGCATTAGCTCTTCTTTGAAGGTCTGGTAGAATTCTGTTCTGAAACCATCCGGCCCTTTACTCTCAGGTAATGTCTATCTTTGTGGCTGAGGTGTGTTTCTTGTATGTAGCAGAATATTGGGTCCTGTTTATGCATCCCTTTCTTAGTTGTTATCTTTTTATTGGAGAGTGGAGTCCATTGATGTTGAAAGATATTACTGACCAGTGACTGTTAGTTCCTTTTATTTTGATGCTGGTTGAGGTAGTCTATTTCTGTGCTAGTTTACTTTTGGTTTTGCTGTAGTGAAGTTATTTATATCCTGTGTTTGGGGGGGTATGATTAACTTCTTTGGGTGGGAGTTTTCCTATTAGTATCTTCTGTAGAGCTGGGTTTGTGCATAGATATTTAAATTTGGTTCTGTCAAGGAATATCCTGCTTTTTCCATCTATGGTGATTGATAGTTTTGTTGGGTATAGTAGTCTAGACTAGCATCTGTGGTCTCTTAGGGTTTACCAGACATCTGCTTAGGACCTTCTGGCTTTTATGGTCTCTGCTGAGAATACAGGTGTGAATTTGTCAGGTGATAGGTTTGCCATTATATGTTACTTAGCCTTTTTCCCTTGTAGTTTTTAATATTTTTTTCTTTGTTGTCTACATTTAGTGTTTTGATTATTATGTGGCTGGAGGATTTTCTTTTCTGGTCTAATCTATTTGGTATTCTTTAGGCTTCTTGTATGCCTACAGGCATCTCTTTCTTAAAATTGGGAAATTTTTCTTCTATGATTTTGTTGAAAAAATTTTTCTGGTCCTTAGAGCTGGAAATTTTCTCTTTCTTCTATCCCTGTTAGTCTTTGGTTTCTTCTTTTCATATTACCCTTGATTTCTTGGATTTCTGTGTCAGGAAATTTTTGGATAGATTTCTTCCATTGTGTCTTCTACACTTGAGATTCTTTTCTCCATTTCTTGTATTCTGTTGTTGGTGCTTACCTCTGTATTTCCTGTTTTCTTCCCGAAGTTCTCCCTCTCCAGAATTTCTTCAGTTTGTGCTTTCTTTAATGTTTCCATTTCCATATTCAGATCTTAAGCCATTTTTTTATTTCCTTCACCTGTTTGTTTGTATTTTCCTCCCTTTCATTCAATTCCTATGCCTGTTTGTTTGAACTTTTCTTTATTTCTTTCAATTATTTAACTATTTCCTCTCTAAAGGCCTCGATCTTTTTTGACTGAATCTTGCTGTATTTCTTTGTGGATTTTACTCATTTTCTCTGTTATCATCTTCATAAGCGTAGATGTTTCAGTTGTGCATGGGCATCCGGGTCTGCTTGCCTTTGGATAATGCGGGATGCCCTGCTGCTTTGGCTTTGCTGGTTGTTTTCATGCTGACCTGCAGCCATTGGTGGTTGCTGGCAGTGGATATTGGACCCTGTTTCGCACAGGAGTTCTCAGGGAGGCAGGAGGAGCCCTGGGTAGGAAGGATGTTCCTAAAGGAGCCCTTTTCAGACTGGTGGGTGGTTCTCAGGGAATTGCCTGTGGGTCTCCTCAGATGTTTGATCCTGAGGAGCAAGCGGATTCTTCAGGAGCTCAGGGATCTTCCTTTCGAAGACGGAAATCCAGGAGTCAGCTTGCCCTGCCACCGGCTTTCTAGCTCTGAGGTTCAAGCACTGTGCTTGCTTGGAATCGCCTTTTTAGAGAACCTGTGAGCACAGAGGTCTCTCTGGTCTCCTTAGGGAGATGGGTTGAGCCTTGAAGCAGTGTCTGGGTTGTTTCTGTGAGTACTGAGCATCGGGAGGCCCAAGGTTGGAGCCGCTTGCCAGGGATTGTGAGAGTGGGCCCAAAGTTTGGGATCACGGGCACCCCTGGTACTAGAAGGTATCCTTTCCAGAGATGGTGACAGTGGGTGCCAGAGTTTGGAACTTGGAGCTACTGGTACCGGGCAGTGTCTGCGGGAAGGTGAGAGTGGGCCCTGAGTTTGGAGCTGCACCCTCACCCCTGCCCCCACCCCTTGTACCAGAAGGTACTGCTCTATAGATCAGTGAGAGTGGGTGCTCAAGATTGGTGAGGCAAAGTACAGGTGCCAGAAGCTGTCCACAGGATGGTGAGAGAGGCACCCAGGTTTGGAGCCTCACCCCCGGTACCAGAAGGGATCCACTCCATGGACAGAGAGAGTGAGCCCTAAGGTCAGAGCTTGGTACCTTGGTTCCCCTGGTGCCAGGAAGGTATCCACAGAAGGGGGTGGGGGACGCCTTGGGCAGTGACCTAGGGCTGTGGCTGTGCCCAGCAGGAATCTGAGAGTTTTTTCTAGTAGTGGCCAGGTGGCCTGAAGATGGACACTCGAGTTTCCCTGTGAAACACGGACGTCAAGGTTTTAGGGCCCACAGGAAGGCCTGCCAGTCACTCTGCTCTCACTGCTGAGCTGCTGTTCAGATACCCTGCATGGTCAGAGCTGTCATCTTGGATCTACCCCCATATGTGCTCGCTTTTATTCACCTGATAAAATTGTCATCTCAGAGGCTTTATCTGCTAACCTAGGCCTAATCCTGGACGCTTCTAGATTCCATATAATCTTATCCAAGCCTAGGATATTTTCAGCTTCTGAGACTGCTGAATAAGTTCACCCTTTCTAGTTCTTCTGAATTATTGATGGCTAATTTAACTCAGCTATTTTGGCTCAAACTCCTCTCCAAGCAGAGTGATGCAAACTGTATTCTCTCTCTGCCTCCAACTGAATTGCTCTGCTTGGCCTTGTACTTACTTCAGCAATAAGTTCTAATCTTCCGGCTCCTCCTCAATTTCTACTTCATTCTGTCTTCACCTGTGTTTAGCTTATTCTCTTCAACCTGTCTCTAAACTCTACCAGTAAAACCTGCCTCTGGATTTCACAAACTGAACTGCCATGAACTCAGCTCCACTGCATTGCCTCTCAACTCACTGACTCAACTTAACTGACTACACAAAACAGATCAGAACGCAAGAGATCTGTGTGCCTCCATCTCCGCAGTTCTGAGATTAAAGGTGTGAACCACCATTTCTTGTCCTAAGCTTTTCTTTACCTGAAACTTGTTCTATACCAGACTGGCCTTGAGCTCAGAAATCTGCTTGGCTCTGTCTCCTGAGATTAAAGGTGTGTTTGTGTTCCAGCCAGATCCTACAGCCCTGAAAAGTCTTCGGATGTGATCTCTTGCCAGAGCAGTCATGTTCTGAATTAAAATTCCGATACACATGAAGCTCCAGCCTCTTCTGATACAGCTTTCTGAATTCCTTAGATCTGGAGAAAAATAAATGAATCAAAAGACAAAAATAAAATAAGGGACCAACTTTCTCCTCACCCCATTAGCCATATTGTTGGGGGAAGAGAGAGAAGAGAGCCACAGTGAAAAGCCACTATGCACTCTGTGAAGATGTTGATGCTGCCTTCAGTAAGGGAGGGCACAGTAGGCTTCCAGAGGCTGCAAGCGCCTGGAGTTGGCAACACACTTCCCAGCAACTGTGTCCAGCCATTTTCAGCCTGGGCTGCTGGACACATAACCCCACAGTGCTTATAAAACTAAGCCCAAGACTGTTTCACTATAGGAAGGACCTTCACATTCAAACTGACATGCTCTAATTAGGTTGGATTTTTTTTTTTTTTTTTAATTTTAGGTTCATAGGTTTCAGCAACTTAGGGGATGAGTGTTGTGATAAAAGAGTAAAAGTTACTTAACAATGACTGAAGGTTAAATTCTGGCAGTTCATACAGATTGCTGTGGTCCAGGCATTTAAGGGAAAATATCACTTACTCCAAACAGGTACTCTCAAAATGTCTTCTTGTTTTTCAGTCTCTTTTTCAAAAGCCCACCTTCGATATTGGAGACTTGGCTTAACTTTTATTAACTTAGCTGAACCTGGAAATGCTTCTCTTTATGCAATATCATTGTGGTTCTAGAAATGAGTACAACTCCCTCTGTCACCTGACAGATTCTCTTCTGTGGTAAACTGTCAACTTCAGTGTAACTGGTCCTTGCTCCTTCCTAAAAAAAGTGACAGCAGGAATCCTTGGGTCTTTTCTTCGGTAATACACTTACATCCATTGGGTTTGTGAGAGTTTTTTCAAGGATATACACTATGATTCTCTTCCTTTGTGTCAAAAGCGTGTTCATTGTATGTGTGTGGTTGCATGTGCATTGTGAGTATATGGGTGAGCTCGTGTATGTGTATTTGGATGTAGGCGATCCCATGTCTCTACCCATTGAGTTGCCATGCCTGCTTTCTTGGCTGGCATTTGTGTAAGTTCTGAGAATCTGAATTCCTATCCTCATGTTTAAATACCAACTACTTTAACCACGGAGCCATCTCCCTGGCCCCATCAAATTCAAGGAGCAGTGTTGACGAGGGGACAGAGAAATGTAAGAGCCAGAAATAGTGGATGTCTTCAGCAAAACAATATTTTCAGGATGTGACAGGGCCATTGCACATATGAACTCACAGTGGCAGGAAATGCACACACACAACCTACATAGTAGCAAGCCAACCACAATCCCAGTATGGATGGAGAAGGGCTTCGTGAAGTCCCACCACTAGCTAGGAAGCTATTGGAAGTTGATGGCTGCTGGGAGAAGGACAGCAATCGTTGTTCAGACGTGTGGATTCAAAAAAGCTACCCATGTTCCTACAAATGACCCTGTACCCATTGCACATAAAGGCAGCTCAAAGTGGATCCAGACATCTTTTGAAGATGCATGTCATCATTGCAGGGTCCATCTGGAGAAAAACAAAGTCAAACCTTCCTGAGGGTTCATAGACACCTCCATGTTTAAGTTTGAAATCAACATAATGGCCGGCCCTGCTTTTGGCAGAATCCTTACAGAAAGCTTACCAAGAGCAAAGGGGAGAGGTGATTTCTGCTTACCTTCTCACTCCTTTTGGCTGTGGAACTTCTGTTTTGTGTTTCTGGCACAAAGCCTTAAGGTCATTTCCTCTATGTGTTATTGGATGTATTTTGCCTTATTGTTGGTTTTTCCTTAAAGTTAATAAGAGCTATGAGCAGTGATGTATTATTCATCCTGTGTGCACAAACCATGCATTTATCTAGCGTTTCTTTCATTTGCAAGAGCATGCACTCGACAGCGCATGCTGAGCGGATCATTCGAGGGGCAGCCAGCAAAGGAAAGGTCGATCCTCAGCGTGCAGCATCACATCCGCCAGGAGCGCAGGTAAATACTCCAGGAAGATGAACTCCAAAGACACCCAGAAAAGGACTTTACAAGTATCTCAGTACAAAGCCCAGGCCTCTACCCTTGTTGGCAAGCAAGCATGGTGAGGACCTGGGTTCTAGCTGCTGGTGGTAACAATAAAGAAATTCCCTATCTGATTCAAAGATTTTAAAAATCTTTACTTCAAAGATTCTTTTCTTGATAGCCAAAGTCTCACTTTTAAGATCAGAAAGAACAAAAATCTGAAATCTTGTTAGGTGGGATCAAAGACTTGTGGATAGACATAAGCTTTTGCTTTACAAAGAAATGAGTCATTTCTGATATATCAGGAAAATCAATCTTTTACTCATGATTATTAATTACAACTTAAAACTCCACGTCCTAGGATGTTTTGACAAGTTGACTGTGCTTGCTCTAGGTCACTAAGACATGGATCCAACAGCCAGAGGATCAGCAGAGGCAAATCTCTTGAAACCTTAACTCAAGATGTGAGTTCTTAAGCCAAGCTTTGGATTTTGGAAACTTGATTAGAAATGTGTATTTAAATGATTGCTTAGACAGTTCTTATGCCTGAGTTTTTCTATCATCATTAAATGTTTTCCTATTAGAGGGAGTCAGGAAATTCAGAAAGCAAATTACATGGCCAGGTACCAGAAATAGACCATGAAATACAGAAATGCAAAAATATAGACATCCGATGCATAGCACATGCCTCAGTTCAAAAGACTAACACGAAATTCAAAGAACAGCTGGCTGTGAGTCCCTGGCCCCTCCTGATATATGAACAGCACAGCCACACCTAAGGTGCAGTAGCACTGCAGAAGAGGGGACAGAAAGACTGTAAGAGACAGAGGACCAGGCTATCTTCTGTGTCCTCTGTTAGGACAGGGAAACTGCACCAGTGAAATCTCACCAAGGAGGTAGCATAAACAAGAACTGAACCACAATACCAGTTGACATGCCAATGTGGATGAGGGAAATCTCAGAAAGCCACACCTCTAGATGAGGAGTCTATAGACAATTAACATCTGCTGAGAGAGGGAGAGTCTGGAATAACTACTTACCCAATGCCAAGGGGTGAGCCCTAAAACAGAGACATCCACGTAACACCAAATGGGCTCTGCGGGTTATATTTATATAAGCTAGTCTGTTATTTCATGGCTTTTTGTTGGGGGATTGAGACCATTATTACTGAGAGCTACTAATGAGTAGTGCTTATTGACTCCTGGTTCTTCGCTTTGAATACCCTAACAGAAATGCACAGTCTGCTTGCGAGTCCAGTAAGAACATGATTTTGGAGATGTGTGTTAGAACAACCCATGAAGGGACTGATGTAGCCCAGATGGACTAAAACTCACTATGTAGCCAAGGATTACCTTGAGCTTCTGAATCTCTGGCAGTGTACTGCCATGCTGAATTTTGCATTTCTGGGGTTGGAATCTGGGGCTTTTTGCATGCTAAGAAAGAACCCCAATACCGGAGCTACTCAAAACTATACATCCCCAAACATTCTTATTTATTCTAACTTAATTTTTTAAAATCTTCTTCTGGCTGTTCTCAGCAGTATGATAGGTGCTGGCACATCCTGAAATTTCAATAAGTATATTTTATAGGGAAAATTAAGTTATCTACATACTCATGGCTTTTAAACTATGTGCATATGAAATGTTTTATATATATATATATATAAAGTGTATAGATATCATATGTGTCATAGTCTGCATATAGTGTGCAGTGTGCATATTTTTAAAGTCAATTTTAATTTAATTTTAAAAACAGTCTTTTAGGTCTTTAAAAGTCCTCCACTGTACGTATACCTTTTATTTCTAGCATTCGAATACAGTGCGATACAGAAATGCACAAAGAGAAGACAGTGAAATAAAAATGATTCAGGAGAAGAAGGAGCAAGCAGAGATGAAAAGGTACTGGCTATGGCTATGTCCACAAACTCTTACTTGGGCGTGTCTCTTTCCCTTGGCCTTTTTCTGATTCCATAAATGTCTCCTTGAAGGAAAGTACAAGAAGAGGAGCTACGAGAGAACCACCCATACTTTGACAAACCCCTCTTCATCGTGGGGCGGGAGCACAGGTTCAGAAACTTCTGCCGTGTGGTGGTTCGAGCACGCTTCAACGCGTAAGTATGGGCCACTTGCTACGCTCGGACCAGGTGTTTGTCCTGAGTCCTGTGAACAGCAAGGAGTTTGTCACAGGAAGATAAAAGGACAGTGTGGTCCTAATGGGGTCACAAAATAAACCATGAGCTAATTACTCACCCTGCTGCTCTTTGCTGTGCCTGATCAGGTGGAAAACAAAGGCTTCAAATGAGTGGCATTTGGAGGAGGCTCCCACTGATAAGGCATGTAACAGCTGTGTGTGTTCAGCACATTGTTGACTTTTGTATGTGCTGGTGTTACTTAGTCTCAATTTTCCTTTGAAAGCCTTAAACAGAAGAAAAACTAATGAGGTTGTGAAGGGTATTGTTGAAAGCTTCTCTCAGACTTCCACTTTCTGATGAAAACCTTTATTCTAGAACAAAGTGCAAAGAAAATGTTATCTGTTGCTTGTATTACTAGTCATTATGAGAAAAAACCATCTAGCCACTATCTGTACCCTGCTCCTGTGGAAGAAGTGGGTAAGAACCTCAGGTTCGATAGCGCTATAGATGCTGCATTTGTGGAGACCTAAGCCAACTATAGTCAATCAATGGATAAAAGGAATTTTTGCCTAGTGTAACTTCAAGTACGTATCACAGGTATTAAGAGTCCTGGTATGGGTCTGGGGAGATAGCTCAGCAAATAGGAACCTCAAGTTGACCTTCAGCATCATGCAGAAAGCTGGGCATGATGGCAAAGGTTGCTGGGCTCACTGGCCAGCAGCCTTGGACTAGTGGGTGATTCTCAGGTCCCGGTGAAAGGTTCTGTGTCACACTACACGGTGGGTGGCTCCTGAAGAATGACATCAGAACTCTGGCTTCCACTTACATAAATATACAAGTGCACCCCCCCCCACATACACATACATACGCACGCTCGCGTGCACACACACACACACACACACATACATGAAAGACCTGGGAAAAATATAAAAATTCTGCACTTTCCTTATGTGATTTTTCTTTCCCTGTACCCTCATTTGGCTACATGAATGTCCTTTGTTAGTAATTAATATCATACAATATCATTATCATTGAATGTTCAACTGTTTCTACAAAAAAAGTCCATATATTGTAGTCATAACCTCCAGTATCTCAAAATGTGGTGATGTTTGGGGACAGGAACGTTAAAGAGCTAGCTAAATTAAAATGAGGTCTTTAAGTTGGTATCAGCCTGGTTTCTCATTCTCTTCTAAGAAGAGGGGGTGTTGTGGCTTATTAATATTTAATATTGATTTATGTTTTAGTTACACAGTGGTTATTCATAAACTGGCTGTATTCCCACATCACTACACAGAGACTGGGATTTACTTAATTAATCTAGAGCACAAGGCTGGGCAATAGTTACTCCATCCTAAACCTCCAAGCCCGCATAATTTTCAGCCATTCAGATTTCCCAAGTTATACTTGCTTTTAGTCATACTTTAGATCCAGTTCATCTCTCCTCATGGTTCCAAGTTCTGTGCTACTGACCTCTCCTCCCCAACTCCCCCCACTCGCTTCTTTCTCCTCCCCTGCAGACCAGGATGTCCCACCCTATTCTCTCCACTGCTCAGCATTGGCTGGTTGTTTCATTGACAATACAAAGAACAAATGGTGGCATGTTTACACAAACTTGAGACAGGTGATGCTTAGAATAAACATCACATTGCAATGTCCGGATTGAAACCACACAGTGGGGTAGAGAAATCAGCATTTGAATGAACAAGGGTAAATTGTATACATTCCACAAGAACATTATACCAACAAGGGAGTTTGGACACAAACCCAAAAAGAGGAAGCCCATGTGAAGATGTGAAGTGGAGCGTCCTGGAATGGATCCTGGCCCCACTGGACTCAGAAGGACGCAACACTACGACATCTTGTTGTTGGACTTCCAGACCCTATAACTACATCACAAAACAGCCTCCCATGCTTACACCATCTTTACAGACAGTTACAGCATCACTATGAAACCAGTGTGAACTGTTCCAACATCACAGAACTAAAGAGCCCTCAAGACTATGTGGTACCCTGTATACTCTCCTGTGTGGTCAGTGGTCAACTTGGGGGAATTAGAGTCACCATGGAAACAAACCTCTGAGCATGCCTCTTTTTAGATGGGTACATTGTAGTAGGAAGATCCACTCTGTGGGAGGCATCATTTGTAAGTTTAAGTCCCAGTCAGAGTAAAAAGGAAAAAGCAAGCAGAGCACCTGCATTCATCATTCTCCGCCTCTTCGCTGGGTGTAATGTGATGAGCTGTCGTAAGCTCTTGCCTCCATGGCTGTCCCGTCATGATGGACTGTACCTTTGAAATGTGCGCCAGAATGAACCTTCCATTTCCTAAGCTGCTGAGGTCGGTTACTTTGTCACAGCAACAAGGAAGTAACTAATGCATACCCATACCAACCAAGGAAGACATTTAGGTCTGTGAAGGTTGACGGTTTTACCCAAGGACAGCAGTTAGTGTGTGACCGACTCCTTCCTGATCACCGTTCATGAATTACCCTGTTGGCTGCCTACAAGTTAACACCTAATTACTAGTTCTCCACCTCATTTAGTGTGGTGTAAGTCTCCTTTTGTCAGCAACACATCTGAATGTGCTGAGGAGACCTTGTGATTGGGAACACACATACAAAGCCTGTTAGGGCCTCACTTAGAGTCACCCACAGGATCCCTAAAACTAAGCCTTAGGAATCACCTTCCATGAAATGCCACATTACTTCTTTCCACAGGACGACAGTGAGGTTGGGAGTGAAGAACTCTTTTTAATTGATGGGGTATCTAACTAAATAATTATGAAGAACATCTTTAACCTAGTAACATGTGCATCTTAAATTAGGGTTTTTAAAGGAGAGCCAAGGTTAAACTTTGTGATAAGTCATGCCAGAAATCCTTGAATGGAGTCTCAAATCCAAAAACAATAACTTGAGAATTCTTTTGATTGTTCTTTTCTCCTGTGTTCTCTGCCTTCCACAGTGATATGCAGTTAGCATATTTCATAATAGTCATTTATAGAAGTTATAAAAAGATGTTCAGATGGAGAGATGCTTGTGATTACTAACACTTCTGCTGTGTTGAAGAATTTTATATGCTGTTCTCTCTTAAAGATCCAAAACAGATCCTGTCACGGGAGCAGTGAAAAATACAAAATACCACCAACTTTAGTAAGTATGACAAGCTCTGTCTTCCCTGTGTATTTGAACTTCAAATATACTATTTTTTTCCTTCATAAAAATACAAAATTTTAGGTTGGGGAGTTATGTAGGGTGGCAATGTAAACACAGAGGCCTGTTTAAACCCCAGCACCCATATTTAAAAAAAATGCCAGATACAGTCTCATGTGCTTACAAGCCTTGAATTGGAGGCCAGATAAAGGTTCAGTGAGAGAGCCAGGTTCAAGAATATGAAGTAGAAAAGAACCCAGCATCCATCTCAGATCTTTCCATGTCTAGGCGTGAGTGCACATACAGCACATACACATGAGCAAACAAGCATGCAACACAAACGCACATCACACACAGACAAATGGAGATGAAGTGTACCACTGCTTTTAGAAATGCCAGCCTTGTTGACAGAGCCACCAAAGCCATCGTCCCTGGCCCTTGCAGACTTGGGCAGAGCACTTGCACCGCTCAGGTTTGCTTGTTCTTTGGCAGTGATTTGCTGGGACTGGTCACCTACCTGGACTGGGTCATGATCACTGTAACCATCTGCTCTTGCATCTCCATGATGTTTGAGTCCCCCTTCCGGAGAGTCATGCACGCACCGACCTTACAGGTACTGTGGAGAAATCTCAGCGCCCAGCTCAGCAGTGACTACTGCCCTGTTTTTGCTGTTTTGTCACAAAGTGCTATTTGCCCATTTCAGATCGCTGAGTATGTGTTTGTGATATTCATGAGCATTGAGCTTAATCTGAAGATTATGGCAGATGGCTTGTTTTTCACTCCAACTGCTGTCATCAGGGACTTTGGTGGCGTCATGGACATATTTATCTATCTTGTAAGTTTTTTTTTCCTGAATATAAAAATGTGGTGTATTTTTTTATATCCCCTGGTGCAAGAGATGAAATATCTGAGGTCTAGTTGTCATAATTAATGTTTTTGGTAAATTATAGTGATCTATTATATGTAATTAAAGGGTATGCACACAAAATCTAAACAAAAAATTTACATAAGTATTATAATAGCCACAGACATAGTTAAATTTAACAGTCACAATAAGATTGCATTAATAAAGAATAAAGCATCAAATTAGTTTGCATCCCATAATTCTTATGGTCTTATAATGCAAAAATATTTGTGTCAAGTAAATACTGTTATTAATTATTGAACCCCTTGTTATCAAATTATTCCCAATCCTGGCTATCACTGGTATCCATTCAAGAGTTCTGTTCAATTAAATTGGGAAATTACAGGAATGGAGTCAGAAACTTCATAAATGCAATGCAGAAAAAAGTTGCAAGTTGCATGTTGATAATCACCAATAAAGTAGTCGTATCCTTGATCAAAAGAACCCTGGTCATGGTGTATGAGTGGGACAAAGTTCAAAGTAATATAAATCTCAAGGTGGATTGGGGGTACAAAGACGCAGAGTGGGTGTCTGCTGCCCTGTGCACCCGAGGCCTTTCTTTGGAGCCCTTTGCAGGCACAGGATGTCCTCACTGTTTAATGTTAGCAGGTGGCATGTGCACCTTCGAGGATCTGTCCCCCATGTAACTCTGCTGAATGGAAGGTCACAACCTGTGAGCAATCAGGAAGTGTGCACAGCAGAAGAGACAGTATAAATTCCAGAGATTCTTTTTACCTCTAGGTGAGCTTGATATTTCTTTGTTGGATGCCTCAAAATGTGCCTGCTGAGTCGGGAGCTCAGCTCCTGATGGTTCTTCGGTGCCTAAGACCTCTGCGGATATTCAAACTGGTGCCCCAAATGAGAAAAGTTGTTCGAGAACTTTTCAGTGGCTTCAAGGAAATTTTTTTGGTATGTGAAGCTGTCATCTGCTTCTTGTTCACAACAATATGTTCCTGTGGTGTCACTGACATGGGGAGGTGCGGATAAAGTGAGGCCTGCAAGCGAGTCTTCACAGTTCTGTTCATTGCCAGAGGGTTAGAAAGGAGACACGAAAACTCACTCAGAAACTTCACCCACTGATGCTCTGACTTCCTTTATTCTAAAAACACCTGTAAGTACAATGTATCAAACCTAGAAAGCCAGAATACACTCTTTATTCTACATGACCTCAATTTCTACTATGGGATTTGCTTTCCCTATCTAAACATTAATGATAAGAATGAATGAGATTGAGAAAGAGTGCATTTGAGTTCTGTGCCTCCTGTTGAACATGGAAAATAAAATTTGCCCATCCATCTCATAACTGTTAACAAAGAAACATAATACTAACAAATGTGATTCAAGGGGAAGCACAATCTGCTGATGGGCAAGCATCACATTAGTGTTTTCTAAGAACAGGGCTGCTGATCAAGCAAGAAGAGATCCCTTGCTCCTAGTCTGGTTGAAAAAGATCTTTGCCTTCTACAAGAGTGATGACACAATGCTTTTGATTATGGATGAGCCCGGCTTGTGTGTGAGGAGTGACTGACAGAAATTTATTTGCTAGAAACAGTAGTGTTAGCTCAGCTGCAGCTTTAGTTGGTCCAAAAGCATTTGGTGAGTATATTGTGATGTCACCAGAGATGCATGGTTGTTCGTGCTCTTAAAGATGTGTTTAAAAGGCCCCGTTCTTGGCGCAGAGCTGTAACACTGATAGGCCTTGAAATGGAATCTCTGCGTTCAGGGCTCTGCTGAGGAGGCCTCTGAACAGCGTTAGATTGCTTAAGACATCTGCTGAGATTATCTGTCCAGTGTAGTTCTGTGGTTGCTGCAGATATAACCTTTTATCTTTCCTCTGCTGAGACAAAGACAGTAGCCAGCAGAGGGAGCCCAAGACAATTAATAGATTGAATCATGCTGTACAAGGTAGCCCATGATGCTCACAAGAAAGCAAAGCCACTATCTCTAATTTAGGTTCAGTTAGGAAAGAAGTAATTCTGTTTCGGGAAAATGAAGTACAACTGAATGATTTTAACATCTCCCTTGTTATTTTTTTTTAAATAAAAAATAATACTATTTTTTAATCATATAAAAATGGCTTATTTCATTCTCATGAGAGCCAGAATTTCATTTAAAAATTTTCTCCTTTTGAAATTTCAGGAAGACAAATGAATGACCCATGGTAGAGAAGTTAGAAGATATCACTGAAAAGAAAAAAATAAAAACTAATCAAACAAACATACACACACAAAAACAAAAACCCATTATTTTATACAATACGATTTAAATACAAAATATTAAACCTAATACTTAGTGTTCACCAAGAGATTTACTTATTCACTAATTTCTTTCAGGTCTCCATTCTGCTGCTGACGTTAATGCTTGTTTTTGCAAGCTTTGGAGTTCAGCTCTTTGCTGGAAAACTAGCCAAGTGCAATGATCCCAATATTATCAGAAGGGTAAGATCTTCCCAACTGTTTTGAATTCTAACCAAGGTAGTTTTCCCTTTCCTTGGAATGCACTGACCAGTGGCTGCCTGGAACCCTCTTAAAAATTTTAAGAACTCTCTTCCCACAAGTTGCTTTTTGTGGCAGCCATGCAGTCTATCTCTTTCTGGTAGAAGGTCTGTGAGATCCTAAACACATTTCAGAGGCTCCTCCTCCTTCCTGTCCCAGCATCAATTACAGCTCCTCTTCTGACAATGGGTGTGTGTACCCAGAATTTAAGGATGAGAACTGAGATCTTCAGAAACTCCTCCTTCTCTCTGGTCATGTAAGATTCACCAGAAAATGACACTCAGCCCATCCAAGACACCTCCAACTCTGAGATACCCACATCCCTTTTATTCCTTTTCCACTCTTGGCATCCTCTCCATGAGACAATCAGTGCATGCAAGTTCACTTCTACTACCTAGTGGTGTCCCCTTTATGACAACCTACAAGGTCTCCAACAAAGATCTGACTTTTCATAACATCAATAGGTCATTGTTTTCTCTTTCTTCAGTCAGTGCCAATAGGCAGAAAGTAGCTGTAACAGCCTCCTAGCCTGGTATCATTACATAATAACATGTAGGTATTGCATTGTGGATAATCTACACAGCTCTTCTCTAGAAGACCAAAGTAGTTCTTGAGTTCCTTCTATCCTGTGGATCTGCCCTTCACTAGGTCTTCACTTAGATGGCAGATAAGAGCAGGCTGCCATTTCTTTCATAAAGGACTTTGGTCCCCTATCACTTCATCCCATATACCAAGGAAAGAGCATGCCTTGCCATGCATGAAGGAAGGCAGGGAAATGTGGTCTCTTGTGTTCTAATAGAAAATAAAGGGACACTCGCTCCCTTTAGGGAGCTATATAAACATCCCTATATAACGGGATGTTAGCTCACCTCTTCTGTCTTCCCATGTCCCTTTCTCTTGAGGTTCTTTTTAATTTTACAGATATATCAATAAAGCAAGCCAAAACCGAGAGTGTGCAAACTAGCAAAATTATTTTCTCTCGCATCCAAATAAAATGATGTTTTCTTTCCATTAGGCCCAATAGGACTAACCTTTGGCATTATACGTTTTTAGCAAATTTGGTGATATGGCTTTTATGTGATAAAAACTTTAAGTTTTCTAAGTATTATCAAGCATGAGAGGAGCCTTTCCAGGCAAAATGTGTTACAAAGTATGCTGACATATGAAGACTTCAGCTGTTGAGAGGGAGAGAGACAGTCCAGAACCTTCCATGAACCTGGGAGGACATTACAAGGACCATGGTATGAAGGTCATGATGTACCATATCATCAAACGAAAAAATTAATAAAGAGCTGATGCGTTTGTCCACAGACTTGTGTAAGGATCAAGAGTTATTTTAGACTCACACTGAACAGAAGCCAGAAAGATAATAACAACATTTCAAGTTGAAGCTTTGTAGGAATCCTGGGTGAATCACTGTCCTAATGGTGGCCTCAGAGGGTCACTGTGTTCTTCTCTGTAGTCATACCCAGCCTGGCTGAGGAGGGGGAGGGGGAGCGTGGGGAGCAATCTGTAGGTGAGCAAACACAGAGAAGATGCCTTTGTCCTCTTGGTGGGAGCAGCAAGGTCTGTGGTCAAGCTCAAGGATACAGCCATTGTCCAGGGCAGCAGCATCTGGAAGGAGGAGTGGAGCTGACATCTTGAGAAGTGCTCTCTTCTTACATCTTCACGGATTCTAAAGTGAGCGACCAAATCCAAGAACATTGTGTGGGCAAAGGGAACATCACTTCTGTCTTGGAATTTCAGTCTATCTTTTTAAAAACTTTACTCAGTTTTTCTTTTTACATTTCATTTTGTTATTGCTAGTGTGTGTGTGTGTGTGAGAGAGAGAGAGAGAGAGAGAGAGAGGGGAAGAAAGAGAGAGATGGTGGTACACATATGCCATGGCTTGGCATGGAGGTCAGAGGACAGCTCTTGAGAGTCAGTTCTTTCCTCACACAGTGAAGACCAGTGACAGAACTCGGGTTTTCAGCCAAGTGTATTTCTATCCTGGGCCATCTTACCAGCCCATCTTTCTAAAGGGCAAAGGGAAACTGGATATACCAATATTTGGACTGTATATCTCATTTAAAGGGGGTTAAAGGGAATGAAGCATGGGTTGTTCAGGCTTTGGCTCCTAACTGGAGAGCATGTTATTTTCTCATATATATGTAAACACGTCCTCCTCTGCTCCTGCTCTGGGAATGACAGCAGATGTCTTCAGATCAGTACAGAAGGAGGTAGAACCTAGAGTTTAGTCACCCAAGATTTGTAGACAAAATCTGAGGAAAGCTTTGGACAAGGAGTTTCTAAATCTTGGCTATATCTAAGTCCTTGTGACAGGTAAAATAAAACAGGACTGGAAAGCCAAGTGTGATTTTATAGCACTTTCTGTCTGATCAGAATGTGTACCATGTTCAAGTGGCCATAATATAAAGCCAGTAGTTACAGAGCAAGTGAGCAGTGGAAGTCACGTGCCATTATTTTTCAGTGAGGGAAACTGTGCTTCCAACTGGGAGCAAACACACCAGAAGGTTTGGGAGGTGGGGAAGATTGAAGCCAAGAGGAGAAGTGGAATGAGGAAAGACGCCAAGCCTGCCCAGAGGTCACTGAACAGAGGCAATCAAGCAGGAGCGTGAGGCTTAGGGCCGTCACATAACATTCCCACTGCAGCCGTAATGGGTAGGTCTGCCCAGTCTTTCCTTCACAGTCTGTTTCCTTGTGTTGAACACTTTTCACACGCAGAATCTAAAGGAAGACTAAACCAGCTTCCCTATGCCAAATGCCCACACTAATCTCAGTAGTAAATCTCATTTCCTTTCCGTGTTAATGAAACTAAAACCTAAGGCCAGAAATTTAAGTTAGAAATTCACGGGTGCAGATTGACAGACAGCAATGATGGACAGGAAAAGTCTGCTTGAAAGGTTTGGAAGAGGAAGCAGGCACCCCTCAGTCCTCACGGCGTACGCAGTGCTGTTTCTAGGACTGTTTTTGTTACCTATGTGGTATGGATGAAGAAAGCAAGTACAAATTAAATGATTTGTGGAAGATGCAGCACACACACACTCCCATGTGCACATGGGCCATGCGCACACACACACACACACACACACACACACACGCTCACTAACCCTCACATCTAGTCACGCTAGAAAAGGAGCTCAAAGACCAAAGTAATGACTGCACCAGTGCCTGACTTGGAGAAGCAGTGAGTCTGGGGCACCCACAGGAGTGTGGGTGAGGGGTTACTCACAAGGAGCAGGATGACACAGAGGCAACCACAGCACCACAAAGCCCACCTCAACAAAAATGCAGGGAAATTACAACCCTGGAGCTCTCTCTCTCTGTGCAGCTTGCAGGCAGCTCAACAGTCTGAGAAATCTCTCATCGTTAACCCCGACATAGTTTACTCATTCTGTACTGCAGGGGATGGCCTTTCATTCGTCTCCTGAGTCTCATGGGACACCTCCTTCTCAAGGGAACGGTCAGTTTGGAGGAAACTGCCATGTAACGGGTCACCCATGTAATATGTAGGAACACTGTGGTTCACTAGAGGCATCCTGGCCCCACATGCTGTGCTTTTAGCTATGCTACCAAGGTGTCCTGTGTGATGAAAGATGGACTCAGAAAGACAAAACTAGAAGGGGCAGTGAGGCCAAATGCATTGTGGGGCCTCTATATAATATTCTACAATACAGCCCTTAAAAATAATGATGTAGATGAATAGATACGATTATGAAAAGATCACTTCAGTATATTTTTAGCTGAAAAGAATGAAAAGATAAAAACTATGACCCATGTATGCATAGGAAAAAGACTAGAATATACAGCAGAAACTCAGCTGTCTGTGTCTCTTGGAAATTCAGGTAAAATTTTCTTCCTATTATTTTTCATACTTTTGTCGTTGGGTCAAAAGTAGTTCTCTTTATTTTAAAGAATTTCACTGACAGTCTAGAAAAAAAGTGATGTTATTAACTAACTGAGATAAAAATAGAGATGTAGGAAATGGCTTGGTGAAGCGCTTGCGGTGTACAATGAGGGCCTGTGTTCAAACCCTCTCACTTACACGCTAGACACAGAAAACCTGCACTGATAATCCCAGTGCAGGGGAGGCAGAACTAAGAGGATGCCTAGAGCCTCGGGCTTAGCAGAGTTCTTTGTTCTATGAGAGTTTATATCTCAAAACTTAAAAATAAGGGTTGAAGACAACACCAGATGTCACTCTACGGTCTTTACACGTAGAGACAGCATACAGACAATGGAGAATGGTCCTCAAGGAAGAAGGGAAACTGAGACAATTCCAAAGTTGTGCTGTGGAGGGGAATGTCATACTCACCCGTGGACAGAAATGGAGAGCCATGAAGAGATGTGTTTTAGAGTTGAATGATGATGAAAAATTTTACCAAACTCAGGTTTGGTCTCAAAATATAACCCTAGCATAAAACAGCCAAGGGAAAAGAGTCAGAAAATGAAGCAGAACTTCTTAAACCCTCTTAGCCACTTCTTTATTGAGTCGTGATCAAATGCTCCATACTGAACCTCCTGGAGTGTGCCTTTGAATGGTTCTCGACATGTTGATCGCTCTACAAGCAGAGAGTGCGGTCACTTACAGCACTACAGAGAAACTTCCTGTCCATCCGACTGGCCCAGCCCTTTACCCTGACTGCACATGCAGTCTGGATGAGCACTATTTCCGCAGTAGTTTCCTGCTCCGGGCCTTCATGTGAAAGGGAGCGAATAACGCACTGGCTGTCCTTTTTGATCTAGCATGTCTGTGTTTACACTGGCCGTGCACATTCGCCGCTTACAGGCACTCCATCACCTTCTGCGGCCGGTCTGCTGTAGGAATGAGCACACTGCAATTCATTCTGTGTGTCCAGCCATGAGCATTTGTGGTTCCGCCTTCTGAACATTAGGAACATTACCAGTGCAGACATTATGTAAGATTTTTTTCCTTTTTATAGACATGCTTCCTGGATCATATGGTGTAATAGTCTGTTTCCTGTGACCATAGCAAAATACCTGATGGTGGACCCTTTTTTTTTTTTTAAGAGAAAGGGTTTACTTCATGAACACAGATGGAAATTAAGAGTCTATAGTTGGGCAGGTCCTCCTGTTTAGCCATTGGTGAGGGCCCTCTTGACTAATTACATAATGGCAGCTGACATAGTGAGAGTGTATTGAGAGAGACATTAGAGCAGAGAGACAGCAAGCCAGAGACTGGGAAAGCACCAGCCTTGCTCATTTACAACATTGCACTGTTTCTGTTGTGAGACTTAGGTGTCAGGAGTTAACACATGGGTCTGTGAGAACAGCCCCCGGGCCTGTCCACCCTTCGCTGGGTGGACCCTTCGCTGTCCTGCACCCAAGGCTGCAGGACCCTGTCCTCTGGCGGCATATCTGGGTCGTGGCTGCACACAGTGCCCACGGCTCACACCGTGCTGTATGGCGGATCCGGGCGTGGCAGTCCTTTTTCTCCACAGCCTTACTGGCACTTGTTTTTCTGACTTCACACTGCAGGCTTCCGAGTGGGTATGAAAGAATACCTCACGGTGACTCTGAGCTGCATTTCCCTGGTGGCTTATGTTAGTGAGCATCTTTATTAGACACTGTGTGACTTCTTTGGGGAAACTTGCATTTAGACACTTTGTCGGCATCAGCTTTCACCTCCAAGACTCCATTAAGATACATGCTTAAGAAATGAATCCTCCTGTACAGGTGTAGCCCATGGCAGTTCAGTGTCCGAGTGGGTCCCATTGTAATAGGAACAGGGACTGTCTCTGACATGAACTGATTGGCCTGCTCTTTAATTACCTCCCCCTGAGAGGGAAGCTGCATTACCAGGCCACAGAGGAAGACAATGCAGCCACTCCTGATGAGACCTAACAGACTAGCATCAGAAAGAAGAAAAAGAAACCCTCCCCTACCAGTGGACTTGGAGAGAGGCATGCGTGGAGAAAAGGGAGGAAGGGAGGGGTTGGGAGGGAAGGAGGGAGGGAGCTAGAGGGGGATACAAAGTAAATAAAGTGTAATTAAAAATAAAATAAAATTAAAATAAAAAAAAAAGAAATGAATCCTCTGCCCCCAGTCCTGAGACTTGATGTGACAGGGCGGGTCCTTTTCTGAGGAGTAGAGGAGTGGTGATAAGGGGAACAAGAAGAGAGGGTGGGACTGGGAGGAAAGGACGAAGGGGGCTATGATCGGGATGCTAATTAACTAATTAAATTATTGATTAATTAATTAAAAATATACGAATCCTATATTTTTTTTTCTGAGGTTCACTTTCTGACCAGGTTTCCTCTTTTCTTTCTTTTTCCTACTTTAGGAAGACTGTAATGGCATCTTCAGAATTAATGTAAGTGTGTCCAAGAACTTAAATTTAAAACTAAGACCCGGAGAGAAAAAGCCTGGATTTTGGGTGCCCCGTGTTTGGTAAGCTCATCAAAAATAACACCCTAAGGAATGCTACACTTCTTCACATTGGGGGTTAAAACAGCATAATTTGCTATGAGACTAAGATAATTTTGTTTATAATATTAAATTAACTTAAATAATATAGGAAAAAGCATTGGGTTACAGCATTTTTTTAAAGACCAGTAAGAACCAAACGGCACACAGAATCCCATGTTCTTTGTAAAACTAATGAAATAATACTTTTTTGCATGTAGCAAATTAATTTATTTTTTCTTATTTATTTTATTTACTTTGCATCTTGGTTGTAGCTGCATCCCTCCTCACCTTCCAGTTAACCCCTTCCTATCTCCTTTTTCCTTGAAAAAAGGGAGCCTCCTCCCCACGAAGCCTAAGCTGCCCATCTGCTACAGCTTTATAGGGAGCCTCGGGCTAGTCCATGCATGGTCCTTGGTTGATGCTTTAGTCTCAGCAAGCCCCTATGCTCCCTGGTTAGTTGGAATGCCAACCCACCCAGAAAAACTTGCAACCTGCGAGGTGAGCAGCAAAGAAGTTTTCATAGCTCAGTTGACAAGGTGAGCAGGGTTAGAGCAGATAGAGCAGAGATTAAGGGAATGTCTAGCCAATGTCTGGCCCAACCAAAGCCCAGCCCTATTGGAGACTACCAACCTCTGACACTTTTAACCATACCCTGCTAAAAGGAGCCTGTCAGAGTTGTCTTCTGAGAGTCTTTACGCAGCAGCCTCAAAACAGATGCTGAGACTCACAGTCAAACAATATGTGATACATAAGGAGTCTTGAGGAAAAGTGGGAGGAAAGAAAAAAGGGCCTGGAGGTGACAGGAGCTCCACAGGACCAACAGAGCCAGATAATGTTGTTTTTTTTTTTAATGAATTAAAGTACATATCTGGATTGAAATGGCTTTAAAAATTAAGGCGGTTTTAAAAACAAAGGTCTCCAATTGCATTGAACTCATTCTAAGCTTTAAGGAGGGCTGATGTCCTGGTAACAGTTGCTGAGAAGTCTAAATTACAAAACTACTTTCATTACAAAACCCATGCATGCTGAAAGATCTCCATTTTGGAAAAATTAGAGAGGAATACTCGGTAGCATACTTGATTAGATCCAATTATTTCTTTAAAATCTATTTTTCTGGGTTTTCAGAGTATTTCCAACCCAACGTGAGACCTGCTCTAAGCCTTCCTTCTTATCTGATTTATTAACAATCATGAGTAGAATTTTTTCTGTTTCATTGATAAGCTCAGTGTTTTATCAACTTTATCTGATATTTTAATTACCTTTTAAATTTTCTTTTCACCTCTTAGGGTAATGAATAAGTCACAGAAACCCTGTTTTTGTCACAACAGACTTTCTTTTATATTCATCAACATGTTTTCAGAGGAATAACATTTTACCCAGCTATAGCCCTGACTCATTTTTATCTTGCTTTGGCACTCCTCTAATATAAAATTCACTTTTATGAGCAATTCAATATGATTGCTATTGGTGTTTTTTTTTTTTTTTTTTTAATCCAACAACTGTGGAAAACAATTTAGGATGCAAGGCCTGATCTTGGAGAAGGGTTTAACTCATGGGGAAAGCCTTATCCCAATACTCACTTAGAAAAGTCGTCTAATTTACATCAGAATAAAAAATTGAAGAGGCATAAAAGGTTTATTTTGGTGAGAAGAAAATTCATTATACCATAAATAACTTATTTATATCAGGACATCAAATGGGATTTCCCGCCCTGCTGTTCTGGGATTTGGGCTAAAGCCTCAAAGCTGATCTTAATTCTACAGACAGCAACTCCCCAGAACTTATTCAGACCTTATCACCCTCCATCACAATGCTCACACAAGCATAACATCCTGAGAATAAATGGGTCGGGGGAGAGTGCGATGGTGTCCCCACTTCTCACTGTAGAGGAAGGCCAAGGTGCTCCCACCATGTTAAATGAGGCCCCAGAGAAGACCCAGGAGCTTGACAAAGCAGTGATGAGCTTCAGGGCAATGCCGCCTCTCCACAGCTGGCAGGGCAGACTGTCTCATCTCCCTGAAGGAGGATGTGGCCTCTGCTTAGAGCCATCAAGGACGGAACCCTGTTACAAAGGGCTAGGCACTGGGGGGAGAACGGCTCCATTGAAGGAAGCCCTGGTGTATTTCTAGGTGCAGGAGCTGAGACTCACAGCAGAAATGGTGCAATTGAGCATTCTTGTTTCAACATGCGGGGGACTAATAGGACATCTGAAATAAAAAGCCCATTTGGTTAGCTGATGCCGACCATTGAAAAGCCCGCTTGTTGCCAGCAGTCTGAAAAGGAGAGTGCGCCACATCACGTGGGCATACACACAGGGAAACTCCACGGTTAGTCGCAGATAGATGGAGAAGAACATCGTGGGGAAAGCTCTGTGGTGGCTTCCCTCGTCCCTCGGAAGGGGAAAGGGAGGTGGGAAGATGGGGCAAACTAATGATGATCCCCCAGTCTCTGGTCTTGGGGGGACAATAATGAAGGTGGCTGGGATATGAAGTCTAGGCTGAAAGCTTTGTGTACGAAAACTGCATCCCCATGAGAAAGGTTCCAACCTTACGACAAAGTGATCAAAAAGCTTTGCAGCCTCTCAGGATGTCAGGATGAAAGGCAGAGCTCACCAGAGGGCAGCATGCAGAGACAAGCGAAACTGTCCGGTTTGTCTTTGTACCATTCAACTTTTCCGTAAAACCTACCATCTGTGACTTAAAAATCAGCTTTAGCTGAAATGTAACACTGCGTCATTACTGGGAATATGGGGTCAAATTCAACAACATTTTAAACCCCAAGTAAACACAAGGGCATCACATAAGGATTGTGCACAGGTCTTTGTCTGTTTGCCCTGTCTTGTAGCTTGGTTTCATTGTAAAACAAAACTCTTTAGTCTAGTAAATGCCAATAGTACTTAGGACGCTTTTTAAATTTTCCTTCTTTAATCTGATTTAAAAGCTGAAAATTTTAATTTCATACTATCTAAATTATAACTAAGAAAATAGCATATCCGGGAGTATGCCTAGTGGAATGCTTTGGTAATTAAAATTAAGACATAAGCATGCATTAATTTGGGAGAAAGACTAATGCCATAGTTTCCAGATAAGTATGTTCCTTTTCTTCTGAATCACCCAGACTTGATGAAATTAAAAATTACCTCAGCAAAAAGGATTAAGTATTCACTCTATCATGAATATCATGTGCTTTATTTTAAGCATAGGTTCGGAATATAGGAAGTAGCATGGATAGGTGAAAAAAGGTATTCTGCTTTTTATTGATGGTACTTCCTCAGTGCTCACAGTCACTAAGAATGCTCGCCGCTACTCAGCTGTAAGTTGTGGCTCTTGTCCCTTAAAAAACCTGACGTGGAAAATAGAAAACAAATTACAAATGATTTCTAAGCATGCTAAAGGTTTTGGTATGAATCAACAAGCTTCTAGGCTCTCCTCTGGCTTGCCAAAAGCTCACTCTTCAGGCAACTTTAAGCTGTGTTAAATACTTCTATACAGGACATCAGGTCTTATGGGGTCTCAGTATCAACTATTTTAAGATACAAGAGTTGAGAGGGGATCAGCACAAACATCCATTGAGGTTTTTTTCCTGCAATATTCAATTTTGTTTTCTACAAATGGTAGAAATGCAATGAATGGCACACAAAAGAAGCCCCTAAACCAAAATGCCTGGTGCCAGAGCAAAGTCTAAGAGAGAACACATTGGCTTTCTAAATGTGCGATGGGAAATGTGCGAGGAAAGGGAAGGGAGAAGGGGCAGGTGGGTAAGGAAAAGAGAATGGAAAGAAGAAGAAGGGTAGAAAAGAGGGAGGGCCAATGGACAGGTGGGTAGGAAGTAAGAAGGGCCCAGAGGCAGGTGAGCAAGGAATAGAAAGGGGTCAGGAATAGATGGGTAGCGAGGGGGAAGAGATGCCAGGGGCATGTGGGAGGAGAAGGAGGAAAGGCCAGGGACAGGTGGGTAGGAAAGAAGAAGAGACCAGAGGAGGCAGGTAGATGGGCAGGGGCCAGGAGCAGCCTAAGTAGCCTTTTCCATAGTGACCACCTTCCCTAGAGAGGATCCATTAGTTTTACCATGATCTCAGAGGCTCTGGATCATGTTCTTTAGGAGAACTAAAGACTGACCAAATTCTGAGGTCAGAACCAGTCTAAGTTTTATGACTTAGACTGCAAACTTTAAAAATAATAACCAGAAAAAATGTTTTAAACAGCCTTCTGATTCAAACAAGGGCAGCATGTGAATTGACAATGATGGGTTATGTTTCGGACTTACTGAAACCCTCTGGAGTTATAGATCAAATTTCAAACTTGGCAATTTTGATAGCACAGCATAAACAAATACTTCATATGATTAAACTGAATAAGTCTTAGTTTTCAAAATGTGATATACTCTTTCAACTGCATGCCTTACTTTTCTTGATTTAGCCTAAAAATATTTTCTTAGCATTTTCTAACTTCTAAAATATGTGGAACATGAAAATAGTTTAAGTTGCTGCAAACTTAGCTGAAAAAGCACTTTTACATAAAGAAAACAGATGAGTAAGAAAGATTGACATTAGATCTGAGCTCTGGCTCCCTTGATTTTATTGTTTTAAGTCCTTATGCAAGCAAACTTTGGGTATGAATAGTCCTTACAACCACTGTCTGCTCTAAGAGATAGGAAATGCAATTGAAACCCTGCCCAAGGAAAGATTATTGAAAAAAAATCAAGATAGTATATTTGTACTTTCATAGAAAAATATAAATCAGAATTCTAAAATATTAATTTCTGAGTGGAGCTTCTACATTGATGCCAAATGCCCATGCCAATCAGTCTCAAGCCCCAGGACCAAGTCAGCTGCCAGTCCTAGGCTTTCTCACTGTATTCCCATGTATTATAAAGACATATCTCATGATTATTACTATAGTTAAGAAAGCATAAAAGATAGATGACTAATATTAAAACAAATGCCTCTCTAGAGTGCTGACTTCATGAAGGCTAAATTTTGATAGATGAGTTAGCATAGAAAAAAAAAACGGTGAAAACAACACAGAAGGAGGCAGTCGGCTGACTGTATTCATCTCAGAGCTATATTCTCCATACTCTCTATATTCTCAACCTCAGAAGGTGTAGCAATAATCATTTGCAACTTTTAATTATTTAGAATAGCCTCTAATTCTTGTTCTCCATCTGGGATGTGGCTGTCAGCTTCTGGACGAAGAATGGATCCAGGTTCCATTTCTCTCAGGAATGGCTGGAGCACTTTAGGGCAAGGCCTGTGTACTAGGCCAGAGCATGGAAAGAGTTTTCCACTGAATGTTAAAATTTAGCTCTTTTAAATAAGGTTATGGGTATCAGAGGCAGTGGAAATGAGAGTTCCAAAAGCCAGTGATGATAGCAAAGTGTTACAGCCCCTTGGTTAAGCTGCCATGGCAGAGGGTGCAGGAATAACCCCATGCCTGTTCAGCTCGGCGGTGAGGAGCAGGTCCATAGCTGCCGAGGTGGTCCACATGCACGTGAAAGGTCGAAAGGCAGTCAAGCCTGGGTGGTCCGGAAGCTCGTGGCAGTTGAGGAGGCTCCATCCTGCCTTGCTGGCAGCAGGCCCTAGGAGTTCATGGGTGAATCTCCAAGAAGGAGGGGAGCCCTCCCTTCTTCAGAATAAATGACGTGTCTTAGGCAGCTGGTGGTATCCATACAGCATGCATCACCCACATTTATTTCATGCGAAATCAGGGACTTATAAACCTTGGAGTGAAAGTGTTTGCTTTGCTGGGGCTAGAAATTCTAAGGATGCTTGACTTACAGGCAGTGGTAAGGTACCTCATTTACATGCAGTGACATGGTCCTATTACAGGAAGGAGAACATAGTACTTAATTATCCTGTGGGTACAGGAAAATCTCCAAGTACAATTGAAGGTCATTGCTGAAAACTAAGCTCTCCTTAGCATAGGTGTGGTATTTCCAGGAATTCCCAGATGCTTGCTGAACTGAGCAGGTTTTTTTGTTTTGTTTTGTTTTGTTTTTTAATCAGAAAATGGTTCCACCTGTAATTTTTTCTCAGGGCTATATAAGGCTCCTTACAAGATCTGGGGTTACCAGATCAGGTGGAGAAGGAACCCCACTGAGAAAAAGGAGTCCATCATTGTAGACTTAGCACAGAGGCTATCTGGAAATATCAAACTTCAACCTTATCCAGCACAGTTCCACATCTCATTAAAAAAATGAATGAAAGCACTGAAAATATAATCTATTAACAATGAAAGCATGTTAGCTAAGACCCACAAGGTAATAAAAAGAAATCCTTTCACAATTAAGAAACAATAAATAAATAAATAAATAATAAATAAATAAATAAATAGATAAATAAGAAAACAAAGAATTGGGCATCTCTTCCACACAAAGAAAATAAAGAAGGATGGGGTCAAGTGTTTCAGGTATCAGGAATCAGTGACAGATGTGGACAGAAGAATGTGCAATGGCATTGTGAGAAGAAGCGACTGAGAACACTCAGGGCTAGTGAAAAGGAAAGACCCAAGAGAGTGATGGAAATGCACTGCCCTGAGTGCCTCAGGTGCTTCTGCCTCAGGAGCCTCTCAGTGTGTCACCACCCACAAGGACAGTTAACACAAGTCAGTAAGCACTGCTCTCATCTCACTTACTGCTGAAGGATTACAACTATTTCAAAACACAGAACACGGTGCCCCATCATACAAATCTCTGTTATTTAGCTTCCAGTTGGGCTGTTGTGGGACAAAGCAAAGAGTTATGTCATCATTAGGGCTAGATATACTTTTGAGCCTTTAGCTTCAATTGGAAAACACTCATTATGACATAAAGGACATAATAACAAACTACAGCATACTAACACACTGCTATAACTTAGCAAAGGAATGCTGCATGGCCCAACCATCTCCCAGGCTAAAGACTACACCTTGAATTAGAAAATGTTATAGTTCTGGGCAGTGCTGACACATGCCTTTAATTCTAACACTTGGGAGGCAGAGGCAGGCAGATCTTTATGAGTTTGTAGTCAGCCTGGTCTACAGAACGAGTTCTAAGATAGCCGGGACTACAAAGAGAAACCCTGTCTCAAAAGAAAGGAAAGAAAAGAAGGAAAGAAGGAAGGAGGGAGGGAGGGAGGGAGGGAAAGAAGGAAGGAAGGAAGGAAGGAAGGAAGGAAGGAAGGAAGGAAGGAAGGCTATAGGAATTGGCCTGCTGGGTGCAATGGAGCCTCATCCAACATCCCTCTTCCCTAATTACAGGGCGAATCCTCGGAACTTTAACTTTGACAATGTGGGAAATGCCATGCTGGCATTGTTTGAAGTTCTGTCCTTGAAAGGCTGGGTAGAAGTGAGGGATGTCATTATTCATCGTGTGGGGCCGGTAAGCAAGCACACAGAATTTTCAAAATATGTCTGAGGTGCTTCCCATCGGCTCTGATAAATCATTCTTTCGTTTCTGCAGATCCACGGAATCTATATTCATGTTTTCGTATTCCTGGGTTGCATGATTGGACTGACGCTTTTTGTTGGTGTGGTCATTGCTAACTTCAATGAAAACAAGGTAAGTCTTCTCAGATTAGCAGCACATTATTTTGCTCTTGCCCTTGCTTTAAGCTACATTTTTTCACACACGGCAGGGAGCCACATTAAATTGTAACGTGACTTGTGTAACTAACCCGTATAACTCTTTTGCAAGCTGCTTCACTGCTGTGATTTGGGTCCATTACTTAGGAGTATAATTCTCTTGCTAGATTTACCCTTATGGTAAAAGTAATTCACCCACCCACAGCTGAGAAACACATTTCCTATTGTTCACATGGGAAGGATGTACAGTGAGTTATTAAAATACGGTAGCTTGACTGCCTTTACAAAAATGTGAATTGTGTGCTTCAGAATTTTAATAAGGTAGGTAGAAGCCATATAAAATGTAAGGCCAGTTCATAGACTAGAGATTTTTCTAAATCCATATAAACTTTACATATTTCCTGAGCTCAGGAAGCACCGTCAGCCCAACCAGCTCTCGTGATTGACACAAAGCTTATGGGAGACACACAGCAATATGGTTTCCTGTGGAGCACAAGTTCAAGGAAGAACATTCCATTAGTGTCCCTTGGCTATTGCTGCTCTGAGCGAGGGTGGTTAAACTGTCTCTCAGGGGAGGTTCTGCTTGGAGGAATCACACTGAAATGTATACAAGCTTTGAGCACACAGTATACAGAAGACACTTCTGCTGGCTCACAACCTGCACCACGTGGACAGGAAAGCCATCAATACAAGGAGGAGACACTTGGGGCCAAATTCAGACTCCCTTCCTATTGCTGCAGGGTCTGTGATTCTTTGAATGCAGGAGCATAAAAACCTCTAACTGCAAAGCTCCATTTGCAGTGAAGCACCTGCTGTTCCGTTGTGCACAGTGATGACTGATTCCCACGTGCTCATCCCAGAGCTCTTTGGTTTGTGTGGCTGCATGTGAGACTATATCATTCACTGTCCCCAGGCTCAACGTGTGTGGTGCCACTGACTCAGTCGATTGCCACCTTTGAAGTGTGCCTAATGAGCATTTCACTTCATTCAGATTTTCAAAGACTGCGATTTAAAAACCCCCCTTTAGAGCCAATACTACTCCAACCCTCAGAAACATGGACTCCCAGAGCTGCACAAGCGTGTCACCCAGCCCCTCTATTTTACTTTCTAATGCGTCGGTAAACGAGATGCTCTAACCCTCCAGTGTGTTCAGCTCCATATCAGGGAAAAGGAGAAAGATGTGTCTTCTTAGATGCCTTTGAGCCATGTGGTGGAGCAGACACTGGGAATTCCAGGATATAGGAAGATGTTAATCAGCACATTTACTAGAGGGATGAGGCACTGCCAGTCCAGGACGCTTAGCGGTCCCTGGAAGGGCCCCTGCACGCGGGAGGACTGAGCTCCAGGCAGCTCTCGAGTCAGCAGCGTGAGCGGCCCAGCATCCAGTGCTCAGTAACAGGAAGCAACTGCATAATTGACTGTCAGCCTTGAAACAGCCGTGACTTACTGAGGCGGTTTGCCGCAGCGTGGAGTTCTGTCCTAAGAGCGTCAGGAGGTGCAGCTTGTTTAGGAGGCTGCGGTGTCCGTCCAAACAGACACCAAGAGGAAGGTGGACGTTAGCATCTATTTTGCCAGACTTCACGACTTGACTTGTTGGTTGGAGATAACATATTCTAATTATGTGAAATGTGTGTGTGAGAGAGAGACGTGGCGTGTGCACCCACACATGCACGTGCATACTTATAGCGTCATTTTTAGGGACTTCAACACCTTCTTCTAAATTCCACCAGCACTGCACATACATGACTTATGTAAATGCAACATGCAAGTAAAATAAACAAAATAAAATAATAATCTTTTTTTAAGTGGGCAGTTGAGATGGCTCCGGTGGAGGCATTTCCCAGCATGGTAATCTGAGTTCAGTCCTGAGAACCCACAGGGTGGGAGGAGACAGCAGACTCTCCGTAGTGTTTCTGACCTCGAAATGTGTCCTGTGCATGGGCACACGTGCTCAGGCTCACACACGCACACTCGTGTGCCCACACAAAGAAATACAAAAATAATGTAATAATAAAACTTGTTTTAAAGGGAAGGAGAAACTGCACAAATAAATACACATTGCATACAATTCATGCCAACTTCAAAATTCAAAACAAATTTGTTCTTGGATACCTTCATAGTCAGAAAACCTGCCCTTCTGAAAACCAAGTAGGGGATGTTCCCTGGAAGAACAGGGAGTCAGTATCGTTGCGGAAGGAAGCGGAGAAAGGAAGCACATTCCCCTCAGCCCTAGGTTCTTAGATTGCATGTCTGCCTCCGTAATAGAGTATAACAAATCTAATAACAGTCAGCGAAATTTCTGTGCGTTTTTATCAAGTACCCCGCTTTATAACACAGAATATCTGATCCCATGTAGCAAATTATCATAGCATTCATTTCTATAAGACGAAAGCTCTGTGACTTCTTATCTCCTAAAAGTAGTTTTACAGTTGCACATATTGAAGTGTTAGAAACAACAGATGTGTATAAGCAGATGTCATCAGCCAGCAGCAGCACTGCAGACAAGCTGTGTTGGCTACTACCAAACTAAACGTGCCACAGATGGCATCCTTTCTAGAGAATGTAATACATTTGAAACATTCTTGAAACTCTCTCAAGCCCAAAAGTTACAGGTCTTCAGTGACACACGGCTGGAAGTGGCTGAATTCCCAGGTATGCACCATGGCCGTTGGGAATGCCTCTTGTGGATTGTTCATTCTAACCATGTCTCTCCGACCACTCTGGTTCTTTCAGACTGCCTTTGCTTCAAGTCCCCACGTTGGTCCTGCCTGTAAAGCTATCCCACCCCTCTTGCTCCTGCCTTACCCTCCACTGTTTCCTTTGTTTCCAAGGGGACAGCCCTGCTGACGGTAGATCAGAGAAGATGGGAAGACCTCAAGAGCAGACTGAAGATTGCACAGCCTCTTCATCTCCCACCTCGGCCCGGTATCAAAGATGCTCTGATTTCATTCATGTGGGGCAGTAGCAGTCCTGATTCCCTAAGAGCCTCAGATTTAAATGAAAATAATAATCGTGAGGCCACTAGGGGGTTGTGCATAAGTTAATATAAAAACAGACTCCAAACGGCTGGTCTCTCTGTAAGGCTATTAAAACCAGCCACCCAAAGGCTGTGCTTCAGTGCTCTCCGAATAACCCTTAATGAAAAAACTGAATTTTCAAATAAAATATATTTGTTCTTGCCTTTTAGATATATGAGGGAAATGTACTATGCTGCCAGAAATTGAATGATGTGCTTCTCCTTCTAATACAGATGGTGCTATGTGCTATTGTTTTAATATCCAGCACCAGCCATTCCTGCACAAATAGAGTGAACTGGAGGGGAAGGCTGTAATGGGTTTGAAGATGAACATTAAAGAATATGAAAGACAAAAAAGTAAATGTGGCCCACGTGTAAAGCACCCTCTCCTAACCCTTTCTTTTTCAGATAATGATGGTTTTAGAGCTAAAATGTATGACATAACCCAGCATCCGTTTTTTAAGAGGACAATTGCGCTGCTGGTTCTGGCCCAGTCTGTGTTGCTGTCTGTCAAGGTATTGTTTCACCCTGAGACTGTCTGGATTTACATCCCTGGTGCTCCCAGTGCATTGCAAATGTTGCTGCTTGCAGCTTTTGATCTTTAGTAATAATAAAGTTAAGATTATAAACTGTAATTAATAAAAATAAAAAAATAAAGTTAGGATTGGTGTGTGTGCCGAGAGGGGCAAGAGAAGCAAAGGTCTGCCTGGTGGATGCGGCCCTAACTTGCGCTCTTCTGGCTGCAGTGGGATGTCGAGGACCCTGTGACCGTTCCTTTGGCAACAATGTCAGTCGTCTTCACCTTCATCTTTGTTTTAGAGGTACTGTGAAGGTCTGCTGCTCTGGGAGGAGGGGGAGCTAGAAACAATTAAGAGAAAATCAGTGCCTCCCTTTGTGGGCATCTACTTTCAGCTCCCTTTGATGGAAAGGAGGTTGTGGGGGTTGGAAGGCTCCTTTTTCAGGGCAAGTTCTCTTAGGGTGTCTCCTTTCTGGCTGTTCTGCTTAACTTCAGCAAAGACTTCACTTTATATTTCCAATTTTCTCATTGCCAAAACATCCCGGCCAATTGTAGTGTTTAGGTATTGGCATGCCTAGGAACAGGGTTTGACTGTATGGAGCCCAGGACATAAGTGGTTGCTATTTAGGGGTTCAGATTACAACACTGTTGTAAGCATGCCAGTAACCCAGCCAAGATCTTAAAATGTCCTGTGTCACATCTATTTGTTTTGCAATCTTTTTTCTGAAATTCAAGTGTAATATCATTTTTGCTGTAAACTTCCTGATGTTTCCCAAAATACAGTTTTTCACTCACAGTAGAAAAATGACCTGCAAAGAGTGCTTTGCTATCAATCCACCAGAAAGAGATATGAAGCCTACTTGTCTATATATATCCTTAAGCCAGGCGTGGTGGTGCATGCCTGTAATCCTGGCATTTGGGGAGCCAGAGGCAGGCAGATCTTTGTGAGTTAGAGCTTGGTCTACAAAGCTAATCCAGGGCAGCCAAAGCTATACAGAGAAACCCTGTCTCAGATTTTTAAAAAAGTATCTTTATAATTAATTTTTTTCTTAACTATATTCTTAATTATACATAACATGACTCAAACTAATTGATATAAACATGCCTAAGTGCTTGCTGTGTCCTCCTTGCTTGCTTTCTCTAGGTTACAATGAAGATCATCGCGATGTCACCAGCTGGGTTCTGGCAAAGCAGAAGAAACCGATACGATCTCTTGGTGACGTCTCTTGGTGTTGTCTGGGTGGTGCTCCACTTTGCTCTCCTGGTAGGCACATCATTGAACTGTACTGTGGTTGGCAGTTAACGTCTCTCAGTTCAAGGCTGTTTCTAGTCGCTTCGTTCCACATCAGCTACTCTTAGGCGTTCTATCAGACCCCCTAAATCCCAGCTTTGCTTGTGAGAGCAATGGGATATGCTTACAAAAGCATTAACATATGTGTATATCTGCTTTCCACACAAGTGAATCCTGGACTTTCAAAGATCTAGAGTGTGAAAGTCTAAGAGGGTGCTCTTAAAGTCTCAATTAACTCTTCATCTTTACAAAGAAGAACACTGAAAGCAGAGATGAAGGCACCTGTCTAAATGTGCACAGCAGACTAGAATCACCCTGCACCCTGATATCGAGTAGCATCCATCGCACCCCACCACAAGCAGGATTTATAGTGTAGTCCCTGTGTACTCTCCAAGGCACTATTCTCTCGCAGACATCTAACACTGACTCTCTGAATCCATCAATCTCCCTTTGTCTGAGGTCTAGCCCCAAATCTACAGCCGTGAGGAAACTTGGCTAGTCTACAGTGGCGTTGCCCAATGGAAATAAAATGTGGTCACTGATGTGATGCTGGCTTACGCTGTACACTCTAAGCATTGCAGCCGCCTAGAAGGAATACTTATAAGTGCCATCTTCTCATTAGTGTTCATGTTCTCCTGATGTCTTTAATAATGGAGGCGTGGCAGGAAGTATCCAGTTCTCAGATAGTCCGTTTGCCTATCAGAAGGGGCTTGCTCTAGTATGGCTCCCCGCTATTCATACACATACTGAATGGCCTTCCTTCTTAAACCAATGCTTGTCTTCAGCATGAGAAGCTGTGTAAGTTCTCAAGCACATGTATTCACTTTCTCAAATGACAAACGGCTTTGAATATAATGATGAGCACAGCACTGTGGGAGGGTTAAGAAGAAAGTATTACACAAACAAAGATATTTACTGCTCTCATAAACTTCATAGCCTGAAAAGCTAGAAAGAGCTGCATACTGTGCTCACAAACAAATGAGGACCATGAGTGTACTGGGAAAAATGAAGGATATCCCATGTTGGACGAAGAGGTATAGGAACTAGACAAAGGTGAGGTCCTGTGGCTGAAGCAGAAGGTGTCATGGAATAAAATACAGCACAAGGTTTGGAGACGTCTTTTCAGGACTTTGATGCCCAAAGTCCTTTGATGATGTAAAAATCATCCAGTCATCATCCCATGGATTGTGCTTACCATGACTTCTAGAACACAAAGACTTAAGGTATCCTCAATAACTCCGGAAGTAACATGGAAAGAAGAGGCAGAAAAAATGTTCTAATTGTTTTTACTTTATCTAGACAAACCTTTGACTAAGTGCTGTTCACTCTAAATGGAAAAATGTAGTAAGCTTCCTATTCTCAAATATCCCAACAGAGGAAATTCTAAGCCATAAAAAAATAATGATTAAAAAAAAAATCTTCCCTCTTCTGCTTGACTGCTTTTGTTCTTCGCCTGAAAAGACCCTCTGGTCTGGGGAAAGCAATCCTTCTTTGCCATCTTTTGCAGTGAACTGCTGGGAAGGAAGGCACAGTGCTTGTTTTCCATCCAACAATGCAATGTGCCCACATTTCTGTCCTTGCGCCTCACCAAGGAGCTCAGTGGACCCCTTCCCAGGGACCCATCTGGGACTGTTGTCATTTGGCTAGGCAGCTCCTGGAGAATGCTCATGGTTTGGCATCAGCTGAATGTCACCGCTGTTATGCTGGGACCAGGGGCATCTTTGCTTCTCAGAAGAAGCCTTGTGAATCATAAAGCACAAGGTGATCTCCGGCCCTAGCACTCACCTAAAAAGCAGACTGGTGAATCCTGAGCTTGGTGGAGGGGGCGGATGCTTTCTAAAATGAATTGATTTGTGAACAGGGAACTGAACTCAGAAAAAGCTGGTTTCAAGCATTGTTGTTGTTGAAATAAGGTCCCATGTAGCTCAGGCTTGCCTGAGTCACTATGAGTCATTATGTAGTCAAGGCTGGCCTTGAATTTCTGGTCTTCCTGCCTCCACGTCCCAAAAGACATCAATACCACTGGGTTTATGCAGTTGGGATAGTGAATGCGGGGCCTCACATGGAGGAAGTCTTCTACCAGCTGAGCTACATCTCCAACCTTTCAAGCACTCCTTCCCAACATCTGCCTCCTCTTTGCCATGAGGCTTCTTTTTCCTGTCTCATTCAACTTCCTCCCATTTCATGTTTACTCTATGCTTTTCTTGCCCTGTCCTCAAATGGGCTCGTCACTGCTTTATGTAAAATGAATTTCAAAATACAGAATTCAGTTGAGCAAAACAAAACCCAAAGTTTTGTCTAAGATTTGATTTTAAATCTAATATTTATTCATGAGTTTTTGCAGTGACCTTTTCAGCACCTTTATTTCAGACAAATTTCTTATAGGAATTTTCACATTTTATTAAACTAATTATTCACTAGATTTCACAAAAGTCTTAAATGAAACTGGAACCGTAACAAGGTATTTTGTGCAAATTGTAAAAAGCTGTCTTCTGATTAAATTTCAGAATGCATATACCTACATGATGGGAGCCTGTGTGATTGTCTTTAGATTTTTCTCCATCTGTGGAAAGCATGTAAGTCTATCATGCAGAATACTTTCAAATGTCACATAAGCATGGAATCACTGATGCCAACACACCTCAGCCAACCTGGTTGTTATCGTCAACAAAGTACTAAACATCGTTAGTCAAGACTAATAAGTGTTAATTATCACACTCAATCAGTAGCTTAATTATCTTGGACTATGTTTCTTATTGTTATTTTCATTCATCATATTTTCTGAGTAAACTCAAATGTAAATGAGCGGAAACATGTTAACTCTGACACCAAAAGCCAATGTCATTCTCAGTGTGCCTTGCTCTATGGGTTTTTGTTGTTGTTGGTTTGGTTTAGTTTTGGTTTTTTTGAGACAGGATAGCCATGGCTATTCTGGACTCACTTTGTAGACCAGGCTGGCCTCAAACTCACAGAGATCTACCTGTCTCTACCTTGCTAAGTGCAGAAATTACAGGTGTGTACCACCATGCCCAGATAATTTATGTTTTTAAAAATTAACTTTATTATAGAGAAAATTTATAATTGATGATGATAATGTGTCCATTATTCTAGATTGATTTATATTCTTGTTAGCATTTATGCACTACATACTTTTAAATTCTCCATTATTAAGGGATACTGTTTCCTCTTTGTCACTAGCATTATTTCACATATGGATTCATTGGTAGATTTAATAATTGGTGATAATTTGGCATTAAGCCATTATTACATCTGGGTTTTAGGAAGCCTGTGGAAGGAAGATAAATTTACTTGCTTTAGGTCAATAATGTGTGGACCTTATAGAGGTCTTCTAACAAAAGAAGAGGAAATGAAGAGCTAAGAAGCTTGCAGTGTTAATTCAATTAATTTCTCTGGAATAACCAAACTGAAGTGTGAATAAGGTTTCTCAGTGCCAGATGGTTTATGAATGATATTTAGATGTAATATCTACTAGGAAACAACTTTCAAGTGATGTTGAATCACTATGATGGGAATCACTATGTAGCCAACCTGCTCATCTATTATTCACCAGCCAGGTCCTTCACAGCTTGAAGTGATTGTTCTCTCTCCTTTTCTGTTCCTCTTTCCATTGCGCTGACACTGCTCCCTTCCTTGCTCACAGGTGACATTAAAGATGCTCCTTCTGACCGTGGTTGTCAGCATGTACAAGAGCTTCTTTATCATCGTAGGAATGTTCCTCTTGCTGCTGTGTTATGCCTTTGCTGGGGTTGTTCTGTTTGGCACCGTAAAGTATGGAGAGAACATTAACAGGTCAGCATGGTTTTCTCTTCCTATTTATTTTCCGAGCAAATTTCTTTTTGTTTTTAATAATTTATTCATTTTATATCCCAATTGTAGCCCCACCCTTCATCTCCTCCTGTTCCCATAATTCCTCATTCTTCCTCCCATCTCCCTTCCCTAGACCTCAAAAAGGAGGAGCCCTTCTCCCCTGACAACTAACCCCAGACTATCAAGTCTCATCAGGTCTGTCTAGATCCTCTCCCTCTGTGGCCTGGCAAGGCCATCCCACCAGGGGAAATGGATCAAAGGAAGGGTGACAGAGTCCATGTCAGAGATAACCCCTGCTGCCCTTATGAGGGCACCCACATGGAAACTGAGCTGTCTATGAGCTCCATCTGAGTAGGGGGTCTAGGTCCTCTCCATGCATGGTCCTTGATTGTTACATCAGTCTCTGTAGCCCCCCCCCTTATAATAAAATCATGAATAAAAATTTATATACTTCTTGACTACTAAAGACTTCGGGTAGTATAACAAGGAAGTAGTCTGTTGAGAAATAAAATAAAACATACATATTTTAAAATGCATTTTCCAGTTGACAAAGATAATTATTTTTGGTTTAGAACCCTTAGAAAATAAAAAACAGCAGGGTGCTGTGGTACATGCCTGTGATCCCAGAACTCTGGGAGGCAGGAGCAGGTGGACCTCTCTGAGTTCAAGGCCATCCTGGTCTACAGAGTGAGTCCAGAACAGCCAGGGCTACAAAGAGAAACCATATCTCAAAATACAAAACCAAATGTCTTTGTTATGTACTGTAGCATATTTTGGATATATGCCTAGGAGTGGTATAGCTGGATCTTGAGGAAGCGCTATTCCTAATTGTCTTAGAAAGCACCAGATTGATTTCCAGAGTGGTTGTACAAGTTTACATTCCCACCAGCAGTGGAGGAGGGTTCCCCTTTCACCACATCCTCTCCAGCATGTGTTGTCTCTTGAGTTTTTGATCTTAGCCATTCTGATGGGTGTAAGGTGAAATCTCAGGGTCATTTGGATTTGCATTTTCCTGATGACTAAGGATGTTGGGCATTTCTTTAATTGTTTCTCTGCCATTCGATATTCCTCTGTTGAGAATTCTCTGTTTAGTTCTGTACCCCATTTTTTAATTAGATTACTTGATTTGTTGATGTTTAACTTTGAGTTCTTTATATATTCTGGACATTATCCCTCTGTCAGATATAGGGTTCGTGAAGATCCTTTCCCAATCTGTAGGCAGTTATTTTGTTTTGTTGACAGTGTCCTTTGCTTTACAGAAGCTTTTCAGTTTCATGGGGTCTCATTTATTGATTGTTGCTCTTAGAGCCTGTGCTGTTGGTGTTCTGTTCAGGAAGTTGTCTCTCCTGTGCCAATGAGTTCGAAGCTCTTCCCTACTTTTTCTTCTAACAGGTTTAGTGTGTCTGGTTTTATATTGAGGTCTTTTATCCACTTGGACTTTAGTTTTGTGCAGGGTGATAAGTATGGACATTTGCTCAACCATGTTTGTAGCGGCTTTATTCATAATAGCCAGAATCTGGAAACAACCCAGATGTCCCTCAATTGAGGAATGGATACAGAAATTATTGTACATTTACACAATGGAATACTACCCAGCAATTAAAAACAAGGAAATCATGAAATTTGCAGGCAAATGGGAATTAGAAAAGATCAACCTGAATGAGGTAACCCAGAAGCAGAAAGACAGACATGGTACATACTCACTTATAAGTGGATATTAGACATCTAATATAGGATAATCATACTAAAATCTGTACACCTACAAAGCTAAGCAAGAAGGACGACCCTGGGTAAGATACTCAGTCCTCATTCAGAAAGGCAAACAGGATAGACATCCGAAGGTGAAAACAAGGAACAAGAGAGGAGCCTACTACAGAGGGCCTCTGAAAGACTCTACCCAGCATGGTACTAAAGCAGATGCTGAGACTCATAACCAAACTTTGGTGGAGTGAAGGGAATCTTATATAAGAAAGGGGAGATAGAAAGACCTCGAAGGGTCTGGAGCTCCACAAAGAAAACAACAGAACCAAAAAATCTGGGCCCAGGGGTCTCTTCTGAGAGTGATACTCCAACCAAGGACCATTCATGGAGATAACCTAGGACCCCTGCACAGAAGTAGCCCAGGGCAGCTCAGTCTCCAAGTGGGTACCCTAGTAAGGGGAACAGAGACCATCTTTGACATGAACTCAGTGGCTGGCTCTTTGATCTCCCCCCCCCCCCGAGGAGGGAGCAGCCTTACCAGGCCACAGAAGAAGACAATGCAGACAGTCCTGATGAGAACTGATAGGCTAGCGTCAGATAGAAGGGGAGAAGGACCTCTCCTATCAGTGGACTGGGGAAGGGGCATGAGAGGAGATGAGGGAGGGAGGGCAGGATTGGGAGGGGCTGAGGGTGGGGACTACAGCTGGGATACAAATGAATAAATATGCTAAATTAAAAAATTTTTATTAAAAAAAAACAGAAAACCCAAAAGAAACAAACAAACAAAAAAAGAAAAAACAAAACACAAAAGTTTTATAACTCTACCCATTGTCAGGAATAACCCCACCCAATTTTAGCAGTTTTTGTATCCATGTATTTCACTTAAATGCTGAATTATTTTGTGGGTGGGGGAGGTAAAACAGTTTTTAGATGACTTTCTTTTTCAGCAAAGTGTGGAAAGTCAGAAACTACCAAATCACTGTGCTGTGAGAAAAGCGTTTTCAAAATCTCATCTTCCACATTATAGAAGCATCTACTGTTGTTTTCTTAAAGTTTCTAAAACAACAAAACACATACAAATGCCTTGCTGGCCGATGATTCATTTGGTGTGTGGCTGAGCCTCCTTCTATGACCCAAGTGAAGAAATCTCTTAGTAGCCAAAATAACAACTGAGTTGTTAAAGCAGAAAGTCAGTAAGTGGTGAGCCTGTGATAGCCTGTGATAGCCTGTGATAGCCTATGATAGCCTGTGATAGCCTGTGATAGCCTGTGATAGCCTATGACAGCCTGTGATAGCCTATGACAGCCTGTGATAGCCTGTGATAGCCTGTGACAGCCTGTGATAGCCCGTGACAGCCTGTGATAGCCTGTGATAGCCGGCGTGTCAGGCACCTGTGCCTGCGGGGAAGGGTGTATGAAAGGAAGAGTTTAGGCTTCAGTAACAGAACCCTGGCAAGCAGATTTGCGAAACCCCCTGTTGGGGTGGTCACCACCCACACTGCTTTATGACAGTGACAACTTGTGCAGTCGCCATTCTGTCTTCTTTTCTTAAATTAGGCACGCCAATTTTTCTTCAGCTGGCAAAGCCATTACGGTACTGTTCCGAATTGTCACGGGAGAAGACTGGAACAAGATTATGCATGATTGTATGGTAAATATCCCTCATCATCATCAGCGCCTCCATACACTCCTGTGCACATGTTAGCGTCAAGGCCTTGTAGTGAAAAAAAGAATACTCTGGCTATCTTCTAGTCCATAAGTTGCACTTTTTAACATTACAAGATATTACTATAAAAAGCAAAACTTTCACTTAACTTGAGGTATCATAATCATATTTAATAATGAGCATCATTCTTTCCTTCCTATCCTTCATAGCTTAGCAATCAGGAGGACATTTATTTAACCCATTCATCAGACACTCACCAAGTCCCTGGTTTGCCCTGGGACATAAGCAAGACTTTCTGCAGATCCAAAGGTTCCTCAAGGCACATACTTCATGTGGTCTGAGCCACTCCATCCTTTGGTATTCTGCTCTCGGTCCAATAAGTCTGTATCATCCTCTGGTCATGGGGTTAATGCTTACTTCTTCAGCCATTTTTAACCACACTTAAAACTGTGGGTTATATATTCTACAGTGCTCTGTAGTTCTTGTTTGGACATGAGTAATAGTTCCGGAGAACTGTAGAGTCAAGCTCCTTTCTTTGCCCTCCCTCTTACCTCATGGGCACCAACGATGTCCTACAGACATTCTGGGAGGGAACACACCTCTCCAGGCAGGAAGGTGCTGTCCGTGGATGGCTCAGTGTTGAACTGCTGAAGTGGGACTAGTGTACTCAAGAACTGCTTTACATTCCATTTGTTTTTGCTTACTGTGAATTAACATAAATTAAATGTAAATTTCCACATGAAGCTAATGGCCCTTGCGCTGGAAACTGTGCTGTTAAACCTGGTCAGCATTCAGGGGACAGGGGTGTGATTTGTTGTTAGCTATCCCTAACACTTGGCACAGATATACTACACAATAGGGTTTAGAGAATTTTAAATATGAAAAATGGAAACCATATTTATCCACTCAGGTATAACCCAAGGCAGAATTAGATAAATCCTACATATGAGTCCCAGAAAAGTCTGTGGGAACACATAAGACAGGACTGTTTTTCTGCCCCAGAGAAAGCTGAACAGTATGAGAAAAGGGTTTGAACTTCAGAGGGCCCTACAACATGCAAGGGGCCTTATCCATTTCTGTAGCATCTCCTTTTGGTGCCTCAGGGCTGGTGATTGGTCCTTACACAACTTGAATGTGGATTTTGTATGTGTAGTATACCTCCATACAGATTAATCCATTGCTTAAGTTAAAAACAAAAAAAAGTTAAAGGTCCTTTAACTTTTAATTAAATAATTAAAATTATTTAATTTTCTAGAGTTTGACTCTAGGGACCGTTGGTGAGGGTGTGAAGGCTGTCCTTCAAAAAAAAAAAAAACTGTTCATTTACATTTTGCTTCTATCAATGGCATTGAACTGGGGCATTTACAAGACCAAAAGCATAACACAGATGAAATGCTCTTGTGGAGTTCTGCTGCAAATGGTGTGTGTGTGCATGTGAGCTTTGGCATGGTGGCTTTAAATTAACTGCATCCCATGCTGTCAAGAATGCGTTCTTAGAGCACTACAGTCAGGAGAAATCTGTGGCCTTCCCTCCCCTCCCTCTTCCCCGCTGCCCCACAGGTCCAGCCTCCATTTTGTACTCCAGATGACTTTACATACTGGGCAACAGACTGCGGCAACTACGCAGGGGCCCTTATGTACTTCTGCTCCTTCTACGTCATCATCGCCTACATCATGCTGAATCTGCTCGTCGGTAAGGGATGTTTGCGGAGTTATTTTTTTATCTCTTCAAACTCAGGTACTTGGATAATTATGTACAATTTCTGAGTAATTATCTTGGATTGCTTGGGGCGGGTGTTTCATGGCATTAATTATAAATTGCTGCCTCTCAACCCAGGATCTGAAAAGACCTTTGAAAGGCATGGAAATGGCAGTTGATTGCACTTTCAAGAGTTATCCTATTTATTATACTCATTAATTCCCAAAGAGCTCTTTCCATAGATTGGGCTGAACACAAATCGAGGAGGGCTACTTTTACAGCCTCAGAATATCACAGTTTGGCTTTGTTCACCCAGTCGTGGGGCCATCCAGACCCAATACGACCCTTTAAAATGCCCTGGAACTCTCAAGTCAGAGTAGAAGCCAGCTGGCATGAATGTCCACACATAGTGTCTTTGAGCCCATGACCCTCATGTTTTGGAAAGGCAAGAGCTGAATCAATAGCTTAGTTTAAGTGAGAGACATGCCAGCTTGGAAACTGTACTGAAAGCACTTTAAAAAAAAAAAAAGGCTTTATAATGTGAGTGATAACATTTATTATTTATAAGGATGTTTTACTTTTTCTGAAAAATGACAGGTTTTCATGATTGCTTAACATCTGCATTTCTTTCCTAGCTATAATTGTGGAGAATTTCTCCTTGTTTTATTCCACTGAAGAGGACCAGCTTTTAAGTTACAATGATCTTCGCCATTTTCAAATCATATGGAACATGGTGGATGATAAAAGAGAGGTAGGACCGTGGGTTGCCTCACTTGCTTGCCAAGCATGCACAGGGTCCTGGGTTAGACCCCAGCACACATAAACCTAGGTGTGGTGGTCATTGGGAAATAGAAGCAGGAAAGTTGGATATTCAAGCTTTTCTTCCACCTTGGGGTGTGAGAGTGGACCATTGTTTCCTGCTTTATCTCAAAAAGAACAAATGACATATTTCAAGGGTCTTATATCTAAAAATTGACATAGACTAAATGTGGAACTGCCACTGCTGTTGCAAAACCCTGTCATTAATGAGTCAGGTGAATATGCTAAAGGTAGGGGTACAGAGTCGTCTCTCCTCGTGTCCTTTCCAACCACGAACAGCCTGGTCTTTAGACTTCCATAAGGTCAGCAAGGGAAGAAAATAAAGGATTTGCAAGGGTGTCTGCCTTGGGCTCAAGCAGAAGGAAGGAAATTGCAGCTCACACAGGAAAAGCCGGCTACAGACTTACCATCACCTCAACCTTAAGCAGCCATCGAGATGAGATGCACACGGGAGTTACAAGTGATGATCTGGGATGCCACTCAGTGGTTGAGTATGTTTCGAGCATGCAAAAAGCCCTGGGTTCAATCGCCAGTACCAGCTAGACAAGGCAGCTGTATGGAAAGGGGATCCAAAACCAAACAAGAGTCAGATACAGCCCCTGCTCCAGTTGTTGGGAGAGCCACGTGAAGATCAAGCTACACGTCTGTTACACGTATCTGGGGGGTCCAGCTCATGCATGTTCTTTGGTTGGGAGAACCTATGGGCCCAGGCTAGTTGATTCTGTAGGTTTTCTTGTGGTGTTCTTGACCTCTCTGGCTTCAATCCTCCCCCTCTTTCTCATGATTCCTTGAGGTCCCCCTAATGTTTGCATATGGTATCTGCATCTGTTTTCATCAGTTGCTGGGTGAAGCCTCTCAGATGACAGTTATGCCAGGCTCCTGTCTGCAACTATAGCAGAATATGATTAATAGTGCCAGGGGTTGGCTCTCATAGTATGGGTCTCAATTGGGCCAGTCATTAATTGGACATTCCCTCAATTTCTGCTTGATCTTTATCCTTGCACATTTGTAGGCAGGACAAATTTGGCTCAGAGGTTTGATGGGTGGGTTTCTGTCCACATCTCTCCCTTGGAAGTCTTGCCTGATTACAGGAGGTAGCCATTTCAGGTTCCATATCCCCTGTTGCTAGGAGTCTTAGCTAGAGTCACCCTCATAGATTCCTGGGATATTCCTTTGTCCTAGGTTTCTGGTTCATCCCAGAGCTGCACACACACACACACACACACACACACACACACACACACACACACACCAATTCCAATACTCTTTGCATCAGTCTCCCCCACCTGCTCTATCTGTTCCCCTACCTACCCCCTCCCATCCTACTCCCTCCCCCCACCTCAGAAGTCTATTCTATTTCCTCTTCTGAGTGAGATTCAAACATCCTCCCTTGGGCCCTCCTTGCTACTTAGCTTCTTTCGGTCTGTGGATTGTAGCATGGTTTTCCTGTACTTTATGGCTAATATGCACTTATAAGTGAGTTCTTACCATGTGTGTCTTTCTGGATCTGGGTTACCTCACTCAGGATGATCTTTTCTAGTTCCATCCATTTGCCTGCAAATTGCATAATGTCTTTGTTTTAAATAACTGTGTAGTATTCCACTGTGTAAATGTGCCACATTTTCTTTATCCAGTGTTCTGTTGAGAGACATCTAGGTTGTTTCCAGTTTCTGGTTATTACAAACAAAGCTGCTGTGCACATAGTTGAGAAAGCGTCCTTTGGGTATGTATACCTTATATACCACAAGTAGGCGTTCTGTTGGATATATGGCCAGGATTGGTATATCTGGGACTTGAGGAAGGTCTATTTCCGATTTTCTAAGAAAACTCCAGAATGATTTACACAGTGGTTATACACATTTGCACTCTGATCAGCACAGGAAGAGTGTTCCCCTTGCTCCACATCCTTGCCAACATGTGCTGTCCCTTGAGTTTTTGATACTAGCCATTCTGATGGGTGTTAGATGGAATATAAGAGTGGTTTTCATTTGTATTTCCCTGATGACTAAGGATGTTGAACATTGCTCTAAGTACTTCTTGACCATTAGAGAGTCTTGAGAATTCTGTTTAGCTCTGTACCACATTAACTGGGTTATGTGGTTTGTTGCTGTTTAATTTCTTGAGTTCCTTATATATTTTGGGTATTAGCTCTCTGTCAAATAAAGGGTTGGTGAAGATCTTTTCCCATTATGAAGGCTACTGTTTTGTCATATTGACAGTGTCTTTTGCCCTGCAGAAGCTTTTCAATTTCATGAGGTCCCATTTATTGATTGTTGCTTTTAGAGCCTGAGCTGTTGGTGTTCTGTTCAGGAAGTTGTCTCCTATACCAATGAGTTCAAGGCTCTTCCCCACTTTCTCTTCTATTAGATTTAGTGTTTCTGGTTTTATGTTGAGGTCTTTGATCCACTTGGACTTTACTTTTGTGCAGGAAGATAACTATGGATAATTTGCATTATATTGGTATATGGGTATAACTGCATTATATTGCAGTTAGACAAGCACCATTTGTTGAAGATGCTATCTTTTTTCCATTGTATGGTTTTGTCTTCTTTGTCAAAATCAAGTATCTGTATGTGTGTGGGTTTATTTCTAGGTTTTTTTATTCCATTCCATTGATCAACCAGCCTATGTCTATGCCAGTACCATATAGTTTTTATTACAATTCCTCTGTAGTACATTGTGAAGTCAGGGATGGTGATACCTCCAGAAGTTGTTTTATTGTAAAAGCTTATTTTAGCTATCCTGAGTTTTTTGTTTTTCCATATGAAGTTTACAGTTGTTCTTTCAAAGTCTGTAAAGAACTGTGTTGGTATTTTGATAGGGAGTGTATTTTGATAGTGAATCTATAGATTGCTTTTGGTAAGATGGCCAATGTTCCTATGTTAATCCTACCAATCCATGAGCATGGGAGGTATTTCCATCTTTGATATCCTCTTTAGATTCTTTCTTCAAAGACTTGACCTTCTTGTCATACAAGTCTTTCATTTTTTTGGTTAGAGTTATACCAAGATATTTTATATTATTTGTGGCTATTGTGAAAGTTATTGTTTCCCTAATTTATTTATCAGCCTGTTTATTATTTGTATAAAGAAGAGGTACTGATTTTTGTGTTAAGTTTGTATCCAGCCGCTTTGCTGAAGGCATTTATCAGCTGTAAGAGTTCTCTGATAGAATTTTGGGGATCACTTATTAATACTATCATATCATCTGTGAATAGCAATATTGACTTCTTCATTTCCAGTTTGTATTCTCTTGATTTCATTTAGTAGTCTTATTGCTCTAGCTAGGACTTCAAGTACTATGTTGAATAGATATGGAGAGAGTGGACAACTTTTGCCTCCCTTTAGTGAAATTGCTTTAAGTTTTCTCTCCATTTAATTTGATGTTGGCTATAGGCTTGCTATATATTGCCTTTATTATGTATAGGTATGGTCCTTGTAGCCCTCATTTCTCCAATACTTTTATCATGAAAGCGTGTTGGATTTTGTCAAATGCTTTTTCAGCATCTAATAAGATGATCAAGTGTTTGTTTTTCCTTTCAGTGTGTTTATATGGTAGCTTACATTATTATATTTTTATATGTTGAACTATCCTTGCATCCCTGAAATGAACCCAACTGAATCATGGTGGATGGTATATTTGATGTGTTTCTCTCTCTCTCTCCCTCTCTCTTTTGTTGAGTCTTTATATGGTTTAGGTATCAGGGTGACTGTGGCCTCATAGAATAAGTTTGACAATCTTCCTTCTGTTTCTATTTTGTGGGATAGTTTGAGGAGTGTTTATATTACCTCTTCTTTGAAACTCTGGTAGAATTCTGTGTTAAAACCATCTGGCTCAGGGCTTTTTTGGTTGTGAAACTTTTTTTTTTTTTTTTTTTGCTTTTAATTGTAAACTTTAATATTTTAGCAACTTCCGTATGAATATTTGGAAGAGGAGAATACATTTCAAAAACAGATACAATTGTACAAAAAGTTGCTTTATGAGAAATAAATTGTTCCTATATAGAACTTTTAGGACATTAAAAGATAACACTAAGGAAATTACATTTTTAATGATTGTTTCTATTTCTTTTGGGGTTATAGGATGGTTTATATTGTTTACCTGATCTTGATTTAATGTTGGTAAGTGATATCTGTCAAGAAAATCATCTATTTCATTTAGATTTTCCTATTTAATGGAGTACAGGCTTTTGAAGTAAGACCTAATAATTCCTTGGATTTCCTCAGTGTCTGTTGTTATGTCCTGGTTTTCATTTCTGATTTTGTTAATTTGTATACTGTCTCTGTGTCATTTATTTAGTTTGGTTAAGGGTTTGTCTGTCTTGTTGGTTTTCCCAAAGAACTAGCTGTTGATTTTTTTTTGATACTTTGTATTGTTCTCTTTGTTTCTAATTTATTGATTTCAGCCCTGAGTTTGATTATTTCCTTCCATCTACCCTCTTGGGTGTGTTTGCTTCTTTTTGTTTTAGAGAGTTCAGGTGTGCTTTTGAGTTGCTAGTATTAAATCTCTCTAATTTCTTTATAAAGACTCTTAATGATATAAATTTTCCTCTTAGCACTGCCCATATGTTTGGGTACATTGTGCCTTCATTTTCATTGAATCCTAGGAAGTCTTTTAATTTCTTTTTTTTTTTTAATTTCCTCCCTGATCCAGTGATCATTGAGTAGATTTGTTCCATTTTCATGAGTTGTTTCTGTTGTTGTTGAAGTCCAGCCTTAATCTGTGGTAGTCTGATAAAATGCAGAGTTTATTTCAATTTTCTTGTATGTGTTGAGACTTGCTTTGTGTGTGACTATGTGGTCAATTTTGGAGAAGGTTCCTTAAGGTGCTAAGAAGATGGTATATTCTTTTGTGTTTGGGTGGAAGTTCTGTAAATATCTGTTAAGTCCATTTTATTCATAATGTCCATAGTTTCATTCTTTTCCTGTTTAGTTTTTATCTGGATGACCTGTTCATTGGTTGAGAGTAGGGTGTTGAAGTCTCCCACTATGTGTGAGGTTCAATGTGTGATTAAGTAAGTTTTTTATGAATGTTGGTGTCCTTGCATTGCGAGCATAGATGTTCAGAATTTAGATGTCGTCTTGATGGATTTTTTTCTTTGATGAGTATGAGGTGTCCTTCCCCATCTTGTTTAATTTTGGTTGAAAGTCTATTTTATTAGATATTAAAATGGCTACTTAGGCTTGCTTCTTGGGTCCATTTTCTTGGAAAACCTTTTTCCAGCCTTATACTCTGAAATAACATCTATCTTTGTTGCTGACGTGTATTTCTTGCATGAGGCAGAATGATGGATCTCATTTTCACATCCATTCCCTTTAGTTTGTGTCTTTTTTTATTGGGAAATGGATTCCACTGATGTTGAGCAATAGTAATGATCAATTAACAATCAAACTGTTAATTCCTGTTATTTTGATGTTGGTAGTGTGTATGTGTGTATGTGTGTGTGTTTCCTTTCTTTTGTTTTTGCTAGTGTGGAAGTGTTTATCTCCTATCTCCTGTTTTCTTGGATGTAATTAATCTCCTTGGATTGGAGTTTTCCTTCCAGTATTTTCTGTAGGTCTAGATTTATTAATAGATATTGCTTAAATTTAGTTTTGTCTTGGAATATCTTGTTTTCTCCATCTATGGTGACTGAAAGTTTTGCTGGGTATAGTAGTCTAAGTTGGCATCTGTGGTCTCTTAAAGGCTGCATGACATCTGTCCAGGCCCTTCCAACTTTTAGAGTCCCTGTTGAGATGTCAGGTATAATTCTGATAGGTTTGCCTTTGTAAGTAATTTGGCTATTTTTCTCTTGCAGCTTTTAATATTCTTTCCTTGTTCTGTAGATTTAGTGTTTTCATTATTATATGGCAGAAGGATTTTCTTTTATGGTCCTATCTAATTGTTGTTTTGTATGCTTCTTGTATGCTTATAGGCATCTCCTTCTTTAGACAGGGAAACTTTCTTCTATGGTTTTGTTGAAACTATTTTATGGCCTTTGGAGCTGGGAAGTTTCTGTTTCTTCTATTCCTATTATTCTTAGGTTAGGTCTTTTCATAGTTTCCTGGATATTTTGTGTTTTAGATTTAACATTTTCTTTGACTAACATATTAATTTAGTCAATCATATCTTCTGTGCCTCTCTTCCATCTTTTGCGTTCTTTTGTGATGCTTGCATCTGTAGTTCCTTTTGTCTTCTCAAGGTTTTCAATCTCCAGGATTCCGTCAATTTGTGTTTTTTAAATTTATTTATTTTTTATTAATTGCAGTTTATTCACTGTGTATCCCAGTTGTTGCCCCCTCCTCATCCCCAACCAATCCCACCCTCCCTCCTTCATCTCCTTCCATGTCCCTCCCCAAGTCCACTGATAGGGGAGGTCCTCTATCCCTTCCCTCTGATCCTAGCCTATCAGTTCTCATCAGGACTGTATGCATTGTCTTCCTCTGTGGCCTGGTAAGGCTGCTTCCCCCTTAGGGGAAGATGATCAAAGAGCCAGCTACTGAGTTCATGTTAGAAACAGTATCTGTTATTTATTGCTTCTATTTCCATTTTCAGCTCTTAAACAGTTGTATTAATTTTTGTCACCTTTTTTATTTTATTTTTCTGTATTTTTAAGGGATTTATTCATTCCCTATTTAAAGGCCTCTTATTTTTATAAGATTTGATTTGAGGTCATTTTCTTGTGTTTGGCTGTGTTAGAAGATCCAGCACTGGCTGTAGCAGCATAGCTGGGTTCTGGTGCTGCCATGTTGCTTTGGCTTTTCTTGATTATGTTCTTACCTTTAGCCATATGGTTGTCTCTGGTGTTGGCGGGATCTTCCTTATACCTGCAGGCCTCCTCAAGGATCCAGGCAGATCCACCTATTCTTTTTATAACAAGATAATGTTAAAGAATGAACACTAAGCCTTAAATTAAATGATGTTTGTCTGGTAATTGAGTCACATTTTAACAATGACAATATTAAAAGGAGGAAAGACATAATAGTAAGTTGGGTAAAACTTGGACAAAACACACCCTGCTTTCTTTTAAACCCTGATGAGTAGCAAACATGTGTTTACTGCCAAGTCACTTCAAGCAAAGGCTAAAAACAATCAAAGAGTAGTGTCAGCACCAAGAGCTTCAATGATATGAATGTCAAACATGCATGAGGAATTTAGAGTTATTTTATGAAATCATGTACAATAAATGTGTTCATTTCATGTGGCTCTTGTTGATTGTGTTCTCATGCTTACCTTTATCCATACCGTTGACCCTGGTGCTGGCTGGTCACCTGGATGTTTCCAGTGTGAGCAGGACTCCTGGAAGTTCCTGGGGCCAGCAGGCCTTTTTGAGAAGGCAAGCAGAGCAGTGGCCTGGTGGATGGAGCTCAGCTTACTGATGCTGGCTGTACACCAGGGAGACCTGGCAGGGGCTGGATGTCTAACAGATGTAAAAATCTGGAAATAAAGTTTACCTGGTATTTTTCCATAATTAGCGAAAGCAGAGGCAACTTTCTTGATCTCAGCTACCTTCTTTCCTTTTCTCTTTTTCCACTGTCTCCTTCTCAGCATCCTGCATGTTCTTTCCTTGTTCCTCTCCCCTTCAACCTCTTATTAATCCCTACCCTCCCAAAACCAAGCACAGGCCTGGGCACTGAGGTAAAGCAATTCCCAAATGGCAAGGTTGTACCCACAGTGCCTTTGTTCCAATTGAGGGTGTGACCCATTAAAGGTAAAATGGAACTAATGACATAGGTTAATATGAGTAATCCAAATTAATGCTTCAGACTTTGAATTCTTTTTAGTACCAACACAACACTACAAATGGAAAAGTCATATTTGATTTCACATGATAAGTCATAGACAAAACCCAGGCACACTAAAAATATTATTTAAAATTTCTTCCAGGATATGTGTAAGGCATATGTGAAACAAAAATTATTGGTACCTGCCTATAATCCTAGTTCATGAGAGACAGAAGTAGAGGTTCTGGAGCATGACAGCCTTACATTTAAGGTCAGCCTGGAACATATAAAAACTTGTTTTTAAAAGATTGTAAATAAAAAATATATGAATGAATTTTATGCTCAGACTTTTATCCCCAATATCACTCATTGTGGAAATGTAAATATTCCAAATATAAAATTACAAATTCAAAACACTTCTGGTCCTAACATTTTGGTAGAGGACACTCAACCTGTATGAGTGTCCAGGAGTTATGAGCATGTTAAAGAAAGCAGAGAGTGGATTGGCTTGGGGTGGACCCTTCACTAAAATGGTCATGAGGATATGGGTGAAAAGTGACAATTGTGCTTACAACCAGAAATTAGGAAGGTTCTGCCTTGAAAGATCCATCCTGAGAAGATCCAAAAAGAGCAAAGGGAGAGTTGAGGGTCCAAGACAAGGAGCTAGCACAGTCGACATGAGGGTGTGGAAGACAAGGTGTGGCGGCGGTGCAGGGTCTGGCCTCGTCCCCGCTCTCTGCCTTCCATAGTACTCCCTGTCCCCCACAGCTGCGCACCAGGCTCCTGTGAACTTCTGAGGTAGTAGCTTGTGGAGGACAGGGATACCAAGCCTACTTCTTTTGTCTCATCTAGATATACATTTGTCTCTGTAACTGTTACCCACAGAAACTGACCTTAGCTGATATGTACAGGGAAGACCACACTCCAATTAACACCGAGATGCTGATGACTAGCAAGAAGCCCTAGCCACCAGGTTCATTCAAAGATACAGTCAGAGTTGATATATCAGGCTCAGTTGCATCGGAATTCAGTGCTATCTCTTAAGGTTTCAGTGTCCAAATTTGTTTTATCCCAGATGAAGGGCAAAGCTCAGTCCCCATTAACTTGTCTAAGTTGTCCTAATCTTTGAGAAGACCTACAAAGAAGCTACCTTTCATTGAAAGCACAGTAGCCAATGCTAAGTCTTAAGACCCAAGTGAAGTGAGGAGATTGGTGTTCATGTGCATTGCCTGTTCAGCAAGTGTGCACGTGGAGAGGCAGGTAGACTACTGAGCATAAGCAGTAAGGGCTAGCTCCAGGGAAAGCTACATGGGCGTTCCTCACCCTCCCTGGCTCTGAAGTCAACATTGTGGCTCCCAGGACCAGAAGAGCAGAAGGTTAGTGCTTTGTACTTCACACCACATGCTTAGTACACATCATTCTACCCAGCTTTCAAGGAGACCAGTGACTTTCTTTCTGTCCGGTGCTGTTTCTGTTGGTGAATCCCTGCCTCTGCCTCCTTGGTGTTGTGGTTATAAGTCTGAGCCACCAGTTCTGGCTCAGAAATTCATTTTCTTGTGTATGTTTCCCTATAAAAAGAGACTCCCACCCAGTGAATCCCTAGAGGCCCCTTGATGACTTACCTTGCTGTTTCATCCAGGGTGTGATCCCCACCTTCCGAGTGAAGTTCCTGCTACGGCTGCTGCGTGGGAGGCTGGAAGTGGACCTTGATAAAGACAAGCTCCTTTTTAAGCACATGTGCTATGAGATGGAGAGGCTGCACAATGGTGGTGATGTCACCTTCCATGATGTCCTGAGGTATGAAGCTGGTCCCACAGCCCAGGGTCAGAGATTCACTGAGGCCAGAAATGAAATGTGTGACACAGAGGCCCTTCAGTTAACAAGAATGTTTAAAGCCTGAGTTGTCATGCTGCCCAGGTTACAATGCAAGGGCATGTATTCTAGGCATGAAATAGTCTTTCTCATTGCCCCATAATGATCATATATGATCAGTGCCTCACACAAGAAGGATAAGAATCAGTGGCCTTCACTCCAGAAGGAAAACACAGTTCTGCCTCTTAATTAGGGGATAAGGGTGTGTTATCCTGCAAGAGTTAAGTGCCTTGTTAGGGATAGTTGGTTCCATGGTCAATGTGGAGCTAAAATCCAGATATTCTCACTTGGGTGAGTCTGGAAGAATGTGCCCACCTGCTCTGTAGTAACTAACCCTGTTGCTTGAAGCACTACATTTTCTGTGTCCTATGAGCACCAGGCAGGACAAAGGTTCAAAGTCAGTCCCTCTGAGGAGCATCTGTGTTAATATCGTTGAGCCACTGTGCTGAATTCCCAGCAATAGACGTTATTACTCGTGGGTCTAGAAGCAGGAAACCTGAAGACAATGGCTGGGTTGATTCCTTGTGAGGCTGTGAGGAAGAATCTGTTCCAACCCTCTCCTGGAGCAACCAGCGGCTTCTTGTAACCAGTTATCTTGGATTAAGCCCATCTTAACTAGGTCTGAAGTGAACTCTAGACATCCTGAAGCTCTTGACAGAAATCTTAAAATATCATTTATGCTCCAGAAAAATTCCTGTCAAGGTACAATGTCATTTGACCTCAACTGCATAGTATTTAATGGCTAAAATAGAACTTATGGCCCATATCAAAGAAACTGAAATATTATTTCAACATAATTGATTTCCTTCATAACAGTGTGTGAAACATTATTGTAAGGAACCCTTCACAATGTTCCCTGCCAGAGGGACCTATGACACAGAAGCTGTCTAGAACCCTTGACCTGGCATGTTAAATGTTGGGCATTGTCATACATTTGGGGGGTCATTCAGGTAAATAAAACTTAAAAGAAGAAAAAGAGCCAGAGCAGCAAAGGAAAGGCCTCAGGGAAAGTCCCTCCAGTTATCCATTTTGCCTCTTGCTATGGTTTCAGCCACAAATAAGCTAAAGATCAGAGAAAGGCAGGGCAAGACTCTGTGTGGGTGAGAAAGAGTGCCATGACTCTCAGAATGCTGCTCTTGAGGTGGCACAGTGGTTTTAGGTTGACCAGGAGGCACCCAGCCTGACTGTTGTTACTGCTCCCATCTTCCAGCATGCTGTCCTACCGCTCTGTAGACATCAGGAAGAGCCTGCAGTTGGAGGAGCTACTGGCAAGGGAGCAGCTGGAGTACACCATAGAGGAGGAGGTGGCTAAGCAGACGATTCGCATGTGGCTGAAGAAGTGCTTAAAACGCATCCGGGCTGTGAGTGGTTCCTTTCCTGGGGCTGTGATTGAAAAAAAACATTCTGACAAAAGAAACTTAAATGAGAAAGACTTATCCTGGCTCACAGTTCAAGGGTACAGTTCGTTATGGAGGGAAAAACAAAATGGCAGGAGCTTAATCACATATGTGCTATGTAATCACTTATCTACAATCAGGAATTGGAGAGGGTGGATGAATACCAGCATTCGTCCTACTTTCAACATCTTACATACTCCAGGACCCCTTGCTCAGAGATTGGTCTCACTAACAATTATGATGAGTGTTCCCCAACATCTGTAATCAAGAAAATCCCCACAAGCAGGACCAGGGGTCCATCTCTCAAGTGACTCTGGATTACTGTCCAGTTGATAATTAACACTGGCCATCACACGCATGCACACACACTCAGAGAAAAAGGGGCAAAGAGAAGGGCCTGATAGCCCTTAAAATGCATCTTCTTCATCCACGCATTGTGTGGCTGCTGCTGCAGCTTTAACTCTGTTCTGGCTTCAGCTCATTCCCCTCAGCAGGCTCCACCACACATTTCAGTTGAATCAAATTTGTATAACATGAAGGCTTAAAAAGCAATTTGTGAATATTAAAATATTTATGATCTCCACTTATTAAACTCAACTGTATGAAATCCCCAAAATACCTAGAGACAGAATTTACAAAACTATTTTTATATTGCTGTGAAAAGTTTTACCATATGGTTTATCATGCTGTTTGGTCTCTAAAGACCACCTCTCGTGGAATTTTAAATATGTGCCTGCTGCCTCCTGAACTGTAAATTTGGGTGATACTCTAAAGTATTAACGAATATGTACTCTATTAGCATATGCTGTTTCCAGCGAGTACTTCTATTGGGTAATTAACATTTATAAATGCTTTTGTCTTATGCTTCACATACAGAGAAGAAAGGCAAACTACTCCATATATACTTCCTGTAATGCAGTTAGTTATGTAAGATTTGCTTGATCCTGGCTTTCAGAACAACACCCACTTCAAAAATGTGCATTTCCTTAGAGGAAAAAGTTCCCAAAAAGAAACACCCCCTTGCCTCCTAGAGGAAGGTAAACTGCCTACTACAGCCCAGTCACAGCAAGACCACCACAGCTCTGGTTCCATGGGTCACAAATGTCCTGCTGGGATCTTAAGAGGGAAGCCTTGGCCAGGAACAGAGGTTGCTGCTGGATTGACCTGGCAGATTGACCTACAAAGTCATGAACTAACACAGAAGTCAAAGTTTCCTTCTTATCTACTTAGCACTCTTGTGCCTAGGACTTTCCATGGGAGACAGTGGCTGCAGTGGTTAAATGAGAATAAAATTAAATAATGAGGGAGAAGAGAACACCCACATTAATACTCTTAAATAACATAAACTGGCATTGATGAGCCTAACAATCCAGTGGTTGTACAAGTGGAAAAGACAGGATGTTTCTGATCTCTAGGACTTGTATATCAATCTAACATCCTCAAAACTAATTCAAAATCCTTGGAAATTCCTAAGAGGTCGGCAGTCTCATTGATCTTCGAGAAGCCATGGCTTGGTGGGAACGGGCAGAGGCTGGGCCCGTTCCCCTTACTCAGCCTCTTCTTTAGAAACAGCAACAGTCATGCAGCATCATCCACAGCCTGAGGGAGAGCCAGCAGCAAGAGCTGAGCCGGTTCCTGAACCCTCCCAGCATCGAGACCACCCAGCCAAGTGAGGACAGCCACGCCGGCAGCCAGGACCACAGCACGCAACCTGAGGTAGAGACAAAGGCACCCTTCATCCGAGGGCATTCCGTGGGAGTCGATGCTGGTCACGTAGAAATTTCAAACAAAGTGGCAGTGTTTCTTGCATGACCTTTGTTGCAAAAGAATCCGAAATAACAAGCATGTATCTATTCCAGATGTTTTTATTTTTGTCATTTATAATTCAGTTGAGATTGGTTAGTAAGACCATATAGTTTGCACAGTATGTTAGTCAGCTTTCTGTTACTAAACAAAATACATGAGAAAATCAGCTGAGAAGCAGGAAAGGTTCACTTGGCTCAGGGTTTCGGACTTTTCAGCCCAGGGTGGAGAGAGTATGTGGGAAAGTGTGGTGGCCAGGGAGCGAGTGAGACAGGAATGGGTGGGACCCCAAGTCCTCTTTAAGTACAGCCCTCTTTCCTCCCACTAGGCTCCATCGCCCAAACATTTTACCACCTCTGGTTAGTGTCTTAGGCTGGACACCACGCCGTCAACTTCTGGGCCATTCAAGATCTGAACTACAGAATACATATACTAAAAATGGTTAATATCCTGAGTGGTTTTTCCTTGCTTCTTTTGTCTAAAAGTTCAATATTACCATAATAGTTTAGCTTGAGCATACAAATATCATAGAAATTTGCAGTAAATCTAGAAAAATGGATGCACTTGGCTTTCAATCCTCTTCAATAATCAAATGCATTGGATATTCACTCTTTCTCATTTGGGCATTATAGGAGCATATAAAATTTGGGAAAAATGACTTGAGGAGCTTCTGTCTATTAAAACACAGCTAATGCCATTTTTCAAAGTTATTCTATATGCCTATTAAGACAAACAAACAGAATTTCTAGCATCTGTGAGAGCCCTGTGCTATGAGAAACAGCTGGCAGGAAGGTCCCGCCCCTTTGTGTGGCTGCAATAATGATTTGATGCTAATCACATGGAGTCCATCCAGCATACTGTGAAGTGCCTCCAGCTGTGCTGAGTTCATGGCGCACAGAAACACAGTCAGAGGAAGGGGCAAAGTGAAGCATAGGCCTCCATGGCCCAGGAGAGGCTCCAAAAGGACCTGTTGTGCCATGTTCCAGTTTTGTGTGAGTTTCATGAATCCCTACAAGAAACCACAAATCACTTGCCTCCTTCTCCATAGATGTCTATGGGGACAGCCAGCAAAAGAGGTAAAAAGAAAGATCACAGTGGAACTGCCAGAGTCTGACCCAAACACATCTGGAAATTCCTTATCAGGAAAAGCCAGATCAGGTTGAGACAGACACTAAACAGGACCAACGATGGAGAGGAAATACTGATTGCAGAGCTGTCAAAGGGGTAGCCCCAAAATTGTGTGGAGGGGCTGTGTTTAAAGTTGTATAAAAACCAAGACAGTTGGGGGAGGGGTTCGAGAGACTGCTGCTATTGCAGAGAATCCAAGTGCAGTTCTAAGCACACACATCTGACAGCTCACAATCACCCACAGCCTAGCTCCAGGGCATCTGATACCCTCACCTGGCCCCTATGGGTACTTGGGGGCCACACCACACACACACACACACACACACACACACTAAATCTAACAAAAAATTGATAACAATGGTTAGGGAAGAGCAAGGTTCCAGGTGAGCTAGGGATGGAGGCAAAGTCTCTAGGAGTGCTCAGCATCCAGCAGTCCCAAGTTCCAGCTTCCTCAGGGCATATCATAGAGTTCTATCTGCCAAGATGCATATTCTGGAGCTCCTGATTCTGACCTTTAAGCTGACAAAAGTTCATGTCCATCCCTGACACCCTATCTCTTCCTATAGTGCCATCTTCTTGCCTCATTTTCCAACCAAGTTATAAGAAATAATTGAGCAGAGGCAGACGGATCCCTGTGAGTTTAAGGCAGCCTGGTCTACAAAACAAGTCCAGTACAGCCAAGACTACACAGAGAGACCCTGTCTCAAACCTGCCCCCTCCACCCACCCCCAAAAATAAATAAAAAGAAAAAAAAGAGAATCAGTGATATCCTCAGGCTTGAAAAGAGTAGAGGGTAGGCAAAACTCAGGAATGGTCAAGAAAAGACACTACCTAGAGAAGTGTGTTTCTGCCAGTCCCTTATGGTTCCTCAGCTTCCTTTGACTCTTTTACCCATTTTCACATTTAATTTCCCTTTTGTGGACACTGAATGCCTGTTATTCTTTTCAGACATACCTACTCCTTTCTTATAACATAAAGTGGGCCTACCTCCATGTAGAGCGGGGAGAGCAGCATTATACATGGTGTTTGTCTTTCTGTACTTACTTTACTTCACTTAGCTGCCTCTGGTCCCACTCACATTTCAGGTTCTGATGTTCTAAGAAAAGTACGTTTCCTATAGCATATTGTTGTTTTCTCCTTGCTCTGAAAAAAATACTTTACAACAGCAACGTAAGGGTAAAAAGAGTTTATTTGGGTTCACTGTGTGAGGGTGTGGTCCATCATAGCAGGGAATGGGTGATAGAGAGAGCGTGAGGCAGTTGGCCACTTTGCATCCACAGTCACGTAGCAGAGATGAATGCTGCTGCTCCACTCACCTTCTCCTTTTTATTAATGGCCGTCCATACTCAGGGTGGGTCTTCCACCTCAGTTAAGCCTTCCCAGAAGTGTTCTCAAACAAGGCCAGAGGTGTGTCTCCTCAGTGACTCTCAGTCCTATCACTGTCACATGTAGTCTTCACATATCTCTGATATATTTCAAAATAACTAGAAAAGCCACAAGGTTCCATACACATAGAAATGATAGACATATGAGGTGCCAGAGTGGAAATTATCCTGATTTCATCACTGTGTGCTATAAATGTGACAATTACCAGACTGTTCTCCATAAAGCTGTACAAGTATTTGTAACAAATTAAGCATTTGGATTTTTTAAGAGAAAGACCCACATGTGACTAATTCTTCTCCCATGCAGACAAGCAGTCAGCAGCAACTCTTGAGCCCTACTCTGTCAGACAGAGGAGGAAGTAGGCAGGATGCAGCAGATCCTGGAAAACCCCAAAGGAAGTTCGGGCAATGGCGTCTGCCCTCAGGTAGGTACATCAAACATTTCTCTACCTACTGGGGACAGTTAAGAGGAATTTTCTCTCTTTGTTTATGTTGGGTATTAGATTTTATTTAATATTCAGGTCAGTATTAGTCAGCTTTCTGTTATAATAACTTCTGCCTGAGCAAATCCACTTAAAAGCTGGAAAGGTTTATTGGCTCACTTTGTTGGAGGTTTCAGCCCACAGTCAGTCAGTCTGTTGCTACTGGGCTGATAATAATGCTGCAGAACATAGTGGGGATGCATGCTGAGGAAGCTGCTCATCTTACTACAACCAGAAGCCAAGAGAAAGAGGAAGAGATCCCACAATGTTCTCCCAGGCATGATCCCTACTAGGTGCCTCCTTTTAAAAGTTCTACAGCTTCCCAACAGCATAAGCTAGGACAAGCCTCCAACACCTTTCCACTGGGGACATTTCAGGCCCAAACAGGGTGTGTACCTGATTGCTATAGACAGGGAAACTATGAAACGTATTCCCTTATCAGAAACATTCTCCTCACAGTGACTTCTATAAACATAACTATATTGGCCCTCATTTGCAGCTGCCATCGCTGGGAAGACGGCACCTGTTAACAAAATGAGCCAAGATCCAGAAAGAGAGGAGGAAGAGGTTTCCAAGGGCTTCCTGGGTACAGTCAAGGCATCTTAAATATGGGCAAAGCTTATCTAAGAAGGAATGGGTAGCTATGACCTTCAGATAAACCATGGAGTTCTCAGAGAAGGCTCAGGTCCCACTCTATCGCAACACATGCTGTGTAGCTGAGCTTATCACCACCCTGACACCCCCTTTATCTCAATGACAGCAGTGATAATGACAGCCCTTCACATAGCTCTGACCACTGTGCACCAGCCTCTACTCCAAGGCTATTGCCTGAGTTTCTTCACTCAAGCCTCACCATTCTTTTAATGTCCCACACTTTACTGATGGAGTAAGAGAGTTTTCTTCTGAGGAATGTGAGGTACCAGGATGATCTCATGAAGGAACACTCAGCAATAAGGAAAGAACAATTCTACACACAGCTGGGTCTCCTCTCTCTTGAATTCTGAGCAGATGGTGAATTAAGGCCTCATTCTCTCCTTTAAACCATGCTCAACTTCAACCTAAACAAGTGAGAATGGGTGGCTCTGAGCCGTCTTCTGCCACAAGTCTCTTCACAAGGCAGATGGCAACACAGTTTACATTCTGAAGCCAGAGGTGTGCCGTGGCTCTTAAAGCTACCACAAGGATAGAGCTGGTGAGGGATCAGAGATAACATTTGTCTGATCTAAGCAAAGCTAGGAGTGGTAGGAAATAGGGCTGAGTAGGTGCTGGAGCCACAGTGTCGAAAAACTGAAGTGACAGACTGGGAAGTTTCAGTTTCATCCTATGGGCAATTAGGAGGGAGAGATTAAAGATTTATGAGCAAGAGATGACATTTGCACTCTAGGCTGTAGGAAGACTGATGTGGAGACACAGTCAAGAGACAAGCTTGCCTCTGACAGTGTCCGGAGGAAGGTGACAAGCTACAGGATATTACAGCAAGCTGGACACTAGTGGTCAGGTCATGGTCCACACTGCCAGTCCAACACACGCGTATAAGAGAGATGACGTGGGAACAATGTCCCTCCTTGGTATTCACATAAATGGGTGACAGAGACATGCTGTCAAAACGCCAACAGTAGTACTTGTCTGTGTAGACTCTTCAAGAGTGGGATAACACAGAGACAAATGCCAGAAACATACTAAGTGCAAGGGGCAAAGGGAAAGAAGAGAGCATCGTAAGGAGGTGCCAGGCACCCACTGCACTGTCCGCTCTTCTCCTTAACCCATCTTAAGCCGCCCAGCAGTGCAGTGAGGACGTTTGCATGCTCTTTATTCTACCATGAGGAAAAGTTAGGCTCAGAGACACGCAACTGCCAGTGACCTCATGTTTGCAAATTACACATAGGACCCAAGACCAAGGCAACGGAAAGCCAAAGCCACGTGTGCTTTCCACACCTGCCTCTCCTTACCTCAAACCACACTACACTCGCTTCCTCTGTTTTCCTAATGAACGCCAGCTCATACATACCACTGCAACACTTCCATTTTACAAAAATTGGGGCTGTTTGTGTTTTCTGCTTTCCTTAAAGTAAAAGGAACCAGGGGCATATTTTCCTAAGAGCTATTATTAGACACCCGTGAACACAATTTTAATAAAACGATTGGAAAGAATCTTACTTAACATCTGAGATAGGATTTGGGAGCCAAAAGCACCACTGCTGAGAGTATCATGATTTCCCAGGAACGGCTGAGTCATGCTGAAACAGCAACCAGTTGACAACAGGGCTCTCCTTAATTTCACAGCCCCCAAACCAATAAGCCACTCGGTGTCTTCTGTTAACCTGCGGTTCGGAGGAAGGACAACAATGAAGTCGGTGGTGTGCAAGATGAACCCCATGCCTGATACGGCTTCCTGTGGCTCTGAAGTTAAGAAGTGGTGGACCAGGCAGCTGACCGTGGAGAGCGACGAGAGTGGGGATGACCTTCTGGATATCTAGATGGGAACCCAGACAAAGGAAGTCAGAGGGTCAAAACTGCTACCTAACAGGAAACACCATCATTCGGCAAGCAAACTGTAATTGCTATACACTGAATTTCACCTGGGCATTGGGTTTCCTAAATTGAGTTTTGTCTGTTTGTAGGAATGTTCTATCAAAGAGTATGATGTTGTGGGATTCTTGTTATGTATTAAAGAAAATTTGGGCTGATGCTATAGGCCAGTGAAAGATCACTTGCCCAACATGTGCGAAGCCCTGTGTTTGAATCCCAGAAACACAAGAAAATGTGTATAATGCAGTATTGATTGTATTAGCATCAATGCTAGATGTATATCAAGCATCCGTGCATCCTGTCCGTGTAAGCTAAGATGTATTCACCTGTACTCCTGTGTGATATTACTTCTCCCAACGAGCGCTAAGGCCGAAGTGGCCCATATTTGTAGTGCAGGAGTTACAGCTCTAGTTCACTTTCCCCGCTTGCAATAGTCATACTTCCCTTGGGAGAAACTATTTATGATTGATCTGAAAAGGTCAGCACTGAGTTCGTGCTAAAATGATAGCAGCGTCAAAACTACAGATTTTGAATTTTTAAAAGCATATTCCTTTTCTCGTTATTTTTTAAGATATGCAAGAAGTTCTTAAGAATCAGAGCAATTTGATTTCTCTCTCCAAGTTCTCTAATGGAAGTGTTTCCTGCCCCCAAGAAAGTAGTGCAGGTAGGTCTCATATAAAGGGACTGGCCCAGATGCTAACTGGTGTAAAACCAACCTGTAGGTGTGTTACTTTGGGGACATGATGAGACAAAAATATTTTGAAATCTTTAAAAGTTCTCTGACTAACTGAGCTTAGAAAACAGAGTAAAAGCATTAGACTCCACTTGGCTAAATGTTTTGCATTTGGGAGGGTCTCGTGCACGGCATGACTCACCTTTGCTGCAGGCATTTTGCTATGACTCAACAGGAATATTATGGGTTGGCACTAACCCCCCATTGCAATGCTAGGGTCAACGTCACTTCCCTGCTGCCAGGGTCACCTATGGAGATAACAGGCGGGTGTGGGGCTATCTCTGACTCCATTTGGGAAATACCACAGTGTAACTGTATTTTTTCCCACATGTCATTGGTGCATGTACTCATGGAAACTTAGACCAACAAAATTATCAGAAAACACTGATGGAACCTGGCTGGGCAGGGGCCTCGCTGAGTTGTCATTATCAGTTGCAAGCCTGATATTCAGATTATTTTAAGAGACTGAGTATGTGAAAGCCTCTAACACGTAGGCTGCTTTATGATGCCCTTTTCTATATTTAACATTCTTCAAATAGCTAAACATCATGGCCTCTCTACACAAAAAAAGTGATGTTATGTGACTATCTGTTGCTTATACAATTACTTGTGACTGTGATGTAACTGGCAATTCAAGTGTGTGCAGCCAAGGGGGATTTTTATTTGGTTTTATGTTTGCTCAGCATTTGATTTTTGTGTATAAAAACAAAATAAATATTGTATGTGCAAAAGAGTTTACTGTGACCTGGTTATCATTTTTAAAACCTTTCCTTGTATGTGTATGGAATGGGATACTCTTAGCTGGCATTTTGCAAAACCTATATAGAATATTCAGTCCATACTTGGTTGGCAAAAACTCTGTCCCTAATAACCAGTTAAGGTCAATTCTCAGAGCCAGGAAGTTCTTCTTCAAGGTGGCGCTGACACGGCTGAGTGACCATTGTACGTCTTTCAAACACATGTTGAGGCAGAGAAAGCAATCATGGCCAGACCATGGGTTGGAATGAGTGCTAAAGGAAGGGGAAAAAAGTTTTTTGGTTTTTTGTCTGTTTGTTTGTTTTTATTAGCTCATTCTATTGAGTAATACAGCTTCACTCCCACTAAACACTGGGCTTTTCTTCCTCGCAAGTCTGGAACGAACACTCAGAAAAGCATCACCATCACGCACTCTGTAGTGAAGCAAAGACAGAGCACACCATTGTAGTCAAAGCCACAGCATCCCCGCGTGTTCAGTTAGGACAGCAGACGTGGTCTTGACCATTTTAGTCGCCTCTGAGTGACTAAAGCATGTGGATTACCTGAAGCAGACAGAACACAGGTCAGTAAAATTAAGTATTGCACCTTTTAGATTTTACCGAATGGAATATGCAGGATTGGGTGATACAGATGGAAAACTCGGGCCACCCATGTTCCTTGGTCCTCAGAGGGCCAGTCACAGTGACAGTCCTGTCATCGTGCCACCCTTAATTAAGGACACTGGAAATCCTGAGTGGTGGAATGCTTTGTGTAGACCCCCTGAGAGAAAACAGACCACACAGACCTTGTCTGTGTGGCAATTCAAAGGGGCTCAATGGGATAGGATGAAACAGAAATTGTGTGTGATGCCATTCAGATATTCCTAGTCGCTTCCAGATCAGCGCCCATGTTCAGTAGCTCTCTGACTACACCCTCAAGATGCTAAATACAATAAGGGCACATTGATGGAAAGTGACTATTAAAAGGACTTCCATAAATGGTGGGAACTAGAAAAGATCGTCCTAAGTGAGGCAACCCAGAAGCACAAAGACACACATGGTATATACAATGTGTGTTATACACACTTATAAGTGGATATTAACCATATAATATAGAATAAAACTACTAAAATCCACAGCCCTAACGAAGCTAAACAACAAGGAGGACCCTAGGGAAGATGACTAATCCGTATTCAGGATAAACATAGGAAATAGGAGAAGACAAGGAACAGGACAGGAACCTTCCACAGAGGACCTCTGAAAGACTCTACCCACCAGGATATCAAAGGAGATACTGAGACTCATAGCCAAACTTTGGTCTGAGTGCCGGAATCCTTATGGAAGAAGAGGGGGATAGAAAGACCTGCATGGGACAGGAACTCCACAAGGAGAACAACAGAGCCAAAATACCTGGCCCAGGGGGGGCCTGCAGAGACTGATACTCCAACTGAGGACCATGCATGGAGAGGACTTAGACCCTGTGTTCAAAGGAAGCCCATGGCAGCTCAGTTTCCAAGTGGGTTTCCTAGTAAGGGAAACAGGGACTGTCTCTTACATGAACTCAGTGGCTGGCTCTTTGATCACCTCCCCCTTGGGGGAGCAGCCTTGCCAGGCCACAGAGGAAGAGGATGCAACCAGTCCTGATGAGACATGATAAGCTAGGGTCAGATAGAAGGGGAAGAGGCCCTCCCCAATCAGTGGACTAGGGAAAGAGAACAGGGGAGAAGAGAGAGGGTGTGTGGGACTGGGAAGAGACAAGGGAGGGGGCTGTAGGGAGGATACAAAGTAAATAAATCGTAATAAATAAATATATATATATATAATTAAATTTAAAAGAAAAAGAATAAGACTTGCATAAATGTGGCTTCTAAGACAGACATGCCTGCATGTCTTTCACTGTTAGATGTGGTTAGAGATTTGTGGGTCTGATATCTTATGTGTCACAAAACTGACAGTTTTGTGGTTTCTTACAAAGCTATTCAATGGATCCTAAAATTTGAACTAAGCAAAAGCAGCATATCACTAATTGAGGCTGGGGTGGAATAAGGGAAACTGTTTTCTTGCTTGCTATTATAGGCTGGCATCCCCGATGAACAGCAAGGTTGAAGTCCTCTGTCGCCTGTGAAGGAGCTCTTTGGAAATGCAGTATTACAGGGGTAATTACTGAGACCCTCATACGTGATAGGGCACAGTCTCGTATGTGAGTGGGGCACATCAGTTCAGTAAGACTGGCCTCCTAGTGAGAAGCAGCACCCAGGGAGCAAAACGCCCTGTGGAGACACTGGCATGCAGGGAAGGAGGGAGCAAAACGCCCTATGGAGACACTGGCATGCAGGGAAGGAGGCCAGGCAAGATGGAGGCAGAGGCTGGAAGGACGCTGCCATCAGCCACACTCGAAGCCACAGGAGTGGCAAGAGCCAAGGAGGGCTGCTCCCAAAGGCTCCAAAGAGCCTAACCTGCTACTACCATGCATTTCAACTGGTAGGTAGCAGAATTCGAGTGAGCAAACATCTGCTGTTTAAGGCCACCTAGTTTGTGGTGCTTTATGACAGTAGCCCTGGGACATTCATACACTGCTCCAACTCATTCCTGCCCCCAAAGATGGTTCAATTACCCTAGTGTGCCACGAAATCCAGTTCTGAAAATACCAGTATAGATCCAAGATTTATTTGTGTGTTTGTTGAGATATTTTTTAGGGTCTTATATAATGCAGGATGGCCTTGAAGTTTGCATTTAGCTAAGAATAACCTTGAACTCCTGATCTTCCTGCTTCCACCTGTCAAATGCTGGAACTGCATGCTTGTGTCACCAGGCTTAAACAAATGAGTCTTGGAGACTGACTGACTTTTCAAGCCCTGCATTTACTGGTTCCCCTCTATGGAATCTTGGATGAGTATCAGATTCACCTTATGCTGCAATTCAATACCTTAAAAATAAAAGGCAAGAGAAGAAACATTTTTCATTTACTTGAGGGTTTGACCAGTCTGTTAAATGGACAGTCTGGGCTGACTTGAAGCATCTCTGAATCATTAACCAAATAGCTATTCTCCCTTCCAGGAGTTTCAGTGGGTCAATCATTAGCCTTCCATTTCTTTAGCTAAGATTACTGTCAGGTTTAGCAACTACCTCAGGCCAAAAGCGGATTTGGAAGACAACTCTTTTCTTTCATCAGTATAAACCAGAAGAGAGCAATTCTATAAAATGACTCCCTGGCATCACTCCAAAAATACACCCAAAATTATTGGTAAGACTTCTTTCTCTTATCTTGTCATTGTCTTCATTCTGCAACTCTGCAAGTTGACTGTGAGTAAAGAGGCAGATTTTATAGAAGGAAGTGTCCTGAAACTCCAACATTCAATTTATATGTGAGACATTCAAGTCCCCACTAGAAAATCCTAGTTAGGAAAACACATGCCTTAATCTCTCCAGATATGAGAGAAACAAAAATGCAGATGACAAGTGGGATGCTCTATCAGCCTGAGCTAGGATGCGGCTACAGAGACTATCCTACCCTGTCCAGAGTCCTACTTCTCAGAGGGGCTGGAGAACATCCGGGGACCTTCTGGCCTGGAGAGGCCCTGAGACATGCATGGGCTCATATTTTGTGCTCATTTTATTTCCAGTTCTTTGTTCGAGCTGGAAAGTGTCCTAATGAGTTACTTTCCAAGATTCCATGCCATGGAGGCTGCTGGACTGGAAAAGAGAGCCCCAAAGAAAAAAACTAAGCAGTATTACTTAGGATGAGCTATCCTGCTTCCTTCACCATGCCAACACACTAGGACTATACTGGTGATTTTCAAGCTGGATTCCTTGGGGCATATGGTAATTTGAGTCATCTATGGAAAAGAGTGAGTTGGAGGGTGTGTATTAGAAAAGACTATGGCCTTCTCAAGCCTTCCACCTGCCATGCAAAGAAGTAGCCAAGCCACTTCTATAATAGAATCTACCCCCACATAAGCCCTGCCTTCTTGGGATTGCTTACTCCTCATCTTCCTTCAGAGACCTCTCTTATATAGACCTGGTATCTGATATATCCTGAGTAAATGCCTTTCTTACCCACTTCACTACCAACCCTACTGCCTGCCTTTGATTTTTCTCCAATGACAGGCTCTTTCTAACTCTGAGGACCTTCTCTTACCTGGCTTATCTTTCTCATCCCTCCACTCCTGATTAGTGTACTTCCTCCACTCCTCAGCACTCTAGTCAGCTTCATCTCCAGACAGAAGCGTCCTCATTGGTCCATAATTCTTTGTGGTATTTGCCAGTCTCACAAAATTGCTTGTGTGAGTTGTCCATGTTGGTGATTGCCTTCATAGGTCATCATCTTAATTATGTTTGTTATTATAATGATAAAATACCCAGAAAAAGGCAAGTTAAGGGAGAAAAGGGGGTTTGGAGGTTCACAGTTTGAAGTTACAGTTCATTGTTGTGGGAAAATTGTAGCAGCAGGTGCTTAAACCATCCAGACACATTACATCTATAGTCAAAAGCAGAAAGCAGTGACTGCTTAGTTCCCTGCTTAGCTGGTATGATCATGACACCCCCTCAAAAGCATGCTCAGAGACCCATCTTCCAGGCTGCTCTAGATCATGAAAGTGGCCCTTGAAATTGTGTCACAGGCACTGAGGCACAGCATGTCCAGGCACTATGCTTGTTTTAGCCATCTCTTCTGGTACATGCTGGGTACTTGACAAAAACATGCTGAATGAATGATTAGATGGGCAGATGGATGAGGAAGGACAATCTCACATGTCTTTCAAAGTGACACTCTCTCCGTGTATCTAGATTCGACATCCTGTTTGTGCTTATTCCCCAGGAATGTCTTCACACAGCTCATGTGCTTCACATAGGAGGAGCTGCAGTCCAGGACCAGGAAAAAGCAGACCTGCTCACTTCCCAGTGAGACAATTTAGATTCTCATTGTCTTTACCAGGAAAATCCAACATTATATGCCTGCTCCTCTCCCCACACCCATCATCAAGCTGACAAATCAAGGGATAAGGGTGATTTGGATGCTTGTCAAATTGCATGTTCTATGTGTTTTATCATAATAAAATTCTCTTTAGTTTAAAGGAATCTAGCTATCTGAATCCCAAAAACCAGTGACCAAGTTGAGATAGCAAATCATTCCAGTGTCATCCTTAAATCATGCTTTCACACCTTTTTGTTATCTATATAGTACCCATTCACCTGACTTAAATTCTGTATTTTAATTGAGTTTATTTACAAAAAAAAAAAAAGATGCTTTCTGCCATCTAAAACATCAGTGGTCTTTTCTGATTTTGCCCTAATGCTGTATGTAACCCATTCAAGTTGAAAAACAACAACAACAAAACCTCAATTACTTACCCTGCCTACAACATATGCAGGGATAAAGACAGAGCAGATAGATCAGAGATTGAGGGAATGCCAAACCAACACCTGACGCAACCAAAGACCAACCCTCTCAGAGAGTGCCAACCCCTGACACCATGAAAAAAGCTCTGCTAAACTTGCAGACAGGAGCCTGGAGCCTGACAGAATTGTCTCTGAGAGGCCCTACCCGGCAGCACCTCAAACCAGATGCTGAGGCTCAAAGCCAAACATTGGGCAGTGTGTAGGGTGTCTTGTGGAAAAGTTGGAGGAAAGACAAAAGGACCTGGAACTTCACAGGAAGACCAACAGAGCCAACTAATTAGGGCCCAGAGAGGTTTGCTGAGACTGATCATCAACCAATGACCAAGCAGACACTGGGCCTAGGCCCCTACAAAGATGTAACAGACGACAGACGGGCAGTTTAGGCTTCAAGTGGATTCTCTAGTAAAGGAAGTGGGAACTGCATTGAACTTAGACTCACTTGCCAGCTTTTTGATCACTTACTCCTGGAGAGACTGCCTTGCCTGGCCACAGGGGAGGAAGACATGCTCATTGCATTCCTGATGCAAGTTGATGAGCTTGGGTGGCTGGGAAAGGAAGCTCCCCTTTTCTGAGAAAAAGGGGAGGGAGAGGGAGACAGAGAGGGAGAATGTGTCTAGGAGGGGAGGACGGATGAGTGAGTTTTTAAAAAAGATGAAAGAAAGAAAGAAAGAAAGAAAGAGAGAGAGAGAGAAAGAAAGAAAGAAAGAAAGAAAGAAAGAAAGAAAGAAAGAAAGAAAGAAAGAAAGAAAGAAAGAAAGAAAGAAAGGGAGAAAGAGAGAAAGGGAGAACTCCATTATAGTATTCCTAATAAATTACTAAATTCTGTTTGAACACTAGAGGGCTGGCGATCCTCTCTGAATTCAGCCATGGAGTGTGTGTTTAGCGTTGGAATTGAAATTGTTTTTGCAGTCTGCCTTCATGGGCAAGTGGCTCTGTCACGTCAATTTTTTTGAAGCCCATTACAAAATAAGCGAACATGCAAGAGGGATTACATAATGCTATTGTGTTCATTTCTCAAAATGATGCTGGTCGTTTTGTTTCTTCTACAATTTGGATAGTGACCCAAAACAGTACTAGCTTGGAATCCTTGTTTTGATGAGCATTCCTGACGGCTGCTAGTGCCTAAGTACTGAGATACTTTGTTATTTTGTTGTTACTATGACAAAATAGCTGACAAAAGCAGCTTGAGGAAGGTGGACTTTGCTTTGGCTCACAAGCCTGAGGGAACTAAGTCCATTATGGAGGTGAAGGCGTGACAGCTAGAGCACAGATAGCTGGTCACAATGAGTCTCCAGTCTTTCTTCCAGAAAACCTCACTGTGTGCTTTTATTCTTTTCCTTTTTGTAATTTTTGAATATTGTTAAACAGAGAAGTCTTTCTGAGGTTGAGGTAATTTGCTTAATGTAATGATCTCCAATAGTATCCACTTTGTTGTAAACAGAACACTCTCGTTGTGGTGGATGAAATTCTATGTGTACATAAGCCAAATTGTCTTTATCTGTGTATCTATTGATGAATATCTGAGCTAGTTCCAAGCCTCAGCTATTGTGATTGGTGCTGCAATAAACACGCTGTGTCACATTGATTCAAAGGTTTCAGGTAAATAGCAAGGCATTGTATGGCTGTGTCACAGGACAAATGCTGTTTTAGACCTTTGTTAACTAGACTAGTTTGCATTCCTATCTTCATTGTGCAAGGAAAGGCTCCCTCCTTTACATCTTCATCATCATTTGTTATTTGTTTTCTGAATGGTTACCATTCTGACTAGGATAAGATAGGATCTCAAAGCAGTTTTAATTGGCATTTCTCTGATAACTACTGATGTCAAACAATTTTTCATGTTTATTGCTTATGTGTACTTCATATTCAAACTGTTCATTTTATTAGTCCATTTATTGATTGAGTTGTTTGGCTTCTTCTTTACTTTTTTATAATTCTTAAATGTCCTAGATATTAATTTTCTGTCAAATGTATATTTATATTCATTTTAATTTTGCTTTTTCAAGTTCTCTGAAGGATACCATTGGAATTTTAATGGAGATTACAGTAAATGTATAGATTTGCTTTCGGTAATATAAAATTTTTCATAATATTAATTCCACTGACCCATGAATAATAGTTCTTTCCATCTTCAGTGTCTTCTTTGATTTTTTTTCTTTAGTATTTAAAATTTTTCATCATAGAAGTCTTTTACTTCTTTAGCTCTGGTTAGTTTAAAGCAACAGTTTTCAACCTATGGGTTGCAGCCCCTTTGGGGATCACATATTGGATCTTCTGCATATCAGATATTTACATTAAGATTCATAACAGCAGCAAAATTACAGCTATGTAGTAGCAACAAAACAATCTTATGATTGGGGTCACCACTACAACATGAAGAACTGTGTAAAGTTTGCAGCATCAGGAAGGTTGGAAACACTCATCTAAGGTAGTTTTGAGACAATTGTCAATGGGATTATTTTCTTCATTTATTCCTTAATATGTTTGTTATTGGTATCTAAGAGGGCCATTGATTTGTATATGTCAACCATTGATGTGTGTATGTTAATTGTTTGTGCTCTGAAGACCTTCTGTTGACTGGCTGAGCAATACCGACATTGCCATCTACTTCAGTCAAAGCCTACTGGCTTAAAAGTCATATCTAAAAATTCATTCACATTAGCATGTAGTATATGGCCAACAAACACGTTACACAACCTGGCAGAGTTATTACAAAGTTAACAAACACAATGGCTATCATGTTATGCCCTATAGTTGGTTAATGCAAATTTTGATAAGAACATTCCTCAGCTTATGGAACCCAACCAGGTTTTTTTCCCTTAAAAAAAGAAGTAAGGAATACAGAGTCTATTCATTCAGTTTCTTGTGGGTTTTTTTCTCTCTAGAGAAGAAAGAAAATAAATTGAAAAAGAAGAGAGCTGCCCTGTCTGGTGTGTGTGTGTGTGTGTGTGTGTGTGTGTGTGTGTGTGTGTGTGTGGTTTAATGTGTTTGTTGTTAAGGCTGCTCATGGTCTTGAGATAAGGGTCACCTCCATCAAGCTAGTCTTCACCTCTTCAGTCTTATTGACCGAAAAAAAAAAAAAATCTTCTTTTCCCAGCAAAACATACATCCCTTTATGAGAGCAAAGTTCCTGTTCCTGGCGTGTACATTCTAGCTGTTAAACCCTTCTGCTTGGATTGTTGCCATAACAGTCTCCATTCTCCACAGAATAAACCTGCACTGACTGTGGGTCATTCTCTCTGCCAGCCATCTAAAGTCAGGGCAAGGTGGGGAGGGATGAGTGAGATCTGATGACACATGTTCCACATGCCACCCTCCAGTGTCAGATGACTTAAGAAGCCAAAAGCCCACCTCCATTTACAATCTGTTGTGCGTGGTTCATGGTGCTATGGAGAACTAAGCTTATCTCTGTGGTTTTGTTTAGCAACTTACCCAGGGACTTTCATGGGACAACAGAAGTTCCCAGACAGGAACTTTGAGAAGACATGACAGCAGTCCCTTTACCTTTTGAACTGCCACGAAATCTATCAAAGAAAAGAAAATACATTTCTCTGTAATGGTGACTACATGTAGAAACAACTCGGGTGAGGCAGCATGATCTACCCTTTCTTAGCATCAGTTTCCTTAAGATACTGAGTAATGAAAGGCTTGACTCACTGCACCTGTTAATTCTTTTGGCAAACTGGAAAATGGAGACTATGCTTGACCCAAGTGACAGTGAGGTGTCATACTATTTTAGAAGCCTTTACTACTTTTTCCTAAATCTGAGTGACCATAAATAACCATCTCACTGAGGAGACGTTTGTGATAACTCCCTAAGGGGTTGCTGAAGATCCCTGGAGTGGAGCCTTGAGGACAACGCTCGGCCTATTTTCCCTCTAGAAGAGAGCATGGACATAAGTGGTTGATGAGGTCCCTGCCAACATGAGTATCCAGTCACAATCAGGATGTGCACACAAATAACCTCCAGGTGTGGGAAGGTAACCTACAAGAATAATTTCTCTGATCCACTCAGAACACACTAGGGACTTCTTTCCAAAGACTGTGGTACATAGTAGATCTTTTAATTAAAAATATTAGTTTCTCTAAAACTTTAGCTGAAAGTACAGCAATAGTGTGGTGTCCTACAAATATCATAAAATAGTCAATTATTTTTATATAAAAATTGTTTTTGTAAATGCTGTTTATGTGATAATTAATATTCTCTATTTTAGAATAAAAAAAATGCTATCACAGTCATCCCAGCTTGCACCAGACTTAAGGCACTGTCTTCTCTTTTACAGCCTGCAGTTCACATAAGAAATGTCATATAGAGCCCAGTTCTAGGCATGCTGGAAACATGACACAGAACAACCCACTCAAAAGGGACAGGCTGACAGTGGGTATGAATACATTTCCTGCGTGGCAAGGAAAACTGTCACACAGAGGCTTGTCCTCTTCTCTGACACAGGGAATGTTCCATGGTGGAACATCTAGGTAGAGAGGAGAGAACCCATCTCAGTACCTATATGGGACAAGAGACGTGTGTACAGAAAGAGTCCCTTGATACCATCTGTGGAATCTGCAGTTTAACTGAAGCACCTTAGGGATTCACTATGGAAATGCACTGGCCTCTTCTCACAAGCTTTCTCCTCCTGATCTTTCTCCTCCTGTTTGGGGGCACATCAGGAAAAGCTTCCTTTGTGTCCATGATGCTAGACTCTCATCCTTTCTGTAGTCACCACTTGCTGTCAAGAACACCTCATTTCTGATTTCTAGTACCTTCCCATTAGTGCCAAACCATTTTGTATTTATTTTCCCTGTTGATTCTTTTCTCAAGGCAATGGAAAGACACCTGCTCCAGACAGGCCCAAAGATGAATGAGAATTTTGTAAAGTCCTAACGAGAGAGCCTAAAGGGCTTAGCTCTGTTCTCTCTTCCAATAGCCACCATTCAAGAACATGTCACATCAGCAGCCCAGATTCCCCTATCCAGGGTTTTCCCAGACCAGGCAGGGTCTCTATTTCCCTTCTGCAATTGCCTCACACCCTTTTCTAACTGTTAATTAGATGCCTCATTTCTTGGCATGTGCATGGGTCTGAGCCATCTGCTTATTGATCGCATCCTTCAGAATATATTGGATTTTAAGGGAGCCAGTTACAAAAGCAGGCGATGCTGTAAGCGGTCTTTCGGGGTTTCTCCAGAGCAAACTTATGAATGTATAATGGGGACTGACCTGTGTTCTACACACTCACATCAACAAGCTACAGATACATTGGCTGCAAAGTTCATATCACAGTGAGAAAACGAAATTCAAAACTTCCACCAAATATCTGTGTAGTTAGCAATGGACAGAGGTCACGTGCGGGACAGAAAGCTGGGTGGAAGTCCTGAGGTGCCTGCTCCCGGCACAGAGGCTTGCGGTCATCACCCTATCATGTATGTCTGGGCCTCCCCCGCACCCTGCACACATGGCTCTCTTCAAACCAGAGAGGGAAAACTCTTAAGTAGAAATGTTTCTTAACTCATTCTTGAGTAAAAATAGATAGTGTCCCTGTCATTCATGGAAAAAAAATAAAGAAAATAAGGTTAGTGGAGATTTCTCTCTCTCTCTTTTTTTTTTATCCTAAATCTGATTTGTTCTCTTTTTACCTTTTGTCTTTGAAGACCATAGACTGCTTGAGCTCAGGCTGAGGTAAGAGGCCAGAATAAAGACAGCAGAATACATTTTTCTTGGAAACATTGGTCTGAGTTTTAACCCTCCAGTGGGTCGCAACACTGTGGTAACTCAGAGAGCAAATAAACTGGCAGGGAATAAGTAAGTCATGGGGTTGGGACCACAGTTCCCCCTCTCGCCTCTGGCAGGTGTAGCTATCAAGCCAGCTATCACACCTGTGTAATAGCAGATGCCCTTCAATCCCATCCTGTGCGTTATGTCAGATAAAAAGTAAATACCAAGTTAAATAAAAAGACTGAAAGATTGTCTTAGCTGTTTTCTTCCCCTCTGTAGCCAAACACCTGAAGGGACAACTAAAGAGATGAAGAATTGATTTTGGGCTCACAGTTCAGAGGATACAGCTAGTAAAGCATCATATTAACAATGCCAACTATTCTTACTGTTTCTGGCCATGGATACTTGTCTCTCATGTTCACAATGGTTCAGATATGGTTCTGGCTCTAATTATCTTCATAAAAACCCCAATACTTCTAGAGGGCAAGAGCCAGCTCCATGTGGGGGAGTTGTAGGGACATTTTGATTCTGTGTCCTCTCTGAGGCCAGTTCCCAATCTGCAGAGTTGGGCTGAGAATAAGGATTTTGACCAAGAATGCAATAGAGCTTCAGGAAAGCGTTTCACCAGTGTGAGGAGCCATTTACCTATTAGTGTGAGATTGTGAAACTCCACGACAGCACAGTCTACCATGTGGTGATGACAGAAGCTAGCATCAATGGAAGGCTTTCTCTTCTTGTTAAGCATGATTCTGAAATCACTTCTCCTCCAAAGGTTTTCATGGCTTGTGTCACTCAGAGAATGGAGCACCTAGCAGCAGGTATGACAGCAGCATGGTTACTGGAAAAGTATGAATAATGCTTTGGTCAGCAACCTAAATGAAGAAACCTGGGGAGAAGAGCTCTTTCTGAAACCCAGGTAGAAAATCAATGTTCTTAGAAGGATAAGAGGGAGGAATCTATAGGAAGGGAAGTGAGTGCTGTGTAATGCAATTTGAAGATTTTTCCCTCCCCCATGCAGTTGACTTAATAGAAAGTAAAATGTTTGAAGGTGAAGGTTTAACTAGGAAGAACCAGCTGGCTCTAGATTGACTGACTGCTGCCTTACTAGGCCACTGCCGGTGTCCAAGCCTGCATTTTCATTGCTTTGTGGGATTTCTTCTTTTCTGATTTATAAGAGCAATGCTGATATGTATATTCCAAAAATGGTACATCAATTTCAGAGTTAAAATGACTTCCAAGTCTATTTATCAATTCTTCTCTCTGCTATAAAAATATATAGGGCAGCTTTGCATCTGAATTCATAAGTGAACACAAGCAACTTTTTCAATAAGGTTATGAGTAACATGAAGACCCAAGTTCAATGGGAACGTTGTGCAGAAGAGCACACTTTTCATTTGGGTAGTTTTCCCCCGTGATGTATGTATGGTCTCCCCGAAGCTAAGAATAGATCATTATTATATGATTATATTATATATGCTATTGTCTTATCTTTATACTCAGGATCTGTGCATTCATTTTCCAGACAAGGAAAAGAGCATTGTCGTCATCGTGCAGACCACTGACCATTCTGGTTCTCTCTTTCTCCACCAGCACCCACACTGTTCCTACAGCTGATTGTTCATCAGATATATGATAGAAATAGATCATACCAGCTGGAGGGATTGGGGACTTTGCTTAGTTTGTGGTGTACTTGCCTCTGCAGTATGTAAAACTTTGTGTGACAATGCAGATCTGTAATCCCAGCACTGGGGAGATGAAGTGGAAAAATCAGAAGCTCAAGATCATCTCCAGCCACATAGTAAGCTCAAAGCCGGGGTCTCAGCAAACAAACGAATACAAGCAGGTTGTGCACAGATCCAATGTCTTCTGTCCAAACGCTGCTCAGTGGCTTCCATCTTCTGTAGACACTGACAGGTTATGGTCCTTGCACTCATGTCATACCCAAGTACTTATGGGAGGGCACCGATCTGCACATACAAAGTCACCTGTTTCACACGTAACCTATTCACACAGCCTAAAAATACGTCCGAACAACAGCTTTAGTGGCCTGCATTGTGAATTCAGTCTGTAACACGAAGTCAGATGTGGAACTTTCCATTCATACTAGCCTTCACCCTGGTTAGACTTCCAAGCATTTGAAGTTTCTGGCCTTTGGATTAAAGATGCTCAACCCAGAGAGAGAGAGCACAAAACCATTAAGCTTTCTAGGTCTTCCTCACATTTGCTCACTTTCTGCCTGAGGCCACAGTAGTTTGGAAACAGTTATCACTAGCCATCAGCTGACTGAAACATCCCATCCTTCTGATGTAGAAAGGCTAAACCAGAACTCACACATTTAATGCTGACTGTCACTAGCAACTCTGCCACAATAACTCTCCCCACAAGCACTTGAGAGCTAGGCTCCTGACTAAATGGCTTCAATGAAAGAAACTTACCAATTTCTGAGTCAGTATGAGTCACATCCCACATATCCTGAAATGCACTGAGTCCAGCCACATCCAAAGCTGACCACAGGAGCAATGGTTTTAATTCAGCTTCACTTTGATGCATTTCTCCAACACCTGGGAATCCATGATTTAACCTTTCTCTGTATGAGTCTCTCGATCTAAAGAGTGTTGATACAACTTACCTGGTCTAATTTTTATATAATTTAGTTAAATCTTAGGCTGCATCTTAGACAGCTACAGAACCCCATACATCTATATATGACAAAAAAAGAGATACAGGACAATATTGAATTTCTGAATGATTTATATTTGAAAAAAAATCCTAGGCTATTTTCTAAGCACAAAATAACTCTGAGTTGTTCATTAGATCTGATTTTTTTTTTCTCCAGTAAGAGGACTCCAGTAGAGGATTCAGTGGGTGTGAGACAGGTTTCATGGTCTCTTTGACCACACCAGGAAAGCTCTGGCTCCTGTGGGAATTCAAACTTTCTGATTTTAGACACATTCTATCAAGCCACACTGGTGGTTTTACATTGGAAACAAAAAGAAGAGAAACTATTGTAGATTGTCCTAGCAATAGGGTGTTTCTAGAATCTCTGCTTAAGTGTTGGCTGTGGCTACATTCTAAGTCTCAGATCACAAATAGGAAACTTAGCGTTGCATTCCCGATCATTTCTCAGAAATCATTATGACATTGACTTGCCACTCATCAAAAACTGTTCACTCTGTGAACTGGCTGCTTTCTAAGTTCAACAACAATCTTCATGAAGAACAATGGTTTGTAGGGAAAGTGGTTTGTAGGTCTGAAAAAAGCATCTCTGGGGGTGGGGTCATCTGTCAACTGACATACAGTGTCTGCCCTGCACAGAGCCCACTGTAGCATTCAAATTTCCCCTTCCACCTAAAATGACTTTCTGGTTTCCTTATCTGTGTGTTTCTTTATAGGATAACAAGAATGACCTAAATAATTTTTTTAAAGAAACTGTGGTATTGCAGAGAGATTTAAATTAAAAACCTGGCTTTCAATCCTGAATGTGCCAGGTTCTTACCTAGAATAGTTGATGAAGAAACAAGAAATACACACTGGAAAAACATCTTCAACAAATGCTATCGGTCAAACTGGATAGCTTCCTGTAGAAAAACCCAAATAGATCCATACTTACCAACTTGCACAGAACTCAACATCCAAATGGATCAAAGATTCCATCACAAAACCAGATACATTGAACTAATAAAAGAAAGTAGAGAATATCTTCAAACTCATTTGCACTGGAAAAGATTTTCTATGCAGAATACTGTTAGCACAAGTATCAGATCAACAATCAATAAATGGAACCTCATGAAACTAAACAGCTTTTGCACAGCAAAAAACACAGTCCTTTGTACAAAGTGGCAGCCTACAGGACATGAAAATATTTTTACCAACTACATATCTGATTAAAGGTTAATATCTGAAATATTCAAAACACTAGATATCATTAAAAACAGGTACAGATCAACAGTCTCAAAAGAGGAAACTCAAATGGCCAAAAACAGTTACAGAAATGGTCTACAGTCTTAGCCATCAGAGAAACGCAAATCAAAACTACTTTGAGATTTCATCTTACACTTGTCAGAATGGCTAAGATCAATAAAACAAGTGACAGCTCATATCGGTGAGGATGAGGAGTAAGAGCAGCACTCCTCCATTGCTGGTGGGTACAAACGTATACACCCACTGTGGAAATCGGCTTGGTGGTTCCTCAAGATGGAAATTGATCGACCTCAAAATCCTGCTATGCCACTACTGGACACATATCCAAATGACACTTCATCCTATCACAGGGATACTTGCTCAACCATGTTCATTGCTGCTCTATGCACAGTAGCTAGAAATTGGAAACAACCCAGCTGCCCCTCAAAAAGATGTCCTACAAAAGAATAAAAAAAATGTGCATTTACATGGTGAAGTATTACTCTACATTAAAAAAAAATGAAATTGTGAGATTTACAGGTAAATGGATAGAACTAGAAAAAAAAAAGTCTTCCTGCGTGAGATATCCCAGACCCAGAAAGATATTTGGACATTAGCTGTCCAGTCAATGATAACCAAGCTACAGTTCCCAGAACCACAGAGGGTAGGTAGAGTAGGGGCAGTAGGAAAGGAAAATAAAATAATAGTTACAGATGGATGCGGAGGAGACTGGGAAAGGAGGATCAAGTGTGGATGGAGAGGGAAGAGGGAGACATGGGAGGAAATACAAAAAGGGGCACCTAAACCTAAAATTATGGGCCATTTGGGAGGCAGTATCAAAGCCTAATACAGCAGAAGTTTCCTAAGATATACGCATATATAAAGTGATCTAAATGAAATTACCAAATAATAGGAGAGACCCCAATTAACCATCTTTAGTCACCAAATAAAGCTTCTGGTGCTGATTGGGTTGAATTTGATTGAGTTGTTAGCCAAAGGGGGCTCGTGGGAATCCACAAACAACCCATGTCAAGACTATAGGTTGCTCTCCCCAAACTGACAGCAAGACTCTGTTGCTGAAGATAAACTGAGCCGGTGCCTACATACAGCCTTTACTCCTGTATTCTAGAGTCTTTGGTACAGGAATGTACCTTGCCAGCCCCACTTTGCTCCACAATGGTGTCCTGCCTGCAGGACATGCTAGGGCGATGGTGGCAAAGCTTGTGGAAACAACCAGCTAATAAATGGTGTGACTTGAGGCCCGCCCCACGACCTGGAACCCACACCCGACACAGCTTGGGTGACCAAAAAAACTGAGACTAGATAGACCAGGGACCCTGGGTAAGAGCAAATACTATAGTTCTTTAGGGAAAAAAAAGTATCAAAAAAATCACTCATAATGACATTCTCCTATACTCATAAATCAGTGTCTTGTTCAGCCACTGTCTGAGAAGCAGATGGGAACAGATACAGAGATCCACAGCCAGACGTTATGCAGCAAACAAGAAACCTTGGAATACTTGGTCCATGATGAGATGTGTCCACTGAATCCCTCCTTTCAGGGCTCAAGGAACCCTATGGAAAAGGAATCGGAAGGAGTGTAAGAGCCAGAGGAAATTAGTGGGGGAAAAAACACAACAAGGACCTCTGATTGACATGAGAAATTTCACATAAACTCAAAGAGGCTGAAGCAGCACACACAGGACCTGCTCTGGTCTGCGCCGGGTCCTCTGCACAAAGATTGTGGCTTCCAGTTTAGTGTTTTTGTGGGATTCCTGAGTGTGCCGGTGGGTGGTCTCTGCTTCTTGTGCCATCTCTTTTCCTTCTCTTTGTTTGTTAGTTTTTGCTTTATCCTATATTTTATTTTATTTTTTAATATTCCTTAGATGCTTGTTTGTTTTCTTATAAGACACAGAAAGAAAATAGATCTGGAGGGAAGAGAGTTGGAAAGGGAATAGGAGGAGTAGAGAGAGGGAAAAATAATCAGGCTATATTATGTGAGAAAAAAAATCTATTCCCAATAAAAGAGAAAAAGGAAAGGAACGTTTACAAACAGGAGTTCATTTCCTCCCCATGGGGCTCCTTAAATGTCCCCTTCTGTAGAACTTTAATGTATTCTTGGATCACCTGAGGGCCTAGTCACATGAGGGTTCTGTTCCAGTGAGCAAGGTGGAGCCTGAGGTTCTGTGTCTCTAATAAACTCCCAAGCCAGGCTACTGCTGTACTAGAAAACATCCCTGGAGTACAGAGCTTAAAGGTCATTATTCCGGTGAACCCGACCCCTGATTGTGTTGGAATCTTAAGGGAACATCTCACGCACCGGAAGCCTACGTGTGCTTTCTCATGTAGCTGGTCTGAGGTAGAACAGAGCTGTCAGCATCTTTTTACACTTCTTACACTGAGCCTCCTCTGCAGCCCGGGACAGGAAGTACCATCTGAGAATTCTGAGTCTGAGTGTGGTCCCTGAATCAGCAGCACAACATTCCTCTGGCAGCGCATTAGAAATGCAAATCCTGACTCCAGACCTTTGACTGGATGTGGTTACTAGAGAATCTCATACAGAAAATTTTCCAGTGAACCTCTCACCCATGCTCCTAGTCCACAATATCACAACTTCAGTGGCATTTTGGTGAACTCCTATCTCCTACTTGGTGAACTCTCACCTGCAGGAGTTTGTATTATTATTATTAATTATTACAATTTATTCACTTTGTATCCCAGCTGTAGCCTCTTCCCTTGTCCCCTCACAATCCCACCCACCCTCTCTCTTCTCTTCTCTTGTCCCTCCCCCCTGTCCACTGATAGGGGAGGTCCTCCGCCCCTTCTATCTGACCCTAGCCTATCAGGTCTCCTCAGGACTGGCTGCATTGTCTTCCTCTGTGGCCTGGCAAGGCTGCTCCCCCAGGGGGAGGTGATCAGAGAGCCACAAACTGAGCTCATGCCAGAGACTGCTCCTGCCACTTACTCAACCATGTTCAGAGCAGCTTTATTCATAATGGATACAGAAATTGTGATACATTTACACATCGGAACACTACTCAGCTATTAAAAACAAGGAAATCATGAAATTTGCAGGCAAATGGTGGGAACTAGAAAAGATCATCCTGAGTGAGCCATCCCAGAGGCAGAAAGACACATAGGGTATATACTCACTTATGAGTGGATGTTAGCTATAACATATAGGATAAACCTACTAAAATCTATAGTCCTAAAGAAGATACAGGAGTCTGAAAGCAAAATTTTCCCAGGAACAGTAGACCATGGAGACTGATGATTTTCTGGGCTTCTTCTGGGTACAGCTGAGAATAGCTATTTTCATCTTTTTAAAATTACTTTGTTATGTTTGAATATTTCATGCATGCAAAAAAATGTGATTTGATCAAATCCATCCACTCATTTATTCCCCCAATTCTTCTTCATTCTCCCCAATGACACTTGTCCCTCCCAACTTCATGTGCTCTGTTTTTAACCCCACTGAATCTACTAAATAGCAGTTATTGCCAGGAATTCTTACATAATCTGAAAGCTAACTCTTTTCAAAGGAATGTGGTAAAAAAGCAATGTGGTGATTCTAATAACTAATTACCAAAAGAACTCCCTTCTCTTTGCCCCTTTGACTTATCTCATTAAAAAAAGGCAGTTGATATGTAGCATCTTCCAACTTTTTCTAAATTAATTATTAGTGCCTGAAGGTATTGAAGCCCTGAACTTTTATAAGACTACAGGACTAGACAAAAACAGAAGGATTGCTGACTTCCTAACCAGGCAACTTAATTCCCCAATTATCTTTCCTAGGCAAATTACAGATCTAAATATAACAGAGTGTAACCTTTGCCATTTACCCACCAGGCTGATGCATCATGCCTTGATCTCTTGTTTTATCTCTTCTGTTCAAGGAAACAGAGATGGGTGAGGGTGCACTAGATGCTTGTCAAATATGACATTGCTAAATTAAGAAGGAAACCCATGTGATCTCACCCAGCCAGCATCAAGGAGAGGAAATGGGAGAGCTTGGGCTCCTTGCTCTGACACCGGGAATGAAGTAATTAATGGTTCTGAATTTAGACCCTTCAGGCAGCCTCTGAAGTGAAGTGACTATGGTTGAGTCACAGGAAACCCTTGCTTGTTATTTCAGGATGATACCAATTGGCAGACAGTGGGGACTCCAATCAACATAGTGTTTACAGAAGATGATCAGTGTTTTGATGCATGCTGGAATGGTCTGCTTCCTGAAAAGGTCACCCCCACTCTGCTGGGGGTGAGTAGGAGCCAGCAACATCTGAATGTGCTCCTAGAGTGACCTCGATACTGGCTCATCCTCATCATCTTCCAGACTCTTGGGAACTTCAGCTGTCAAATCCCTAAAATCTTTCTTTGGTAGAAGTCAGGAGCCACTAGCCTACCCAGTTCCATATTCAAATAATTCTTGAACTTTTACAACAGGAAACCATTTAATATCTATAGGCCCTTCTCCATGGCACTCCTGAATTTCTTACTATCAGACAATCTTTGTACAAGGACCATCTCCACATGCCCTAATATCCCTGTTTTCACTAGAATTTGACAGGGGTAATCCCTTTTGGATTCTGACAACCTTCGTAGGACACAGTTCAAAACAGAAAGAATAGCATGAATAAAGGCCAAGAGCCTTTTCAATATGTATAAGGGATTTAATAAGGTTATACGACAAAATTCAAGGCCCAACACCAGAAAGGCAGGAAGGCAGCCACTCCCAGAAGGCCTTGCAACTCCTGCTAAGCAGAGCTAACTCATCTGAATGCAGTGGGATTCAGAAGGGTCTATAGAAGGACAGACTATAGCCATATCTGCATTCTGCAAGGCACACCATGGCTTAGAGAAAGATGTGACTGAAAGGCATGTGCACATCATAAGTAAGACCTAATTAGGATGGCCAGATGTGGGAGTTAGGTGGTTAAAGTCTTCCAAATTTAAGAGGCAAGGAGATTAAGAGTTGGCTGCAGCTAATTGTGTGACCAAGAGAAAGGATGTCATCCAGATTTCAGATATCAATGACTCACTGGGTCATACGCCATCTTCTGTTCTGAAAGACTATGATAAATTCCGTATCAGGCAGACTGGGCTTCAAATGAAAACTTCCAGAAGGTGAAATAATGGACTGGGACCTTCATGAAAAGATGCAACTACAGATGTCACCTGAAGATCCTTCTGTAGAAGCCACTCCCATCATTCCCAGCTCTTGTCATGATTCCCAACACCTGACTTATGCTCAACACCTGACTCCAGCCTCAATCTGGAGTCCCCAACACACCCTTCAGCCTTTCCTTCTTCTCCTGTACAACTATTCTTCAAAGAATCATCTTGACCATTTCTTCCCCCTCCTTCTTGCCCTGTAAAAACTCATCTTTGGATGATACAATGTTTGTGAATCTGGGTGGAATTCTAATTGCTGACATATTCTTTTCTTTATCCATCAAATCATACCTGCTCAGTAGAATATCTGTTCTTTGGGCATTTGCTATCTTTCTACCCCATCCTATCCCTGTCATACTACCCCAAAGAGAGTAGATGCCATTATGTTTTAGAGAAATTCCAGGATGCACCTGGGAAAAACAATACTGGTGATTTAGTCAGAATAGCCCTCTGAGGAGGGCCAATTGAGAAAGTAAATTTTCAAGTAAAAGGAGTCTGGTAAGGCAAGCCAGAAACTCTGCAGCAGGGAGCCTCTGCCACCTCAACCTCAGAAACAAAACAGCTTTGGTGTGTCCTAGAAATTAGCCCTGGCTAGTATTGGGACTAGGGGGTGCTTTTCAGAACCCTAACAGATCCCAAAGCCTATCAGAGCCTCAGAGAAGGCATGGCTGCTGTCAGGATGGTCACCCAAGAAGGAAACTTGAGGAAAATATCCCTGGCTTTCCTGCCCCCTTCTCGTGTTTCCCACTAGTTCCTCCCATTGGTCATTCCAGTTAAAGCTCTCAATATGTGAGAGTATGAAAAACAGAAAAGAGTGAGAAGGGAACCTCAGAGCAACTAATAGTGACCAATTGCCAACTATACAGTCCACCAGCATCTGTAGATTATTACTATTAATATTCATTCTATCAATTCTTTTTCTATATAGAATTCCAACTAACAGAGAGAAGCAATAGAAGGGTTTTGAGTGAGAGAGAGTTTTGGAGTAGCCCAAAGGAAACGTCAAGGTACCCACAAAGAGGCTGACTGCTTGCATTTTTTCAGACATCCCCACTAATCACCTCCCTGGGTGCTATATGAGCTTTTCCAGACTGCCAAGGAAGATGAGGCTCCTTGGGCAGGTTGACGCGCTCCTTCACTCCAAGCCAGTCTCAGCCGCTCTGTGCTGTAGCCAAGGTTTGTCCCTGCTGGACCCCTGCTGGATCCCTGCTGGACCCCTGCTGAACCGTGAGCTCTTCCATGGGGAGTACAGCATTACCAACACTTTTGTCCTGGGTTGCAATTTCTCAGCCCTCACCTCATCCTAATGACTAGTTATCAAGATTAGGTATCTTTGCTCTAATTTCTCCTGCCATTTCCTGCTCTACTTTGTATGTTTAGGCGTAGTTTCTCTCCTAGCCCGCAGGACCTAAATTCTCATAAGAATCTCACCATTCCAAGAAAAGAAGAACATCAAATCTGCCTCTTGTTAATAGCTAGCTGGCCAGTAAGATGAGTGCCACACTGGCTCTGGGCAGGCTCAAGACAGGTCCCACAATCTAATTTTAAACAGGGTGCAGCTAGGGTTCTCCAAGCTTGTAAAGGTAGTAGCTATGGGGTGAAGTTAGGGGTCATTGGCGTTTTGTCATTGTTTAACTAATTCTCTTTTGCCTGTGAGAATCAGAGTTTCAAACATTCTGCAATGTCCACAAACAAACTAGCTTCCTGCTCTTTACTTGCTGCTGAACAGACCCTAGGAAGTCTGCTTGGAAACCATCATGTATTTTGGCTGCAGCTGGACCACGTTACAAAAAGGGACAGCAACCAAAGTAGGAGGATAATTTTGGTCTCAGTACCAACGAATTTAATGAAAGAACATTAGTGTCCCTTTTCATGAGAGTAGACCATAAAGACATTTGCAGGAACCCTGCTTCTCTGTCATTTAAATGTTTCTGGGATGGCTATTGCTTTTATTGCTCAATTATGCCTGCTTCCTTCTTAGATTGTGATTGTGACTAAATGCGAGCCTGTCAGCATTTGCCTTGGTCGTCCTTCAATGAAATGCACAGGCAGAATTCATGTTTTTGCAAAATGCATCTATGTAATAAGATATATTTTTTGAGGAGGGAGCATTAGAAAGCTGAATGCTTCCTGATTTTTCCTCTATGACTTTTGGGAACAGCGGTTCATTGTCCTGAAAGCAGTATCTGAAGGTTCTGTCAGCATAACAGCATTTCAATACAGGAAACAAAACAAATGCTGGCAAATTCTGCACCTGCTTCTCATTTATTCCTGGGAAACAATATCTCTATTACTTTTTTTCTTATTCAAGAGCAATCTAATCACATGTCACATGACTGTTGCTGTCAACACTGCATGGCTCATATGAAGGTGCCGCCTTAAAAATAAATCAAAGTACAGCTGGAAAATTCCTATTGCCTATGGGCATGGCACAAAAATTCCTCATGTTTGTGGTGGTGCTAGTGTCAACAAAGTTACTGTGCTGACAGTGGCATAGAAATGACTATTCAAGTGTGTACACACACACACACACATATACACTTGATATAGGTGGCCATGCTATGATTTGCATGTTTCTTGGACACATTTCCTTCTACTTACATAAAAAGCTACACATTTACCGTATTTTGTCAGCAATAGTCTCATCTGTCAACTGCTCACCACTTTTTTGGGTACGTGAGTATGTGTGAATGCAGTCACGTGTACGTGTGTGTACATGTGCATATAGAGGCCAGAGGTCAATATCAGGTGTCATTACTCAGGCTTCATCTGAACTGATTTTTGAGGGTCTCTCCCTCGCCTGAGACACACTGGTTAGGCCAGACTGACTGGCCAACAAGCCCCAGGGAGCACGCTTAATTTTTCTCCCCAGCGCTGTAATTACAAGGTTGTGTAACCACACCCAGCTTCTGGACGTGAGTGCTGGGAATTTAGGTCCTCATGCTCACAGGGCAAACACTTCACTGAACCATCTCCTGAACCCTCATCATGTCTCTTGATTGCACCATTCTATCTGTACTTGAAGATGTTTTGTTTGTGGTGCAGGGCCTTGTGCATGCAAGACAAGAAAGAACTCTAGCACTGAGGCATAACTCCACCCCTCATATGCTTGATTTAAACTCCTCTATTGATCACAGCTCATAGAGTGCTTTACCTTAAATGGTAGTAGAATAGTGAATCTATGCTGGTTAGGTGAGGATGTTCAAACAATGAACAAATCACCTAATGACATCTTTCAGAATGGATGCCGACTGTTAAGTCATACATAATTAAAATGCACTCTTTTCCCCAACAGAGAGAAGGCTGCAATTTCATTATATATAGGTCTCAAAAATTATGTGTTTTTCAGAATATTCATGTGATAATATTTCAGTGATATCTAATGCTAGAAGAACCAGAACACCATATCATGGTGCTACAAGAGCAAGAGTAGTTAGAACAGAAATTCCAAAACCTATGAGAATAACTGCCTTCAGAGAACAATTCTATGAAAAGAGCACACACATCGAGTTGTGCTTTGCATGGAGATTCACTAATACTTTAAATTAAGTGTGAAAAAAAGCAAAGCTACATCTGGGGAATATACCTGTTATGAGCAGTTTTGTTGATGGTGATGGTGGTGATGGCTTGCTCCATTCATTTCTTTTTAATTACTGAAAAGTCAATTAAGGAAAAAACTGCAGATCCGAATAGAAATGTCATGAAGATTAGAATTTTAAGGAGGTAAAAATAAAAGGAATTTCAGATTGAAAAAAAAAAAAAAGACTTTAAAGGCATCGGAAAGCTGGGTATCCTTTGGCCAGATAAAATAAGACCACAGAGATAGCAAGCACTTGTCTAACAGGTTCAGTCAATTCTTTTGGGAGACTTGTAAGTAGGGAGGAGAGTGTGTGTATAAATGAGCCAAGCTCAGGGTCATGTCATATTTTACATTCCAAGTGGATGTCTGTTCCTGCAGAGAGAGCAGAACATGTGGGTCAAATTAACCTCCACATGTGTATTCAGCTACAACATAGCTCCTCATAGCTGCTAAGAGAAGGGAGTATTCCCATTCATCTCTTGTTTCATTTGAACTTTTACTTGGTATTTTTAAAATTCATGTCCTGGTGCTGCACAAAGGCGCCAGTCTCCTCAGGTCACTGGAGAGTCCCTTGGATGGGAAGATCCACAGCCTACTTGTTCTCATTATGTGTCACTGAGCTTGACTGAAGTAAGTTTAAATTTTCATGACCACACAAAGAGTTTTCTTGATTCCTCTTTATGACAAATGCCATACCCCACATACCACCTTCCTGTCCTGAGACATAGTGCTCAAAAACACCGAATATTTCTCACTTTAAATTCAATGTAAGCCACCACAGCACTCAACTATAAAGAAGCAGTAGAGATAACTATCTTTAATATAATGTTCCTCAAATGCATTCCATTTATTATCTATAATGAAAACAACACTTTATCTGTTGTTTCATTCTCGGCTTTGACCCACTAGTCTGTAACCAGTTTTAAGATGCTCATAGACAAACTGTACCCTTGCTAGTCACACTGTGTTGAGCAAATGAAATGTATGACCACAGTTTTGCATAATATTCATATGCAAAAGATGGGTGCCTTGCCCGTAAATTCATAATTTAATGGACTGTTCTAATAATGTGCAGGAGAATTTATAAGCATTACCCAATAGCAGTTCCAAATTGAATAATAAAGGAGAAGTGGATACACTCTCTTGAACTAACAAGCAAAATAGAATTTAAAATTTTTAGTCCGGTTTTCTACAAAACAAGAAAATGTTTCATTTTGCACAGTAGGGGACAAAGAACACTAAACTGAGTTTGCATGAAACATGAGAAGTATTAATCTCAGATTCAAATAAGGGTGGTATCTCAGAAGGCAATGGAGCACATGATAGTCGGGGAAAGCATCCTCATGTCATGATCACAGAGATGCTAAATAGCATGAGTCCTGTTCGTTTCCCAAAAGGGGTATTGTGTCCTCTTCCCAGCTACATGGGAACTAATTTTGTAAAGAACATTAATACCTGCTCCAAGATGGCATCTAGACATAGCCAACCACCTGACATGTGCTTGTTGAGTTTAATTTTGTATTGTTTGCAGCAAGTTTCCACTGACTGTTACCCTTTAAATTGTCATTGTTGTAATCAATCCCTGTGGAGCATAAGATACACTATGTGCCAGATCCGTTTGAATATCTGTATGGAAAAAAGTAAACTCATTCTTAACTCGTATACCATACCCCTAGCAAAAACCAATCATGTGAGGCTATATATCCAAGTATGGAGGGAAAGATATAAAATTCCAGAAGATATAATAGAATATATATGATGATGAGAACACTAAGATTTTTCAAACAGGTGCTTATACCACTACTCATAACTGAAAAGCAACATTGAACTCAAATATATTAAAATGAGGGATTCCTGTATATAAAAACAGAACTATAAGCAAATAAATAACTGGATATAACTGGGAGAGGTCATGTGGAATACATCTGACTGGTAAATCATGTAAGTCCCAACTGAAGTATTATTACAACAGGAAATAGAGAGGGAAATGAGATAAAAGATTTAAATGGGCACTTCTCAACAGAAAGTATCCAAATTGGCAACAAACATGAAAAAATATTTATCTCATTAGTCTTTGGAAAAATTAAAATCACTGCAATAATGTCATCAATACATGAATATTTGAAAGAACAAACTTTGGAACCACTAAGAATGCCAAGTGCAATACTGATGAGACTTGATAAGCTGGGCTCAGTTGGTATGGAGGAGGGAGGACTAGGAGAGGGGAATTGGAGGAAGAGGGGAGAGGGAGGACAGGCTGGAGACAAGGGAGGGGAATAAATTAAAAATATAAATTTAAATTAAAAGAATGTAAAGTGTTGGCAAAAACTTAGAGCATGGAACTATCCCCCGGTGTGGAATTCATAGCATAGATTTTCTAGAAAACTCATGAAAGTATCTACTGAGGTTAAATGTATATATTTCTAGGGTCCAGAAATTCCACTTCTGGGAGCACGCTCAGAAGACAGCTGTGCATATGTGCAGCGATAAGCAGCAAGCTCATTTAATCACACTTGATTTCAAAATTGTATCATCTGTGTAATAGAATATGGCAACAAGATTACTACATTTGAGTGTACTGATGACTCACAGAAATTAATTTAACAGTATGAGTCAGGAGAATGGTAAGTTCAAGGCAAGAATGTTCTATGGAACAAGACATTGTCCCCAAAAGCAAAACACCTCTTGGAGGTAGAGACAACAGAATCAGAAGTTCAGGATGATCCTCACCTACATGACAAATTCAAAGCAAGTCTGAGCTATACCCTAACCCTGAGACCCTGTCTGAAAAGTATAAGCCAAACCAAACAGAAGAAATATAACATAGAAATACATGTATAATGATTCTAGTATTCAAATTGCAAAGGCAAGCAGATATTTCTTTGGTGTTGCATACCAAGATGGTGGTTACCTTGAAAAACAGTAGCTTTTACTTAGGCAGCTACACTTGGAACCCTTAGTGAATTCTTTGCTGAGGTTTAAGCCCAGTGACAGCACAGCCCTCCTCAGGAAAACTATTTGGAAATACTTGAGGAAAAGATTGTACCAGCCTTTCTCAAACTGAGAAAAGAACTTGAGGAAAGATCTGAAACCTGTTCCATGACTTATAAACACCACTTTAAAAATAAACCAGAATGAAATGAAACAGAAGAGACTAAAATGGTAGAAAGGACTGCGTTACCGAACACTAGGCAAAGCAAAGGGAGTCTTGTGGAAAGGTGGGAGGAAGACTAGAAAGGCCTGGAAGTGACAGGAGCTCCACAAGAAGACCAACCAGACCACCTCAGCAGGGTGCAGAGGGGCTCGTGGAGACTGCCGTGCCAACCATGGACCATGCATGGACTGGGCCTAGCCCTACACAATGTAGCACACATGAAGCCCGAGCTTCATGTGAGTTTTCTAGTAAGGGGCGCAGGGGCTGTCTCTAACATGGACTCTGTTGCCTGCTTTCTGATCACTCCCCACTGGCGAGGCTGCTTCACCAGGCAGAGGACATACTCAGTCCTGACGTGACTTGATGACTTGATGTGTTCCCCTTTTCTGGAGATTAGGGGAGGGAGGATGGTACCGGGAAAAGAGAAGGGAAGGGTGTAAAGTGAATAAATAAATTAGTTTTTTAAAGAAAGAATGGTTTTGCCAGACGCAATGGTGCGTGTCTCTAATCCCAACACTCTGTGAGGCAAAGGCAAGCAGATCTCTGTGAGTTTGAGGCCAGCCTACTCTACAAAGTAAGTCCAGGAGAGCCAAGGCTACACAGAGAAACCCTGTTTTCAAAATAAATAATAAATAAGTATTTTTAAGTAAAAAATAAAAACAGTAGCTAATGGGGAACGCAATAAATATTCTGCTTTCTAACATTCTGGTTACTGAAAAGAGTTTTAAGCAAATAAATATGTCTACTTCATGAATAATGAAGAACCTATTTTCTGCTAACACAGATAGTTCCTCCTGTGTGCTGCTTCCCTCAATGAAGAGCTTTCATTTAAAAACTGCTTGGCAAGTGCACGTTTAAAGTGATGAAAATAGATTTCTGCAATCACAAATCACAGATGGATGAAACTGCTCCTTATTTGAGGAGAATTAAGTGTGAATCTATTTTAATTGTAAAATACATTTAACTAAAGCTATTTTCTGAATAGAGATTGTATATGTTTTTATTTCTCTCCCACTTTTATAATATTGGAAAGCCAAAAAATCTGTGTGTGTGTGTGTGTGTGTGTGTGTGTGTGTGTGTGTGTGTGTGT
>NW_026591086.1:59846132-59936027 GCF_907164565.1 Psammomys obesus | reverse complement strand
TGTGTGTGTGTGTGTGTGTGTGTGTGTGTGTGTGTGTGTGTGTGTGTGTGTGTTTATTTTTGCAAACCTAGGTATGAAATTTAGGGCCTTATGTATGTTTGGCAAGCACTGTACAGTAAACTGCATTCCTAGCTCCACTGATTTGAAGAAAAAAATCAAATTAGTTTAATTACTATGACAGGGTTCCACTAACTCTAAAGTCCTCCAATATCTTAACCTACTAAGAGTTAACAGCAGGCGTGACCTTGGCCTGGTGAGTTGTCTGCAGGGCTGACAAAGAGTCGGAGAAGCACAGGCTGCTTTGTGCTAGCCAAGTCTCTGTCATTGCCAACTAAAGCCAGATCCAGTCACTTTTAAGGTCTACTCTATATTCTCTATGAGTTCTAAGATAACTAATATAAGAAAAAGGTGGTGTCACATGAAACAACAGTCAGGCTTTGTGAAATGAAACTACCAGGAAGGAGTATCAGACGCGTCACAGAGCATCATCTGAGTGTCTTAGACTTGGAGGGTGAGGGCTCGCAAAGCTTAGCTTTGTCTTTGCTGCAAAAGAAAAGACAAGTGGCTAATGAAACATGCATGGGAGGTTCAGTTAGGCAACTTATATTTGGGTACGGACAGATGGCTGTAGTTCAAGTGCTCACTGTTTCTAGGGGAACTTAAGTGGAACGGCCACTCAGTACAGTGAGCCCAACAAGCCATCAGGACAAGCCTGGTGAGAGGAACTGCAGGCACCAATGCGGTGTGCAGACTTGAGCTGCCGAGCGGTGATACTGAGAACTTCATTTTCTCTTCCTTTTCAGCTGTCACTGCCAAAATGCAGACGAGTTCAGGGGAGTCTCTGTGGAGCACGGGAAATCACATTTGACTGTCCCTATAATAAATAGAAGGGTTGGGGAGACAGTACGGCATTAGTGAAGAGCCTTGCATGCATCAGATGCTCAGAGCATGTAGCTACTGCTGTTTACCTGCTTCATGCTCTGAGGATATAGGAAGCCTTCCTAACACCTTCAGAATAAACAGGACAAAAGCATACTCAGCCCCTGCCAGAAATTACCTAAGTTGAGGAGCAGTGCTGTATAGTTTAGAAACTTGATATCACAACCAAAGAAATTTACTGTGTGGAAAATGAACATTAGTGCAGAAGAAAGAACTTCCAAAAAAGTAGGTGATTTTGTCAAAGAAAATACAGATGGAGGTTGGGAAGATTTTCTAGTGTTTAGCCGCAGACTGAGAGTGGTGGGTAATCTCATCAGAACGCAGTGTGTGCCTTGTTTTCTGATTTGTTCTCCTTTGATGGGGTGTGTGACCCATCTAGTACAGTTTGCTCTGTGAAAGTATTGAGACCTGTTGTCAGGGAGCATAAATCTAGAATTTTTAATAGACTGACTAAATCACCAAATTTCATCCATACAAAGGCCCTTAATGAAGCTCAGTGTTATGGGATGGAAAGGGTTCATCAAGTGAGCTGAGGCCACTGGCACAGGGTGGCTGGGGTGAGATAGGGGTGGAATGAGCCACATGAGTGCTGTGAGCCTGAGGGACAAACTCTACCAAGTTTAGAAGTCTGCAGATGGCAGAGCTAAGTAGTGGACAGATAACGACACACTTTATGACTCAGAAGCCCTAGTGTGCAGCCTGCCTCACACATAGCTTTTCTGGACACCGACATATTGCACATTTTGCCACCAAGATGCTCCATGAACAATCAACATGGCGTCTCTTCAGCTACTTGAAGGCTCTGTTTCCATACTCGCAATTTCTTTTACTCAATTTAGTGAAGTTTCGTTATAGAAACTGTGAAGAAGTGACATGGGCTGAGTGGTAGTATTAGCGTGTGATCCTCACCTTCTGAGACAGAAGCAGGACAATCACAGAGCAGTTCATCCCACCCAAGACCCTGTCTTACAACAGCAGCACACACAAAATGACTTAGGATCAGCCCATCTCATAAAATTCTTCCTCAATAATAATGGTCCAAGTGCCTTCTACATGAATTCTGAAAGGTTAGTTGTAATGTTTCCCCCACTAATCAATTAAACCCTGTACTAGCTAATTATCGCAGTAAAAATTATTAGTACAATTGCCACTTTAAGGATCCTTAGATAATTTTAGTTGTAATAGTGATGTTATAAATAGGAAGATCTATTATCATAATCATTGTTAATCATGAACAGTACTGCATATGACATTAAAATCATATACACACCTTCAAGCTGACCTAGAGTTTAGGAAGGCAAGTTGAAAGTATTTATTTGCAAGAGTCTGCAGATGAGAGAAAGAATGTTTCTGATGGATAGGCTCTTACCTAGAGGAATGGGATTTGCCTAGGTTCCAGAATATACATAAAGCAAAGAGGAAAAAAATCTGTCTACAATATATTAAAAATATTAAGAAAGGTATTCTACCAACACTTCAGGCTCTAAGATCAACAATTAATAAATGGGACCTCACTAAACTGAAAAGCTTCTGTAAGGCAAAGGACACTATCAAAAGGATAAAACCGCAGCCCACAGAATGGGGAATAATCTTCACCAACCTGCATCAACAGAAGGCTAATATCCAAAATATATAATGAACTCAAGAAACTAGACATCAGTAAACCAAACAACCCAAATAAAAAATGGGGAAACAGAGCTAAACAGAGAAATCTCAACAGAGGAATCTCTACTGACTTAGGAGCACCTAAAGAAATGATTAACACCCTTAGTCAGCAGGGAAATACAAATCAAAACAATTCTAAGATTCAATCTAATACCCATCAGAATAGCTAAGATCGAAAAATCAAGGGACAGCATATACTGGCAAGGATGTAGAGAAATGGGAATACTCTTCTTGCTGGTCGGAGTTCAAACTTGTACAACCACTTTGAAAATCAATTTGGCCGTTTCTCAGAAAATTGGGAATAGTTCTACCTCAAGAACAAGCTATACCACTCCTGGGAATGTATCCAAAAGTTCGACCATACCTAACAAGGACACTTGCTCAACAGCTTTATTCATAATAGCCAGAAATTGGGAACAACCTCAAGAAAAAAAATGAATATAGAAATGTGCTACATTTGCACAATGGAATATTACTCAGCTATTAAAACTATGACATCATGCAATTTGCAGGCAAATGGATGGAACTAGAAAAGATCATCCTAAGTGAGGTAACCTGACCCAAAAAGACAAATACAGTATGTACTCACTTAAGCTGATATTAGCCATAAAGTACAGGATAATCACTCTACAATCCACAGACCCAAAGAAACTAAGTAAAAAAGAGGGCCCAAAAGGGGACACTTGAATCTCACTGAGTAGGGGAAATAGAATAGACATGGAGGGGGGTGGATAGAGAGAGGAGACTGTGTAGGGGAGGGGGTGAGGAGGGGAGCAGGAGGGATTTAGTAGGGGAGGATGGAGGGAGAGAATACTGGAAGAGAGAACTGGAATCTGTAAGGGGGCTGGGGGAAAGGGAAGGAGGCACCTCTGGGAAAAGCTAGACCTAGGACAATGGAAAATCCCAGCAAAGTATGAATGTAACCCTGGCTAAGACTCTAAGACTCCTAGCAATGGAAGATGTGAAGCCAGAACTGGCTATCTCCAGTAACCAAAGAAGTCTACCAATGGAAGGATTGGGACACCAGCCCATCCACAAAACCTTCAACCCACAATTTTTCCTGCCTTCAAGATGTGCAGGGGTTAGGATGCAGCAGAAATTAAGGGAAAGGCTAAACAATCACTGGCCCAACTTGAGACTTATGCCATAAGAGACAGCCCATCCCTGACACAATTCATGATATTCTGTTATACTTGCAGACAGGTGCTTAGTTTAATTGTCTTCTGAGAGGCTTCACCCAGCAAGTGATAGAAACAGATGCAGAGACCCACAGCCAAACATTAGGCAGAGCTTGGGGAATCCTGTGGAAAAGAGGAAAGAAGGATTGAAGGAGCCAGAGAGGTCAAAGACACCACAAGGAAATCTACACACGCCACTACCTGGCCCATAGAGGCCCACAAAGACAGAACTGCCAAACAGAGAGCATTGTGGGACAGACCTAAGCCCTCAGCATATTTGTAACAGTTGAACAGCTTGGTCTTCATGTGGGACTCCTAACTCCTAAGACAGGAGCACGGGCTGTCTCTGGCTACATTTCCTGCCTTTGGATCCCTTTCTCCTCACTGGCTGCCTCATCTAGCCTCATAGGAGAAGATGTGCCTAGTCCTATTGCAACTTGATATGCTATCCATGGGAAACCTCCCCTTTTCTGAGGAGAAAGGGGTGACTGAAGGATAGGGAGGGGAGTCGAGAGAGGGGGACTGGGAGGAGAGGAGGGAGGGGAAGCTGCTCTCTGGGATGTAAAGTAAAGAAATTAATTTAAAAAAGAAAGGCGTTCTAATGAGTTTGGGATAGAAACAGATATCACGAGTAGCAGTGATCGGAGGTGAAATAAAGAGTGGTGGGCTGTTACTTTGACTTTTCCTTATTTCATAAACATATTTCCTGAAATTTTTACATCAGTGGTAGAGATAAGACTTCAAAGTGAATAATGGATAGCCCGAACTTCAGAGGCTAATGAGAAATCCGAGGGGAATAGAAAGTAAAAGACTCATAGAATTTCCTGGTATGTAGAAACCTCAGTGCGTATGATATACTTAGTATAAATGAAGTGTAATGCAATGGGGACAGGGTGACAAAAATAAAGTGTGATACAGTGGGTACAAAGTAAAGAGGGCAAACTTCCATGGCAGCCACTCATGCTCCTTATTAAACAAAACAAATACACTTAACAGCAGCCTGCCCAAACCGCAGGTGTGAAGACCACCCGTGTGCTCTTAGAGGCTGCAGCTCAAGACAGCAGACTGAGGCGGACATTTCCGTCCCCTTGTCTTCAAGGCTCCACTAAGGTTGTAAGAAAGTATTATGAATTTTTTTTTACAATACGCACACATAATAAATAATAATGGGAGTTAGAGAGAGCATATATAACACTAGAGCAAGTTTCTGGAAGGGACAAGCAAGAGCAGAGAAAAGCAGGCTGTGATTACATGGAGAGCCAGCCTCTTCATGGACCCTTCAGGAAGCTCCATGGTGTTCTGGCCTCCCTCTAAATGTGATGGGACAGAGTCACCAGAAACCCTACAGTTCAGCGCCAAACACCAACAACAAATCAAGTAGAACAGCTTATCCCAAAGAAGTCATCTTACAAAAATATCTAGGCAAATGTTAATACATAAGCATAGGTTTGAGAACATCATATATCCAGATGAGAAGAAAAAAGAAGAAAGATAGTTTACAAAAGTGTTTTGAAATTGCTTTAAATACCATACTGTGGGTCTTGGAAGATACCTCTATGGCATGGTACTTACCTAGCAAGCATAGAGGCCTGATCACAGATGTCTCCATCTTCCATCTAATTACAGGAAGTGGGTCACTGTTGGGGTGGGGGTGGGGTACATACCACCTAACCATTTATTCGGTTACAAACTCATCAATGAATTTTTCCATTGATGAAGCTGGTGCCTTTCAAAATTGAATCACCTTTTAACAGCACCAAGCTTTCAACATGTGAATCTTTGTGGGATGGTGCTTCATATTTAAATTACAGTAAGGGGTTAGTTAGGTAAGATGGAAATATCAGCACACAAGGACAGCTTTTTTAACAGTCTCATTTTATCCTCTCTGCTTTTTAATCATGTATATGGATATTTGCAAAATATGTCAGCCTTGGCATAGAGACGACTCAAGGCAAACGCTACATTATCTAGAGCCAAATTGCCCCTTTTAGCTACTGGGACACAAGTCATTCCCTCCAGTAGATTTCCAGTGAGTGTTAAGACATTTGTTTTCCTCTCCTCATGTAGATGAGGGACACCTTCTGCCATCTCCATCCATGCATCTACGATAGCCAGTATCAAGCGAGTGGTGTTCTGGTGCAAAGCAGGGAGCTGCCCAGACTTCAGAATGCAGTATGATATGCAAGCAAGCACTCTGATTCCAGGTATTGCCGCTTACGAAACTCATGTTCAAGAACACCTGCCCAGATGTCTCTGAGGACAGGGAATGGGCATGAGATAATGTGTACACTGAAACTGAAAGCTGCCTGGAGCAGTTCATAAGCTTAAAGAGGCAGCACACTGCATGAAGTAAAACGTGCTTAGCACATATCTGCTGTTGTGTTTAATGCTTCCTACTGCCCAAACACTACACAGTGCTTCTTAGTCTCTGTCCGTCTGACCCATCCCTGCTTTCAGTAATTACAAGTGAAGGTGGCTGTTAAGTAAAATAGGAACTCTGAACTTTGGTTCACGTTGGCAGGTGTCTGGGACTGTCATTGAGCTTGAGATGCTTCAAATCTGACTTCAGCCTCTTCTGATTTATGATACATGTAAGTTCTTCATAGTCATGAGATGTTCTAAAAGACTTTTCCCTAGGTAGACTATCCTCCCTCTCTCAGTATTCCTTACTTACTGTAGTTCTTTGGGATGCTTGAGGCCTCATGGGCCTTCCCCTGCCAGTTAGCCTGTCTGTTGTTCTTCTTCAGCTCTGAAAACACACTGTAACATACAGACTGAGGTCATATTTAGGAATATATAATTATATATAATTGAATATAATTAATTTTTCTGTCCATCAGTATTTATTCTGTACAACAATGATTAATTACATAAAATTTATATTTTATATATATATATATATATGTAACAATAATTAATGAAAAATGCCATGGGTTTGAAAGAAAGTGAGGAGGGATAAATGAGGGGCTTGGAGGGAGAAAGGGGAAAATGATATAGTTATATTACAAAATCATAAAGGAAAAGAAATAACAAAAAGTACTTTATCTTTATTCCATTCAACATCATTACTCTGAAAATGACTTTTTTTTTTTATCACATGTGTAAAGGACTTTATTATGTAATATTTTGACATATAGTTGAACTTTAAAGGAAACCATTTCAATCATCAAAAAATTTCTCTGTACACATATAGTAACTCCAGACATTCAGAAACACATCTATGGAAAAGAATAATTCATTCTCCCTATACCAAAACCAGTAGGGTCACAAAATGTTTTAAAAAATAAGAATTTACTGGATTACAGTCCTATAATCTTGAGCTTGGCTGAAAACATGCCTTATGAATACACATACATACAAGTAAACAAGAAAGGTGGCCTCCTACATTCTCTGAAATTTTATTATGGTGCTAACCTTTCAACAAGAAATGGCATTTTAGAAATGCCACCTGCATTTTAACTCTTGTTCCATTTGCTAATGGCGAAGATGACCCACCAGCCGAGATGGGGATAAAGAGTCTCCCAGTAACCACAGAACAGCCCCAGTCCTTCACAGACATTACAGCTCTATTTTTCACGCAGGCCAGAGCTACTTATTTGTCAATTTACCCCAAGAAATAGACTTGTCCATTACTAACTGGAGTGTCATAAAGTCATAAAGAAAGGCTTGATGTCATCATGTCCTGCCTGCAGTGTGACCTCACTTCCAGTGATTTATTGTATTTTTCTTCTTAAAACTAGCTCTTCTCAGGTTGATCAGCAATAATCTCTCTAGTCATTGAGGACAAACTCACATAACACAAAATGAAAGATGGAGTATCTGGGTTTTTTTCATCTACAGATGAAATATGTCAAATATTTGAAAATATTTGACATATTTCAAATTAAATATGTCAAAATATTTTCAGAAATTATAAAGGTCAAGTAATTGTGTCTACTCTAGTCTGAAAAGCAGTCTTCATCCAGGTAACAGTCTACCTCATGGACTAGAGGGTGATTAGAGCAACGGCATCAGCTCCTTACTGAGTCTTGCATATTAGCCAGTCTTGACCATTAAACTTTCCAGTGTGGTCAACTGCTGGAGCTGCCAGAAGCTTACATCCAAGAAATCCACTTTAATACTGAAATATGTTCTTTTTCCGTTCATCAAATACCAATCAAGACGTAAAGACTTACATAGCACACAGGTATCAGCAGTAAATAGCACTGAATGAGAAGCAAGCCACTGTCTTGTCAACATGGAGGTCCAGCTTCTGATGTGGCAGACAGAGAAATGGCAGTGAGGGACTCTGAGCTACCTGATGGTGGGGAAATATTGCCATTTTTATATGTGATGGTCACAGCCCTCCTAACTGATAAAATATTGAAGTAAATGCCTAAAAGAAACAGAATTTGCAACATAGATAATTAATTCAGAGTCTTTAAAATCAAATTTTCTGTCATGTATTTATTACATTTTTGTAGGAAAACAGAGGTGAAATAAATAATTACTATTTTCTTTAGGTGACATCAATTTCAGCTTTTAGAACATAATCAGCTGATTTGTACTGTCTTTCACTTTATCATTAGACACAATAACATAGCTCGGGTGGCAGTCTCAGCCCTCAAAACCTGTGTTTTCTACAGCCCACAAAAATCACAGTCTAACCCTAGAGCCAGCTCTATGGTAGACAAACATACAAGGGACACCCTTAGGATTTCCCTACATTCAGTTTAGCTCTAATCACAGAAAATAGCAGGATCATGATTGTATGCCTACAGATAAGGAGGAAATATTCCAGAACCTGTGGAATGGGTCCCCGGGTAAATGAGGAGTACATGTGACTACAGAACAGATGCCCTTTTCGTAGGAAGACAGCTTTTGCTACTGACCAACATATCAGTGGTGTGCCTGGAGAATAAATGAGTCTTGCCCATGCCCATGGGAATGCAAGGAGCACTGATGAAACGCCTGTGGTGCTTAATGCCAGGAGCTGCAGCAGGTGCCTCCCATGTTCTTGAAAATACCAGTCAGTGCTTGCAACAGCAATGAGCTAGCTCCTTGTGCCCTGTCTCATGAGGGAAATGTTTCAGTTGTGGTAGGTAAGGCCACACACAGCAACTGACAGCTCTGATCAGACTTCAAATTGAAAGACAGCAAAGTTCATCATCTTCATGCCTTTCCCTTCAAGTAAACGAACGAGAAGGAACTCCCTTAGCAGCCACTGGGCTTCTGCCGTACCCTGCCCTACTGCTGGCCCTCACAAAGTGGAGCAGTGATCTAGCTAGTGCGGGACTTACGTCACATCCTGACTGAGCAGCCCCCGGTGGCATCTGGTTTGCTGCCCAATAAAGCTGTAGCTCGTGACCGTAGCTGGGCCCTGTCCACAGCTCAGCTCTTCTCTTGTCACCTTAGACACTTGTTCATGCCATACTGGTCCCCTTGCTCTTCTTAGAGGTAAAAAAGGATAGACATTTCTGTTCTCGTGATTTACGCTCTTTTGGAGCACCCAGCCATACTCCTGGGGGTGGCTTACCTTCTCCCTGAGCTTAGGTTTGTCTTCTGACACCATAATCTCAGAAAGACTTCACAGAGACCCTCCTTAAGACGGCATCAGTTCTGGATTTCTGTGACACCTTACTCTGCTAGTCTCCTCCCCCAGCTTGTCACATCTAACATCAAACTGCATTTCTCTCTGTTCTCATCCTAAACAGAAGCTTAGTGACAGCAGGAACAGCCATTACCAAAGCTGGAGCATGAGCTCACAGGATCTGGAACATGAGAGATGGGTGCTGTCTACTGCCACATTGGGCAGAACAGCGCCATGATGCTCTTCTGTCCCCATATCTTCCCCTCACCTTGACCTCAGTCTCAAAGGCTATTGCTGATTCTTCTACATGCTGCCTAATCCAAGAAAATCCAGTGACCCCCAACTCTTCCTCCCAGCTCCCTCACATTCCTTCATAGCTGTCCTCCTCCAAAAGGGGGCTCTCTTATTTCACATTTTCTTTCTGTCAACAGGAAACACTTTTAGGAACAAGCCCTAGCCCAGGCCTGAGGCTGCTCAAATGGCCACTTCTGACCAAATGGGCTTCAAGGTGGTGTTCTAAAATGGGCTTTGCTGATCTAATCTTGGCCAACAGCAGCCCTCATTTGAATGCCCCCTACCACTCTTGTTAAGCAGGCACTTGAATTCTCTATGCTGAGATGAACCAAAGAGTTAATCAAACCCCTGAAAGGAATACCAGGGCTCCGGGAGAGTGGCACCCTGTGATGCCTGCCTGTTTTGCAAATTTAAGAATAGGGAGCTTCCAGGGAATGGATCCTTGAGGGTCCTTTAAATGCTAGAATGCTAAACGGGCAGGAGATTTTCTGTCATTAGAGCAGCTGAGCAGAGAGCCTAAGAAGGAATTTTTAAAACACAGTATATTTACTTTGAGGACAGAGTCATTTCTGATTTCAAAGTAAAATAAATCAACATGTTTAAAAGAAAATATGCATACATTAACACCCCATAGTTCTCTTTAGTTTGAGGAGCTTTTTAGCTAATTTGTCTTTTTTTTTTTTAATTGTTGAGTGCAACACAATAGGGAAATCTATACAGCCTCACCACCCAGAAGCTGCATACAGGGCAGCCACTGCAAAAAAACGATAGACAGATACCACAGCCACTGAGAAAAACAGAAAAAAAGAAGAAAAAGCGGGGTCTGGTAGAGTAAAGGTTTTCAAGGTAATAGTAATGTAGAGAAATTCACGTCAGAAAGTCCAGGAGAAATATCTGAGAGGGGCAGGATGCACCCCACACCTTGAGAAAAGGAAGAATTTTCTCACACTCTTCCTCAGCCACAGGTCAAAAAGGTTTTTATTTATTTATTTTATTTTTTGGAGTTCAGGTGGTATTTATTTGGAGGTATATAAGTAACTTTAATGCTTATACTAATTTAAATACAAGAATGGCCTAAGGTTGGTACATTTTACATGGTAAAGATCCCCAAAAGAAGTTTATAGACTCACAAGAGGAAGGAAACATGCATTTGAAAGTTAGAGCAGAAATCAAGGAAAAACTGAAAAAAAGGGAGAGGAAAATGTCTCTCCCACCACGTTGTGACACACCAAGCCTTAGGAAGTGCTAAGCCTAACACTTAGGCTTAGCCTAAGTGTGATCAGCCTAACAGAGCGAGTCCAGGGTCCACTGGGAAATGGTTCTTGCCAAGATGGACCGGCACTTCCATATGGGAAACAATGGTACCTCACTGTGTGCAGGACACGTGGACAGCTGCTGTCACGGTGGCCCTTTAGCCTGTTACACACCCCGTTACAAACTGACTTGAGGGCTAACGCAGTGTCTCCACACATAAGGGCAGTGCTGTGCTTCAGGGGATGGGAACGTGGTAAACAGCGCCCATGCTGGGCAGCTTGCAGCTACTATAACTCCAGCTCCAGGGCATCTGATGTCCTGTTCTAGCCTCAGCTGGCACCTGTACATATATGTCATACACTCATATAGAAATAAACAATAAAAAATCTTTTTAAAACTTTTTCTTTTTAATTTAATTTTATTTATATATTTATTTATTACAATTTATTAATTTTGTATCTCTGCAGCAGCCCTCTCCCCTGTCTTACCCACCCTCCCTGTTCTCCCCCTATGTCCTTCCCCTAGTTCACTGATAGGGGAGGTCCTCCTCCTCTTCTATCTGACCCTGGTTTATCAGGTCTCATCAAGGCTGGCTGCATCATCTTCCTCTGTGGCCTGGCAAGGCTGCACCTCCCAGGGGGAGGTGATCAAAGAGCCAGCCACTGAGTTCATGTCAGAGACAGTCCCTGTACTTACTAGAAGTACTAATAGAAGTACTTACTGGAAGCAGCTAATGGGCTTCCATTGAATAAGGGGTCTAGGTCCTCTCCATGAATGGTCCTTAGTTGGAGTATCAGTCTCTGCAGGCCCCCCTGGGCCCATGTATTTTGGCTCTGTGTTCTCCTTGTGGAGTTCCTGTCCCTTCCAGGTCTTTCTATCTCCCTCTTCTTCCATAAGGATTTCTGCACTCAGCCCAAGGTTTGGCTATGAGTCTCAGTATCTCCTTCGATACTCTGGTGGGTAGAGTGTTTCAGAGGTCCTCTGTGGAAGGTTCCTGTCCTGTTCCTTGTCTTCTCCTACTTCTGATGTCTATGTTGTTTGCCCTTCTGAATGGGGATTAAGCATCTTCCCTAAGGTCTTCCTTGTTGTTTAGCTTCTTTAGGGCTATAGATTTTAGTATGTTTATCCTATATTATACTTTTAAAATCCACTTCTAAGTGATTATATATCAATTGTGTCTTTCTGCTTCTGGGTTACCTCACTCAGGATGATCTTTTCTAGTTCCCACAATTTGCCTGCAAATTTCATGATTTCCTTGTTTTGAGTAATAGTCCATTGTATAAATGTACCACAATTTATGTATCCATTCCCCAGTTGAGGGACATCTGGGTGGTTTCCAGATTCTGGCTATTATGAATGGAGGTGCTATGAATAAGCCAAAACCATACACTGGAAAAAAGATAGCATCTTCAACAAATGGTCTAACTGTATATCTACATGTAGAAAAATGAAAATAGAGCCATATTTATCACCCTGAACAAAGTTAAAGTCCAAGTGGATCAAAGACCTCAACATAAAACCAGAAACACTAAACCTGTTAGAAGAAAAAGTGAGGAAGAGCCTTGAACTCATTGGCACAGGAGACAACTTCCTGAACGAACAGCACAGGCTCTAAGAGCAAAAATCAATAAATGGGACCTCATGAAACTGAAAAGCTTCTGTAAAGCAAAGGACACTGTCATCAGAACAAAACAACAGGCTACAGACACGCAAAAGATCTTTACCAACTCTACACCCAATAGAGGGCTGATATCCAGAATATATAAAGAACTGAAGAAGTTTAACACCAACAAACCAAATAATCTAATTAAAAAATTGGGTACAAAGCTAAACAAGAATTCTCAATAGAGGAATATAGAATGACAAAGAAACACTTAGAGAAATGCTCAACATCCTTAGTCATTTGGGAAATGCAAATCAAAACGACCTTTCACCTTTCACGAGATTTCACCTTACACCCATCAGAATGGCTAAGATGAAAAACACATGCTGGAGAGAATGTGGAGAAAGGGGAACCCTCCTCCATTGCTGGTGGGATTTTAACCTTGTACAACCCCTTCAGAAATCAATCTGTTGTTTCCTCAGAAAATTAGGAATAGTGCTACCTAAAGATCCAGCTATACCCCTCCTGGGCATATACCCAAAAGATGCCCCACCATTCAATAAGGACATTTGCTCAGCCATGTTCATAGCAGCTCTATTCGTAATAGCCAGAAAAATACATCTTTAAAACTCAGGATGAACTTATACCTGAACATTAAAATTGCAATTAGGAACCTCCTGAAGAAAACAGAAACAGTAGAAAGTATTAGGGCTGGAGGGATGGGTCAGCAATTAGGGGAATGGGGATTTTAAGATGTGATAATGAAGATATCTTTTATCTAAAAACATGGTAAGAGGGCTGGAGAGATGGCTCAGGTACTACAGAACTTGCTTCATGAGCGTGAGGAACTGGCTTCAGATCCCCTCCTCCTCTGCTGCCTGGAGTGTCTGCCAAATGCAGGTGATGGTGGCTGGTCCTCATGCTTCCACAAAGCAAAGCCCGCCTCTACAGTCTTACCCCTTCTCACGTGAGTGATCATTTCCACACAGGCAGCCTCAGAGGACCAGGTCTATTTCAGGAACCCATTGACATCTCAGCACAAAACCTCAGGTGAAGAACAGTGCCAGTCTCCTTATCTCTTGTCCTCGTCTGTGTCTCCCCACAAAGAAAAACCAATTCAGCTCTCCTCCATGAGTGTAGCCTCTGACTCCTGCCTTGTGTGAAAGCCCTGGCTCTGAGGCATCCTCCACCAGTCTCAAATCAGCTAAGCCCTAGTGCAATGATCCTTTTTTCTTTCCGAGTTTCACTTACACGGTGCACACTCCTTACTAGAGGCCCTTGTGTAAGCATACCCCATCAGTACTTTAGTCTTGCAGGCTTATTTCCACCCCATCTATCAGAGACTCCATCAGTTTTCATCTAGAATCATCATTTCTACCCAATGTTAGGGAAAGGGCTTTGCATATGCAAGTCTTCGGATGACTGACATTTACTAAATTTTAGAACCTTTGCAAATTCATGGGCCTTCATCTGTTTTAACCAGATATAAACTCACTGTAGTGAATCAAAATAATTGCAGCATGCATTGAATTGGAGCACATGCTGATGTAGTGTTTTCATTGAGGAAAACTTGGTAAGGATATGAAAGGTAAGATGCTACCTCTCAGAAGCTTCGGACACTGTGTCAATGTTCACCTAAAGGTTATTTCTAGTCTGGGGTCCAATCTCCTCCAAGCAGCAACTCGGGGACACAGGCTTCTGTTGTCTGTGGCTCCATCTTCTTTAGTGTCTGGTTCCCCAAGTTGTCATTTTACCCCCAAATTCTCAGGCCTGAGGGTATAGACCATGGAATGCCATGATGGAGGCAGGTGTACAGACCTAACAGGGTAAATGTACCTTCTAGCACTTTCCACCAGCTGGGGCTCGGTCATGTAGCCACAGAAGCCCACAGCAGAAGTCTGGAAGTGTAACCCTTCCCTGGATTCAGAGGGGAGAGAAAGGAGGCATCCTTGACTTTCTCTTCCTACGTAGGAAGCGGGGACAATAGACAGTACTAATTTTAGAATTAATTTCCTGGTTTCTGCCATACTTATCAAAGCTCACACTTACTGTGAAGATTTCCTGAAAATAGCATCCCCCATCCCAAATACCGGGACTGAGCTCTATAAAATGTGCAAAGTGTACTAAGTGTGTACAGACTACGCTCTAGTTTATTCTGATCGTCCACTGGAAAAAATTCGACAAAGCTTCTGAGAGCCCCAGCTCTCAAGCAGGAAAGTCGGCTAACAGGGTCAGCAGCAGCAGCAACCCCCACCCTTTTACAGAGCCCTTTGTCTTCAGGGCAGCACTTCCGGGAGTGTCCATGAGCCAGTAAACTAGCTAATGGCCTACGCTAACCACCAAACATCAAGACCCTGGTGCAGGAGAAGAACCTTCAAAGGAGATGCGGGTGGGTGTCCTGGATCAGCATGACACTACACGCAATATTTAAGACGAGAGAGAGAGTGATAGTTGAGAAAGAGAAATGGTTTGGGGAGTATCTAGATTTGTAATGTCTCCAGACTTGTAAACTTTTACAAAGCCCACTATTTAACTGTAAAAAATACGTATTTTTTTTAACTTTTTCGACTGTGTGTGCGCGTGCGTACATATATAATTCAAGCAAATCTGCTAGAAAAGATGATGGCAAGTTTGGGTCTAACGAAGATCTTGATTCATTTTGACCTATTGTTAACAGGCTCTTGCAAAATGATCCATCCCTTCCCACAGAAACAAGATGTCAAGATGCAAAGGACAGCACATCCCATCAACAGGCCACGTTTGTCTCCCAGCAACAACTTAGGGAATTTTAACAGCAAGCACGCTCTGTGCCCTTCCTGAGACTGACACCTGCCAGCCCCTTGTCCTCCTTTCTAGAAGTGGAAACAGCAAGCCATATGGAATTTGAGTTCTCTGCAGACTTCAGTAAAAGGTCAGGGCTGCCTTTGGGTAATTCACAGGGAAAAGTTGCAGGATAAAAATAATAATGTGGCATATGAATGGGCTCAGTAGGCCCATGCTCTTTCAGCAGCAGTTGGCTCTATACCAACTCTCAATTTTCTGCTTGTTTCTTAACACAGTTTTTGTTTTTTTTCTGCATCCGCCAGTGACTAAAATGTTTACCACCTCCAAGTAATCTTGATCCATTACTCTTGTTGCCCCAGGTCAGAAAACATTCCAGTCAAATTGAAAATTATTAGGATGGATATTTTTATGTGTGTGCTATCTAGAAAACATGCGTGCACGCTGCCTCATCCTTACCTCTCTTTCACCGCCTTACACCGCTAGCACCTCTTTGTCCATCCATTAGCCCCAATAAATTACAGTTGATTATAGTTCAGTCCCTTCTGTACTGGGTAAAGTGCAGTAAAATGAGCAGTAAATAGCAAACAAGGCCTTGGGGTGACATCAACGCCCTGTAATAGCTTACTTGTACCTCTCCTATTTTCACAGATGATTCTGTCTGAAATTCTCCAATTTGGGATAATGATGCTGAAAGTGTATAATGTGAGAATTTGGGGTTGAGCCACAGATGATGGTGATGGTTGTGGCAGAAAGGTTGTGGGTAGGTAAAAAAAAAAAAAAAAAGGCTCAAAAGGCTGCTGAGGCCTAACCACACAAGCACTCGAAGAACTCATAATTCAATGGTCGCATCAGTAAGGTGAATACATTTTTATTTTTAAAGAATAGAAGGAGAATCTCTGATCTGACAAGGAATTTAAAAATGACAATAACAATAAGCAAGTTTCTGGATTCAGAAAATCCTTCTAGAACTGGGACCCAGGATTCAATTCCCATCACCACAAAAGTAAATACAGAGAAAAAGTGCATGCTTGAGGGACATCTATCTGACTCTGTCTATTCACTGTAATCATTAAGCATTTTATGAGCTCCCTAGAGCAATGATGACATCTGGACATGACTCCATCTTTTCCCCACCATAAGGAACAGTGCTATAGAGCATGAGCTGTTCAACTCTTTTTTGAAACTCTGTTTACTCAAGTTTTCATTTCTTGAGGCGCTTTAGACAGAGGAATGATGACAGGAAAGAAAAACACTCTCTTTGGGACGGGAAGAGTGAAGTGAAATTTAGGAGGGACCGGAGGTATACCCCAGGAGCAAGAGCAGTGTGGTCTGCTCTCTCTCCAACTCTCTGCATGCACCCAGTATGATGCCCACTGGCCCCAAACCCTTCTAGCCTCCAGTTTTACAAGGCTATTTCAATTAACCCTTACCAAGTTAGTCAGTGTTGTAAATTACTACACAGGAGCCCTCACCGCACCACAGAACCACACCCTTCTTAGAGCTTCACAGAGGCCCACCTGTATCTAGAAAGCCTTCTGATTACCTGCTGTTTACTTCACCCTAAACACCAGTGCCCTGCACTACAAAACCACAGCAACATGCTAGGAGTGTTTCCTGTGTGTCAGGCAAAATGTATTCTTCTCCAGTCCCCAAAGTGTGCTCCTGGGGGACTATCTTCCTTTCTCACTCCTGCCTCTCATGCTCTAAACTTCTAGACAGACTGAGACACCTTCGAGAGCCTCAGTGACCTCCTTCCATTGCATGCTAGATCGGCGGGCTTGATCCGTACAAAGCCCACAGCCTCTGTCCTTCATTCCTTCCTCGCATCTTCCTCTGTCCTTCATTCCTTCCTCACATCTGCCTCTGTCCTTCATTCCTTCCTCGCATCTTCCTCTGTCCTTCATTCCTTCCTCGCATCTTCCTTTTGTCCTTTATAGACTTTTCTTTTTTGGACTTCATTTTTTATTCCTCTTCTCCTCTAGGAAACTTCTCCCTCCTGACAACTTGATGTGGCATCCCCTGGACTGGACATCCTCCCCCACCCCACTAATGCTATTTTTTCCCTTCCACGGAAATCATCCATAAAAGGGTGGTAAAAAGAAATCTCAAGGTCAGATCACTAGAAGACTATTTGACTACATTTCTTGTGGAAATGTAAGAAATGCTTACATGCTTTCTTAAATGTATTCAAACACCATGTGCGACAGCAGAATAAAAGTCCAAGGGATACATACAAACTGAACACACATGCACAGCTAGCACCCAGAAAAAGAACAGAACATCCAGACTCCAGCGTTCTCCCTCCCTCCCTGGGGTACCTGACCCCGCCACCCACTGTCACCCTGACTTCTGACACCGCTGTTGATGCTGCTCTCAAGTGGAAATGCACAGAATGTACCTTTTGTGTTTGCATTCCTTTGTTTACTTATGTATTCCTTCATTTGGCTTTTTGAGATGGGGTCCCTCTATACAGCCTTGGACTCACCTTGTAGACCAGGGTCGCCTCAAACTCACAGAAATCCACCTGCCTTTGCCTCCCCATTGCTGGGATTACAGGTGAACACCACCACACCCAGCCTTGCTGGGATTACAGGTGAACACCACCACACCCAGCCTTGGGTTTACATTTTCTAATCAGATGTTGGATCTGTTGATTCATGATGCCTATATTCATTCATTCATTCTTGTCCCTGTTTTTTACTCCCTGTATGTGTTATGATTTGTTTATTTTCTGTTGAACATTTGGACAACTTCTAACCCAGTTGTATTTTTTAATAGTGGTGCTACACTCACTGTGTGTGAGTGATGTATTTTTGCCATGTGTGTACCAGAGGTGGACTTTGGGAACAGCTTCAATATTAAATGTACTAGCAACTTCTCCTCACAGTGGCAGTGGATGGGAGCGCTGGCCGCCTGTATGCTCACCAACATTTGGTGCTTTTCTGACCTTTTTGCTTTCCCATTGTAATGATAATAAAAAGCACATTTATGCTTTTTAATTCAGTGAATTCCGTATCTTCGATCTCTCCAAATTTAATGCTGGAGACTCCCTCATTTACACCACAAACACATTCTTTTTTAATTTTTATTTTTAATATTAATTACAGGTTATTTAGTTTGTATCCCAGCCATAGTCCCCTCCCTTATTCCCTCCCATTCCCTCCCTTCCTCCCTCCCTCCTTCATCTCCTCCTTGCCCCTTTCCAAGTCCACTGATAGGGGAGGACCTCCTCCCCTTCCATCTGATCCTAGCTTATCAGGTATCTTCAGGACTGGCTGCAATGTCCTCCTCTGTGGCCTAGCAAGGCTGTTCCTCCCTCAGGGGTGGAGGAGGTAAAGGAGCCAGCCATTGAGTTCATGTCAGGAATAGTTCCTGTTCCCCTTACTAGGAAAACCCACTTAGATACTGAGCTACCATGGGCTACATCCGAGCAGGGGTTCTAGGTTGTATCCATGCATGGTCCTTGGTTGGAGAAACAGTCTCATAGAGCACTCCCGTGCCCTGATATATTTTTGTCCTTGTGGAGCTCCTGTCCTCTTCCATTCACACTAACTCCCCCTTTTATCATATGATTCCCTGCACTCTACCACAAACTCACTCTTTATTGCAGTGCCTGCTGGTCTTCAGCATCTCTTCTTATGTACCATTCCCTTCTAACGCCCTCAGCCTGTCTAATTTTTCTTTGACTTTACAAACTTTCCTCCATGACTCCACTGTTTGCTATCACATCAATGGTTGTGTGTCTCTGTGTGTGCACGAACATGCTCATGCACAAACACACACATGTTCCTAAGTCTTAATTCCTTCAAGACAATATAATTACCACAGTCTTCTACTATTTTATTCACCCGCTCTCCCAGCTGTTACTCGATTCTTTATTCACGTGTGACTGCACAGGGTACCAAGCACTTTGACAGAAAGCAGAGATGAGCCATTTAAGAAACGATCCTGGTGGGTTGGTTTCGGCGCCCACCTAAGATCCCAGCACTTGGGAAGTGGAGGCAGCAGGGCCAGATACTGAAGGTCAACTTTGGCTACATAGTAAGTTCCAAAGCCAGGAACCTGGACTAAATGAAACCCTATCTCAAAGAAGGAAAGAATGAACAAATGAATGAAAGGAGAAAAGGAAGAGAAAATAGAAGGAAAACCCTTGCCTCAAACGGTGGACCGTCTACACACCAAGAAATACCAAATCAATCACCATTAGCTGTGCCTAAATACACCACACTAGAGGTCTGCAGAGACAAATATCTTCAGGTACAGAGAAAACACGAGACAAACATGGGTAATAAGCAATATGATCACTCTGTCCTAAGACCTCGGTATCCAAGGTGAAGTCTGGAGGAATTATCAAAGAAAAAAGGGAAGAGTATTTGATGGAGAAGAACTCACATATGAAAAGTGTAGAGAGCTCTGTACACTCAACAACACCAAAGATGGTTGTGAGGGAGAATAAACTCTATTGAGGAGGTGGCAAACATACACTGAAGGGCTTCTAGACTTTGCCAGAAAGTAACTGAATTTTTAAGTCAAGGAATCTACAAATATACTGTTTAATTCACTGGAAAGATCATATTTTAGTTTCAAAGCTAAGGCAGACATATGTCCTGGATTTTCCACTAGACTGCTGATTTAAAATATTTTGTCTTGCCAGGCCATGTGTCAGAACACAGCCCACTTAGGGTCAGGAAAACTGTGTTACCATAACCTCATTTCATCCCACGTGCCATATTGTTTTGTTCAAATAAATGGTGACCTTGTTTCTGGTGGGTGTCCTACACAGAAAACCATCTTGGTTTGTGAGCTTGCAATGTATGCTTATGAATATTCAAGTGCACAACTCCAATTAAATTAAGAACTGAAAGTCTGTGCTACAGGCAAGAAAAATACTCCTTTCACAGATACATTTGCTTTACTAATAACAGGTTGTAGCCTGGAGGCCTGAGGGGGAAAATAATTAATATTTTGTCCTTACCTTGTTATCGTGCCTCTAATGAAGCATATTTAATTTTGCTTTTCATTTGCTGAAGTGTCATGAACACAGCCAATATAACATCACAAGTTATAACCTCTTTGGCCAGTTCAGATGAGCAGTGCTGTATTCAGGGGCTTAATAAGGCTCAATTTCAATAGGGAGGCAAATGCAGGAAGCCTTTTCCAACTAAAAGGAATTTAAGGGGCATCCTAAATTTCAGGTTTACCCAAGAACAGTCAGTAGGTCCAGTCTAGAACCCACAGAAGCAACCATTTGGTGGCAATGGTGGTACTAGGGACTGAGCAAGCTAGGCAAACACTCTACCAGTGAGTAATATCCCTGTACTGGTTATTTCTATGTCAATTTGACACAAGCTAAAGTGATTAGAGAGCAGGGAGCCTCAGTTGAGAAATGCCTCCATAAGATCAAGCTGTAGGAAAGCCTGTAGGGCATTTTCTTAATTAGTGATTGATGGAGGAGGGCCCAGCCTGTGTGGGTGGAGCCATCCCTGGGCTAGTGGTCCTGGGTTCTATAAGAAAGAAGGTTGAGCAAGTCACAAGGAGCAAGCCAGTAAGCAGTACCCCTCCATGGCCTCTTCATCAGCTCCTGCTTCCAGGTTCCTGCCCTCATTGCTTTTGATGATACACTGCTGTGTAGAACTGTGAGCAGAATAAATCCTTTCCTCCCCAAGTTGCTTTGGCCATGTGTTTTGTTGCAACAACTGAAGTCCTAATGAAGACAACCCCCCAATCTCATTTTACTTTTTATTTTGAGATGAATTCTAACCTTGCCCAGGCTAATCTTCAACTTACTCTACAGCTCAGATAGATATCCTTCTGATTCAGCCTTGTAGGTGGCAAAAAGAATCCCAAGTTGCTGGTTCAGATCAGATCTTCAACAAGATAGAAGAAGAAAAAGAAGAAGCTTCCCCAAACTAAAGGAAAGATATATCTATCATATAGATACACAGAATACAAAATAGACAGAGCCAGAAAAAACTCCCATATTTAGTTAAAATACTAAATACATTAAAGAATATTAAAATCTTCAAGATAAAAACCACAAATCACATAAAAAGAAAAAGTAGAAACTTTGAAAGCCAGAAGAATCTGGAGGAATGCATTCCAAATCCTAAAATACCTTGATGGTCAACCTGACTATATACCTAGCAAAACTATAAGCCATAACTGAAGAAGAAAGAAAAAGTTCCCATAATACAAAAAGCCTAAAAAAATTCATGTCACCAAACCATGACTATGGAAAATATTGGCAGCAATACTTCAAACTGAAGAGCTGAATAGGCACAGTTAAGAGACTATAGGAAGAAAACAAATGGAGCCATAAATATTGAAATACAAATATAACTAAGAACAAAGTTCACTTTTTTATTTTGAGGACAGTTTTGTCTGACTGTTAAACAAGTTCTGACAGCAATGACAAAAGTAATCAGTAATCTTAGCTGTAGTTCACTTCTTTCAAGCACCACTTCCTAGTTCAAATCTCTCTCTAGTTTATTCGAGGATACTTCAGTGGATACCTTATTTTTTTCTTTGCTAATATTTTTTGTCAATTTTAGTGTATTCTACTGATTTTAACTAATTTTCAAACACATGATTTAGATAACATGAACTATGCCTGTTTAAACATATAGTTTGGTGAATTTTGATATATACAACCAAGAATTAATGCAAGTAGGACTCTGAATATTGCCAGCACCTGCAGTACTACATAGTAAGCTTCAATAGGTCCTTTTCAACTGATTTCTCTCTCCTGCTCAACAGTTCTCAGATAAGATCCTTCTGCCTGTGTGTTTGTTTTCCTACAACTGGAAGAAAATGGGACCTCATAGGATGTAATTTACACGGTGATTTTAGGGTTTGTCCATGTGATTGTATGCAGGGCTTGTGGTTGTTGTTCTTGCGCTGTTTTGTTTAGAGCTAAGTGGACATACCTTACATGGATGTACCACCATCAGCTTAGTCGTTTTCCTGCCAATGAGCATGCAGCCTGAACATGTTAGCGATGAACATGTTAGCCTGGCACTGTTAGTAACAAAGTCCCACTGAACATTCATATAAAAGTCTCTATAGGACACGGCTCCCATTTCTCCTGAGTAGAGGAATGGGGCCGAGTCATATGTTAGTATGTTTACATTTTTGAGAAGATACCAAACTTGGAAAAATATGTATCTTCTGCTTTATATTCTTGACCATCCTGGGGAACATGCCAATTGTTCCACATCCTTGAGGTATTTTTTTAACAGACCTAATTTGCTTTATTTATCTTGTATAAAAACCCTTATGTGGTAGCCACAGCTGGCCTGGGCCCCCTGAGGAAAGACTCTGGCGTGGGTTTTCACAAGATGATCACTGAATTCCTGAACACAGTCTCTTTCCAGAGGTTGGGGTCAGGTAGCTGTGGGTCTTGGAGATGGCATAGGAGGCCTTGGCAAAGCTGCCCAGGGTGGCTGTGCAGCCCCTGGCTGATGTGTAGCAGTCACCAATACCGGCCATCATCAGTAGCCTCTTGGTCAAAGGGGCAGAGATTAGGCCAGTGCCTCTAGGGGCAGGGATGAGACACACCAAAATAGAGTCACAGTGACCTGTCACCTTGCACGGAACAGTGTGGGGCTTGCCAATCTTGTTCCCTCAGTAGCCTCTCTACACAGTGACAATGGAAAGCTTGACCAAGATCATGGCCCCTCGGATGGCAGTGACTGCCTCCTTATAGCACTTAACACCAAGACAATGTGAACGTTTTAGTCCTAAATGGCGACAAAAGCCTTGAACCTGGTCTGGTGGCCAGCCTGAGTCTGCTTCTACACTGGCATGATCTTTCTCAAAAGAAAACCTCATCCTTTAGGGATGCGCCCAGAGAAAAAGTCAATGATCTCAGATTCCTTAATGGGCAGAGAGAACAGGTAGATCTCCTCCAAGGACTTCATCTTCCTTAACCAGGTGGCCCAGCTTGGTCATGGGAATCCACTCCTTGTGTCTGGCTTTACCACCACGAACCTGGTGGCTTCGACCAAGGCCAAGACCTGGGCTACCACTGGGGCTGCTAAAACTGCTGCAGAATCCTCTGCAGAAGCAACTGCCTCCCAAACCCCCCACTGCACCAGCATCATCTCCATGTGGTGTTTTCCCGAAGAAGCAGCTCCGTGCAGTGTTTTTAAAGATGTTTTGTGGAGTATAGGTATGTGTTTTAATGTGGGTGTGTCTGATAGCTTGGCTGAGCAGCTTTACTGGTCATTCTTGTCTCCTCTGTTGAAAACCCTGTTGGGTTTTTCCCTATCTTCTTGCTGCTGGGCTGTAGGATTATCTTTCAGTTAAAAGGAACTTTTGTTTTGATTTATAGATTCCAGGCATTTGACTTTTATTTGACATGTACCTTGCAAATATTTTCTCCTAGACTTGTAAGTTGGCTATTCCTCTGGAATGGGTTCAGTAAACGTGTACTATTTTTTTTTTTTCTGAGTATTCAGTCAGATGAATGTTTAAAATAATCACTGGAGTAATGCAGAGAATGTGGAGCCTTTATCAACTTGTAGGAAGCTCTATATGGCCCACGTCTAGCCAGCATCTCCACTAATTACATGATCAACATATACTTTCTGGAGCGTTGGTGGTAGTGCCGTTAAAGAAAACGTTTTCTACTACACCATGAAAAACATCTGCTTTTCAGATACTATGGATAGGGTTGAACGTGAGGGTAGGTCTGAGAGACCCCGCGGGTGGTTTTTACTCATCTGCAGGCATCTTGTGGGGACACTGAAGAGCTAAGATGGTAGGTGGAAGGGAAGGTCTGTTGACAGATTTATTAGAGACTTTTCAAGAGGCAAATGGATCAGAAATTTAACCTCTCCAAAGAACACAGGAAACAAAATAACAACATCCAAAAGATGGGATCTGGTTGCTAATCACACACGTGCACACACAGACACACATTTACACACACGTAAACACTCATGCACACACAGACACACACGCAGAGCAGGAGTAAAAGTACAAGGGCAATTTGACTGCACTCTGCTTTTTACTCGTGCCAGGATCGCGCGTGTTTCTTCTTTTCTGGCGGATCTCGATGTACTATATGGAAGAACGTGTGTGCCTCTTTTGGATACTAAGAAAGAAAGAAAATTCAAGATGAGAATGCCATGAAAGAAGCAAGATAAAACCATCAGTAAAGCTCCTCGCTTCTTGGGTCACAGTAAACTAAGACTCTATGTGCATAGATAGTGTTGGGCTTGACTAGGCATTTCTTACTCTTAAGTCCATTCACTTAATGCCTGGTGTACGCAAGGCAAGTGGACACCAGCCTGGACAGACGACAGTCTTTGGCATCAGACAGACCTATAGTTCTGGCCCTAAGTGAGCAAATGATTCTGTAAATTTAATTAAATTTCTCAAATTAAATAACTATAAGTGGTAGCTACATAATATTTATGCCATTATTAAGACACTGGGGAGTCTGGAATAGAACCAAATGTGCTATTTTTTCAACAGGTCTCATCACAGAACAGACATTCATCATCCTGGAGGCTTTCCTCAACCCCAGCTCCATTTGCCTTTAGTCAGGAGAGTATTTGGCAATACCATCATGGATTCTTTAAGTTGTGTTCTGGCAAGAAATGTTTCAACAACAAGAGCTACATTTCATAAAACTTTGGGGAATATCTAACTTACAGCAAACTAATTTTTTTCTCAGCTATGAAGAAATTTAAACAGTAAGTCAGGAGAAATGGCGATGCCGGAGACTTGGGTCTGTCCGTTTTCCTTATAGCCGTGTAGTATTAGCTTCTGTTTTTGCAGGACCTGAGAACTCATTATTGGCACATGTTCGCTGCACATGGCACCACGCTGCCACGTGTCCCATGCAGATACGCCATGTATACATGTGCACATTGCAGACACACAGTGTTTTCCCAGGCTGCTACACTACCCTCCCATCCCTGCACTACTCCTCTACATTTTTGTAAAGGTTTCATGTCGCAGGTATGATTTTATGGAGCTGTATAAAATCTAAAACCCACAAACAAGAGAAAGTATAGTATTTGTCTGAGACTTAGTCTTCTTACTACGCTAATCTCTAGTTGACATCATCCTTCCCATAGCACAGCACACATTAATTCTCCTTTATAGATGAGTAAAACTACATTGTGTATAGACTACACACTTTCTCTATCCTCCAGTGGCTGACACCCAGACTGGTCCATGACTTAGCTACTGTGAAGAGTGGTATTTTTTTAAGTGTTGCCAGTATGCCTGCACTAAACTAATTTCTTACTCCAAAGATATGGCCAGTATTTTAATTTCTAGTTTACATATGACAGACTGAACTGAAAGAGCTTAATTTTCCTACAGGTTGAAGTAGAAATTTCTGGTTTCCTTGAAGACTCAGTTTTGTCATGTGATGTTTGTGAGCACACGTGATGTTTGCTGTGAGCTCTCTCATGCAAGGGGTGTGACTTTGTCCAGCAGAGAACATCCTTGGGTGGACTTTGAGGAGGACAGATATATAAAGGCCCACACACAGAGAGGCTTTGCTTTTTGGGTCAATATCCTTGCACTGATCTTCCTGTTTCAACACTTGACTTTGAAGAGATAAAAGTTCCAGAGAACTTCTCGGGACAACCCAACTGAGTCTTGTGGGTTTCGCTGACTTGTGCTAATTCATGTTTCTGCTTGGTGTTGCCTTTTGGACTGGACTGCCGCTATCCTGATGACTGAGTCTGGTAATCCCCTAACGATGCATCGACCATGATCAGCAGGTAGTAGATAAAAGAGAGCTATAGTCCTTTTCCCTACTAATCTCCTACCTAAGGTTGTGGGGGAGTGGGAGTCGGAAGGTAGGTAAAGGTATTTAAGAACCCTAAATAAAGTAGGATTGGTGAAAATTAACATATATATATATATATATACATATATATATATATATATTAGTTTATTTTTTCCATTAAGCCTACAGCAGAGGATAACTTTAATGCCTATTGCTTGGATACTGCCTCGATCTTGTGGCTTCTGACTTCTGGCTTTTATATCTTATGGGCTGCTCTTACTTAGGGAGATAAGCAGAGATAATGTAAATTGTAAGTTAAGAATATATTCTTGAAACATAGCTTCACAGAGGACTGGAGTGATGAGCCAGTGGTTAGAACTGCTCTTGAAGAAGACACAGCTTCAGCTCCATGTCAACTTGGCCTACCTGGAGCTCCAATGTACCCATTGTATCTGGCCTCCAAAGACATCTACACACATACACAGATACCCTCACAAAGAAACATATACAAAAAATTAAAGAAATCTTTAAAAAGAAAAAATATAAATTTTCCAAAACCCAACTGAAGAAGTAGAGAGTGTAGATAGATTTAAAACATGTAAAGAATTTGAATTATTGATCCCAAACCTCCAATTAATGCTAAGTCCAGGACCAGATGGCCTCAGTAGTAGACTATACTAAAAATTTAAAGAGGTGCTACCCCTGAGACAGTGGTCCTGGCTTCTACAAGAAAGCAAGCTTAGCAAGCTATGCTGAGCAAACCAGCAATCAGCACCCTCCATGGGCTGTGCATCAGCTCCTGCCTCTAGGTTCCAGTCCTGCTGGAGTTCTTGTCCTGACTTTTTCAGTGATGTACTATTTGTGGAAATGTTAGCTAAATAAACCCTTTCTTTCACAACTTGCTTTTGGTCATGGTGTTTCATCACAGCAATAGCAACTCTAACTAGGACAGTAAGAAATGCATTAAACATTTTAGAATTAAACACTTTAGAATTCTCAGGATTCCATGTATAGATGTATCTCTATTCCAACTACAATTACCAGGTTAAGAAAAAGCAGTGCAGTATGAGTCTTCCTAATTAAAAAAAAACAATATTTTTGAGTGTCAAATATCAGTCACATCATTAATATAAGACTGAATTACAAAGGCAAGAGTAATTAGAACTTAATCTTAGGTAATGTAGAGACACAGCTACATCATTGTTCTCAGTTCCTACCAGGACACTGCACCCGAAAATCAACAAGGAAATGGTCTTTCCCTGGTCCCTATTGTTACGATTTGGAACAAAACCTGCTTCTGCATTGCCTAGCAACTTATGATGTCATCATGTGTCGCAGGCCAGGTGGCCACACCTGGAAGGCATGGTTACCTTGCCCCTTAAAGGGACAACCCAACACGTGGTCTCTCTCTCTCTCTCTCTCTCTCTCTCTCTCTCTGTCCTTCTCTTGGTTCTTTCTCTATCAGGGTGCCCCCTTTCTCTTTCCCCTTCTCTCTCTTTTCCTGCCAGACTGCAGCTACATTTTAGCCTTAAGCTAGAATTTAAATGAATCAAATTGTATTATTTGCTTTTACTTTGCTGTGACTAAAACATCCAACAAAGACAACCCAAGGAAGCATGCTAGTCAACCCTGATTGTCAATCAAGATTTTGAATACCATAAAACTCTGTAGGTGTATCTGGGAAAGATCATCAGGTTGGGCTTACTGAGGTTGGACAACCCCTAAGTGTTGACAGTACCATCCTATGGACTGGGATAACAAGTTGACTGAAAAGGAGAAAGCATGGTGACCAACAAGCAGTCATCTCTCTCTCTCTCTCTCTCTCTCTCTCTCTCTCTCTCTCTCTCTGCTTCCCAGCCGCAGACTTCACACTGTGACCAGCTCCCTCAGGCTCATGCTGCCATGGCTTCCCACCATTAGAGACTGTGCCCTCAAACTGTGAGCCAAAATAAACCCTTCGGTCCTTACATTGTTGTTGCCAGGTACTTGATCACAATAACGGAAAATCTAATTAATACAGAAGGAGAAGTTTATTCATAATTTCAAAGACTTCAGTTCATTGAGGAGAGCAACACGTGTGGGAACTCGTGCATGTGGCAAAGATACTGCACATGATGTTAGAACAGAAAGAGCAGGCAGGAAACAAGTAAGCAGGGGGCTTCGAAAGCTTATCTCTAGTGATCTACTTCTACATGGCCTCCAAGATATTACCACAGGTTGGAGATCAAGCATTTAATACATGAGCCTAGTAAGGCATTCTAGAGTCAAAGCCTTAACCACCATGCAATGAGAGTTTTGCTGAGAAAGAATGGTGAGTATGTGCTAGAAACTAGGATAGCTCTAGCATTGGTCATTGATTCATAGGGCTGTCCACTCCCTCTGTCATGCATGACTCCAAAGTCATATTATATTTGGCAGGTTGTCATAATGATCTGAGAGTCCCCCCAACCCCCAAAGTCAGGACATAGCAATTGAAGACCTTTGCTTTCCATATACAAAGACACTTGACTTCAGGATGTTAAATTGTGTGATAATACTGATTCCAGTTATATTTATTCCCAGGACCTCCCATCTTATTTATTCACTGAATTGATATAAAATTAGTGCTGACTATTTCTGGGCCCTGCTCTAAGTTCTTAGGGTTCTCTCAATTAAAGAAATAAGATTGTTCTTAGTACTCGCTTGTAACTGGAACTTATATTCTGTAAGCACTCAGCTTGTTTTAAATATGGTTTTCAAAATGGGCCTCTTGGAAGAAAAGGTTTGAGTAGAAAATTGCAAGGCCTCTCAGTGGGTGCCTCCTGGCACTGTGCTCCAGTTCAGATGTAAGTAACTGGAGAGGCTATGAGTTGCTGACAATGATAATGGTAAAGAAAAAAGCCTTGGAGACATACAATTTTGGAAGCAGAAAAGACTTGTCTCATTGATTAATTGGATGAGTGTCTCCTGATTTCTCCAGAAGGTGTTGACAGAATTTTTGAAACAGGCTCAAAAGACACCAGCTGGGGACACATCATCACTAATGAATCCAGATTCACATCAACATTGAATTACTCAGTGGCCCAGAATATTATTAAGGAAAACATTGTGCCAGTATGGAAGAGGAGAGGAGGAATGAAGAAGCCAGCACTGGAGGCTGTGGAGACCTGTGGGTCAGTGGAAGGCCGGTGGCTTTCATTCTAGCAAAATGAGAAGAACATTCAGGCAGAGGAGAGGCATGGTCTACCTTGGGTTCCACTCAAGGTTGGGGGTAATGGCACAGAAGTGGCACTCCTGTTGAAGGCTGTTACAGAAGTCCACCCTGAAATGATGGTGGCCCAGACCTTCATGTTGGTGGTGGAGGCAGTGAGAAGTAAACAGTCTAGATGTGTTTTGTGGGATCAAAATGAATATAGCATGCTGAAGGCTGAGTGTGTAGTCTGAGAAAAAGCACAGCTGAGAACAACCTCCTTACTATTTGTTTTAAGCCATTACAGGTACAGTACTAAGTTTCAACACTTAGCCTGGGTCAGCAACTTTGGCAGGAGGAACAGAGGGTCAATTTTAAGTTGCCTGTTTAAGAGGAGATGTCAAAGGCGTTGTTGAATGTCTAGCTCTGGGTTTCTACAGACATTCTTCAGCTGAGGTATTGGTTCCTGGCACAATGCTCATCTTGCTCATAGTCTTTCATAGCCATAGCTTAGACTTTTTAAGACTCAATAGACAGAGGCAAAAGTATACCAGATCCACATGGATCTAATCTGCAAGAAATATAACCAATCTCCTTGTATTGTAGTTAATGGATGCTAAGTTAAGGGAGTTCTATGCCCAACTTCATGCCCTAGAAACTCTCCCATGGAACTCAGACAGTGTCTCTGGGGTTGGACCTGGTTAGTAAGGCATATGTCTTCAGGAGCTATAGTTTCAGCAATCCTTTCCCCCAATTTGTCAGGTGGATTTGATTTTGTTCTTATTTTCTTGTAGGAGAGAAGTTTGTAAATCCTTGGGTATATCATAAGCATCTAAGCCAATCCCAAAGAACCACAGTCAGTGCAGCTAAGTAACCCCACCTTGATTTGATGAGGGGAGAAGGCCCGTATTTTAAAGCTATTCCCATAAATGTGGCATATGCATCCCCATGTGTCAGCAGACAGCTGAAAACGGTTCCTTGAATGACAAATTGATTGGCCCCAATTCGAAAAGCACAGTGCATAAAAACATAATTTCAGGGTGGCCAACATTATGACAGATTCTAGATTCTGCTCCTACACAGAGCTTGTTTGAACTGTTTGGGGAATTCTGGTAGTCTATGAACACTCGCAGCCAAGACAGTTGCCCTGATAGGAACAGAAGGGAAGGCAAGGGATGGAATTAACAACTGTTGGATGACTGTTATCAGCCAGGCTTTGTCTGGGAGAAAACGGAAGAGCAAGGGACTGATTGATAATAATTGTTTTCATCGTGAAGGGAACAGTGATGGCGGAGATGGGAAGAGGAGGGTTTGCCAGTGAGTCCTTGCACCAGTCCCAGCACTGTCCCTGGCCAGGGAGAGTCAACGAATTATTCTTCTTTGAAAGTCTTCAGCTTTTACATCTGCAAAAGGAAAAAGTGATAAACAGCTGTGAGAACTGAAGGAGGGTTTATTTTTGAGCAAACATACACACACATACACACACTGACACACATATATATTCACACATACATACATACACATACACACACCATAACATGCACACACTACAACACACATATATACACATACTATACACACATACACACATACATTCACATGCTCACACATGCACACTCACACACATTCACACATACACGTACTCAACACATAACAAACTCACACACACAATTCACTCACATACATGCACATACACTCCACACATGTATACACACATATACACACATACATGTGCACATACACATGCACACACATTCATATGCCCATACACACACATACACACAGGTATACTCACATTCTCTCTCTCCCCTGTCCTCTCTCAAACAGGATGGGCTTGACATTTTCCTAACTCCATTACACACGTGTATTAGAGGATGTCTCATGATACAAGGTGTCTGAACCACTCAGACAAGCACTCACAATTACCATGGTTGTTGAAGTCTGAGAGTGACGTGTCCACCACAGGCCGGTGTCTTTGAACACTTACTCTTCAGCTGTCATTTGGAACGAAATCATCGGGAGGTGGAGCCTTGGGCAGCCCCTGGAGCATGCGGTCATGCAGCCAGCTCCTTCCTGCTGCCTCTTGAGTCTGGAGCAGCCACCTCCCAGCCCAAGCGTGGCCCAACACAATGGAGTGTGTGCTCTAGGGCTCTAGGCCAGCATAAGTCCTTCCTCCCACTAGTGGCTTCTTGTCAGCTGTTTGTCAAATAAATAAGAAAACGTAATAATATCAAAGCAGAGGGGCAATACTGGTTGCTTTTGCTTAGGCTACACAGCGTCTCTCCAGTTCAGTAGCTTACACCCCGTGTCCTTGGACCTCTGACTCACAAAGGCCATAACAGGGCTGTGTCCTAGAGGAGCTCTCCTAAGGAGACTGAAATAGAAATTAGGACGGCTGTTTGGAAATGCCAGGCGTATGGAGCCTTTAAGAGCCCTCCAGTGTTCTGTCACTTGAAGCATCCATGGGGCAGGCTGTAAGGAATTGGAATTCCTTGATATTTTGATTTCAGCTGATCTTCACCCAGTAACAAAGAGTAAAAGCTGAAGAGCAAAATCCCAAAGCCTGGAACCACAGGCGTTAAGTTCTGAAAGACCTCCAGTGTCCAGAGACCGGGCAGTGAGACAATCAGATTGCTGCCAAAGGAGACGTGGCAGACACAGCAGCAGGAGCTCCAGGCTCCATCCTGAGGGCCATAACGTCCTGTCCCCCCACCACACCCCCCACACCAAGAACAGATCGATCGGGTGTTTCAAACTGGCACGGAAGCCCTACCGCTGTCTGTTAAAAGCAATGCGGCTAGATCTACTCTTTTAGATTGATTTTGCCACCGAGCCAAATGAAGACATAAACAATAACAAGTAGGAAGAGAAGGGGTGATTCTGGGACTTTCAGGGTGTTTATACTAACCTTCTGCAGCATAACAAGACCATTTCATGAAACAGCATTTCTTTGGAGAGAAATTGCAGAAGGAATCCAAGGTGCAAAATGACAGCCAGCTTTCTGAACAGAAAATGCTTTCATTTTGAAATTCTGAGCTGTTCAAGGCATGGAACAAAGCATGTAGGACCAGAAGGACCTTCATTGTGGCCTGTTCAATGCACGTGATGAACACCATGAGGGTGCAAAGCCTGGATAACCAGGAACCAGAGGCCGGATAGCCCAAAGATCTAGGATAGAAAAAATATCAATAAAATGATTCCTGATGACATTCGACTATAGTCATAGATCAGTGCCTAGCCCACTTGTGGTCAGAATGGCTCCTCTAACAGTGGATGGGAGCAGATGCAGAGACCCAAAGACAAACATTAGGCACAGAGAGCCCAAATTGGAGATCTCCATCAGGTCCCTCTCCTTGGAGTTTGAGGAACCCCGCAGAAGGGAGGGAGAATTGTAAAGTCAGAGGGGTTGAAGACACTATGAGAACACAAGCAGAGATGGTAGGCATCCACAGAGACTGCAGCAGCAATCACGGAGCCTGCATGGGTCTGCACTAGGTCCTTTGCAAGTATGTTATGGTTGTTAGCTTGGTGTTTTCTGGGATGCTGTCAGGAGCCATTCTGTCAAACTAGCTCATTAGGCAGGTGGACCTTCTGAAATGAATCTGGTATTTTGCAAGTTCTGCACCGTGATGTACCCCAGAATTGCTTCCAGCCTCTGACACTCATTCTTTGTGCATCTCTATAAAATCTGGTATGGCATGAACCGTCAATTTCTGGGTATTTACCCACTCTGAACAAACTTCCTATGGGATCTTATTGAAGATGTACTGCTGTTTAGATGAATTAATTCTGATTATAAAATTCCTGATTTGATTCAAACAATTTTAAAAGCTAAATTGTTTTGTAACTTGGTAAACAATTTTAGAAAGTTTATGGCTACAATAAATACCTTGTGGAACTCCAGATGTCTCCCTGGAAGACAGGCTTGAGACAGATTTGTGTCCTTAAGATAAGTCTTTATTCATAAATCCTGGTATGCACCATAAATATAAACAAGTTGATTTAAACCTCCTATGAACCCAAATTATAATGGGACTACAGAGCAATGTCTAATTAAGCACAAATCTTAATGTCAAGACATATACAAACCATTCTGTAGTAATTCCTTGTCACCTTATGTATATGCGTGTGAGTGTGTCATTTTAAATTTACTTTGTTTCTTAGAATGAATGACAGATAAAATGATTGTCCTGAAATCACTATAAAATTAGAGATAGCTGAAATATGTGTATGCAGCTCAGTCCTAATTAAAAAGACATATATTCTTGTAACTTTTGACCCTGTTAACCTTTCAGCCTTGTCAAACTTTGTCACTCAGAACTCACTATGAAATTATGTAATAAATACATAGATAAGAAATGGTTAGTTTTAAAGCCTGTTGTATTTTAGAATTCATCTGTTTTATGATTAATTGCCTTTTGACTATGAGATAATTCCTTTTCTGTGAGCTTTGTCTCAGAGGTTGAAAGTTATGAACATACAATAAACATTGGCAGAAGCCCAGTGGTGGAAGCCCATTGAATGGAAGCCAACTGGAATTTGCTTCATCCATGAGTTGTAAATATGTATATAGATATGTGTTTACATGTAAATATGTCTGGTTTTTGTACATCTGTTACATGAGTGTATGTCAATTGTCTGTCAGTATGTAAGGACCTCCTTTTGTATCGTCCATTGAATGTGTGTATGAATATGTACAGGTCTATATGTCTGATTGTCTATGTGTATGTATGGCTGATGCCATGGAACCAGCATCCTAAACTTGCTGCAGTTTCTGCAGAGGGAATGTTAGCTGAATACAACACCATCTCATATGTAAGCTTGTGGGAATTCATTGAAGTTAAAGTTCTTAATTTCATCCACCCTTTCCCTTGAGTGTGTGTGCATGGATGATCTTTGCTTACTTTCTCTCCTCTTTTCTTTTTCTTACCAATTTATAAACAAGTTAGCAGATTCAAGACCTAACTATCAGCCTAATATAGCAAGAAAAGATTTACTTTAGCCTGTGGAGGTCTCTATGGTGGCTGCTCCTGTGCAGGAGCTAATCTCAGATCAACGACCCCCCTTTTGATAACTCCTTGTAGTTTTGGCTAGAAGCCACTTTTTACAGTCATGGCTGCAGGAAAAAAGGTGAGCAGTTAAAGTTTTCCTCCCAAGTAGCAGCGTAGCCAGTCCCTAGATCTAGAGAAGGATTCCTAGGATCCCTCCTCTTTTTCTTTTTCTTTCTTTCAATCACCCTTCATGATTGGTTGCCTGAGCCATTAGCATTGGTGACCCAAGAGATAAAGCAAAATAAAGCAAAGGGGGGGGGGCTCCACATCACATCCCAGATCCTACCTTGGACCAGGGAAACTAGCCAAAACAGAGAGAGACGTTGGCAATCTGAATTTAGCAGACTTTAACAGGACACCTAATAACAGTGGGAGGGGAGTACCTACCCTTGGAATACTTTTCTTCCTACTGGGTTGCCTTGCCCAACTCAGATAGGGTTTATGTTTAGTCTTAGTGTAATTTGTTAAGCTGTGTTCAGTTGATAACCCTAGGAGGCCCCTTCTTTTCTGAAGGTAAATGAAGAAGTGGATTTGGGGGAGGGGTGAGGGTGGGGAAAACTAGAAGGAGTGGAGGGAGAGGAAACTGCAATAGGGATGTAGTATATGAGAGAAGAATTTGAAAAAGAAGAAAAAAGTACAGTTTCAGTTTGGGGAATTGACTGCACAATAATGTGACATACTTAACACTACTGAATTGAAGACCTGAAAACATTTTTTAAATGTTAGTTGCATCTTACCACTATTAAAAAGTATTGGGGGAAAGGCGCAGTGGGGAAAAGGGGTCAAGGAGATGAAGGAGAGGGTCAATCCAAACCAAGTAAGTGTGAAAATGCCATGAGAAACTGTTACTTTGCATGTTAGTTTTACATGCAAATAGATCTACGTGACTATACAGCAGACAGCCTATCATTGTAGTTAAATATGAAGGCTTTAAGGCAGAAATAAACTTTCAGTGGACAATCCTTGAGAAAGACTGAAAATGGAAGACTGACAACATGGGGTAAGGACTTAGAGGTAAATGTTGAGATGTCTATCTGGAATGAGCTAGCATAAATGCATAGTATAGACTGCAGAGTGTCTGGGAGCCAGGGACATAGTCCTAATGTTTTATGACAGAATGTTGGGTTGGGCAAGACAGTGGAAGTCTTTTGATGTAGGGAAGATCTTGAGGTAAGGTACTAGAATTTGGGTCTGGGTAGGAGGCTACCATATGTGTGATGAGAAAGGTGTCACCATCAGAGCAGCAGGTGATGAAAACGAGCTCATCACTGCATGAAGGATGACTGCAAGGGAGCCATGCTGGGAACAGGGAGGCTGCTGTGGAGTGGGCTGTAATCATTGGCCTTGCTGTGAAATTGATCTGGCCACAGTACAGCACAGTATTTACCCAGTCCTATATTAAATAGGCTTAGTGTTTACAGTAACCAGTCTCCTAGGAAACACCAATAGGAGACTCCCAACAGACACACAGAGTAGACTTAGGAAAAGCAGTAAGAGGAGAAAGAGAGGAGAACTAAAAGACACATTTGAGAAAGAAATTGCCAAGCTCAGTAATTTAGGTAAGAGAACCAGCATTTCTTTTTTCAAAAATGTCTGGACTGTGAAACACTAGGAAAAGACCATTAATTTAGTATTTCACACGTTGGTAAGTACTCAAAGAACTCAATGAGAGTATATGGCTATACTATATCAGGAATCTGCTCAATTTTATCTATAATGAGAGAATTTGTATGTGTGTGCGTGTGCACACACACAAGAAAAATATCAAACATCTAATAGAACAGCAAAGGTCCCATTCTCTTGGAGCATGTGATAAGAATTAGGAAATGCAGGAGGAAGAATGTATGTATGTGTGTATGTATGTATGAATGTTTGTGTGAACACAAAGGGCCAGTACACACATATGGAAGAAACTATAAGACTATAGATCTAAACTATAAGATTTAAACAGATTAATAAGAGACTGCTTAGCTTACATATAGCCTTTGTTCTCTGAGGGAGAGAACATGGAAGAGAATTGGTGTGTCTAAATATTAAATGGATTGTTAAATCCAAGTTTGGGACATTGTGGTGTGCATCTGGAGAGTCTTGGTACCTTCATGAGTCTTAACAAATATACATGTAAATTAAAAGAAGGTGATTACTTAGTGCAAGTGTGAATGGACTGAAAATTGATATATATGGAGCCTGGAATACTGCCTGACACCAAGTAGATATTCAGCAAATTCAAGTAACTGTGATAAAAATAACATTGTACCATTTATATACCCATATATGTTACTGTGGTTAGTTATTTCACAAAAGTTTGCCTAGTCACATGCATTCAGGAAAATATGCATTTATTGAGCACCTGCTATATAATAACTATTAGGTTATAAAGAATAATAAAGTCATTAAAGAAAGCAAATAAAGCTCTCAAAGTAGCACAGGAAAGTACAATCAAACAGGTGAAAGAATTAAAGAAATTTCTTAGAGAAATTAAAGAAATACAGGAAACTACAAAGAGGAGAAGGATATAAATAAAATTACTCAAGACCTAAAAATGGAACTAGAAGCAATAAAGAAAACACAAGCTGAGGCAATCTTGGAGATAGAAAACCTAGGGAAGACAAGAGGAACTACAGACACAAATATCACCAATAGAATACAAGAGGTGGAAGACAGAATCTCAGGGGTAGAAGACACGATTGAAGATTGACTGATACATCAGTCAATGAAAATGTTAAAACTAAAAAGCTCCTGACAAAGAACATCCAAGAACTCTGGGACACTATAAAAAGACTAAACCTAAGCATAATGAATAGAAGAAGGAGAAGAGTCCCAAAGGCTCACAAAATATTTTCAACAAAAATCACAGAAGAAAACTTCCCAAACCTGGAGAAGAGAGACCTATAAACATACAAGAAGCTTACAGAACACCAAATAGATTGGACTAGGAAAGAAAGTCACCTGCCACATAATAATCAAAACAGTAAATGTACAGAAAAAAAGAGAGACTACTAAAAAGGCCAAGTTACATATAAAGGCAAACCTATCAAAATTACATCTGACTTCTCATCAGAAACAATAAAATCCAGAAGGGCCCAAACAAATATCTTACAGACACTAAGAGATCACAGATGTCAGCCCAGACTACTATACCCATCAAAACTTTTAATCACCATAGAGGGAGAAAACAAGATACTCCATGATAAAAACAAATTTAAACAGTACCTATCCACAAATCCAGCCCTACAGCAGATACTAGAAGGAAAACTCCAACCCAAAGAGGCCAACAACACCCAGGAGAACACAGGTAATTAATAACCCCTCACCAGCAAAACCAAAAAAAAGGAAATCACACACACACACACACAAACACACATACAAACACACACTCTACCACCACCAATACCAAAATAACAGGAAGTAACAACTGTTCATTAATATCTCTCAACATCAATGGCCTCAACTCCCCAATAAAAAGACACAGATTAGAATGGATATGAAAACAGGACCCATCTTTCTGTTGCATACAAGAAACACACATTAGCAATAAAGATAGACATTACCGCAGAGTAAAAGGCTATAAAAATGTTTTCCAAGAAAATGAATCCAGAAAAGCTGGAATAGCCATTCTAGTATCTAATAAAATGGACTTTCAACCAAAATTAATCAAATGATATGGGGAAGGATACTTCATACTCATCAAAGGAAAAATCCACCAAGATGACATCTCAATTCTGAACATCAATGCCCCAAATGCAAGGACATCCAAATTAGTAAAAGAAACATTATTAAGATTAAATCAGACATGGAACTCACACATTCATCATGGGAGACATCAACATCTCACTCTCTCCAAAGGTCAGATTATCAAGACAGAAACTAAATGGTGAAATAAAGAAACTAACAGATGTCATGAATCAAATGGACCTAACAGGTATCTAGAGAACATTTCACTCAAACACAAGAGAATATATCTTCTCAGCACCTCATGAAAACTTCTCCAAAATTGAGCATACACTCAGTCACAAAGCAAGCCTCAACAAATAAAAGAAGATTTAAATAACCCCCTGCATCTTATCTGACTACCATGGATTAAAACTAGACTTCAACAACAACAAAAATAATAGAAAGCCTACAAACTCATGGAAACTGAACAACTCCCTCCTCAGTGAACACTAGATCAGGGAAGAAAGAAAGAAAGAAATTAAAGACTTTCTAGTATTCAACAAAAAAGAAAGCAGAACATACCCAAAACTTAGGGGACACAATGGAAGCAGTGCTAAGAAGAAAGTTCATAGCAGTAAGAACCTTAATAAAGAAATTGGAGAGATACCATACTAGTCACTTAGCAGCATACCTAAAAGTTCTAGAACAGAAGGAAACAAACAAACCACAGAGAAGCAGATGACAGGAAATAATCAAACTCAGGATTGAAATCAATAAATTGAAAAGAAATAGAACAATACAAAGAATCTATGAAACAAGAGCTAGTTCTTTTAGAAAACCAACACGATAGACAAACCCTTATGCGAACTAACTAAAAGGCAGAGGAAGAGTATCCAAATTAACAAAATCAGAAATGAAAAGAGGGACATAACAACAGACAATGAGAAAGTTCAAAAAATCATTAGGTTTTACTTCAAAAACCTGTATCCCACAAAACTGAGAATTTTAAGGGAAATGGATAGTTTTCTGGAAAGATTTCACTTACCAAATTTAAATCAGGTAAACAGTTTAAACAGTCCTATAACCACTAATGAAATAGAAGCAGTCATCAAAAGACTCCCAACCAAAAAAAAAAAAAAAGTTCAGGTTCAGATGGTTTTAGCATGGAATTCTACCAGACATTCAAAGAAGAGCTAATACCAATACTCCTCAAACTATTCCACAAAATAGACACTAAAGGAACATTGCCAAACTCATTCTACAAAGCCACAGTCACCCTGATACCTAAACCACACAAATTCTCAGTCAAGGAAGCTAATTTCAGACCAATTTCTCTCATGAACATTGATGCAAAAATACTTAATAAAATACTTGCAAACAGAATCCAAGAACACACCAAATACATCATCTACCATGATCAAGTAGGCTTCATTCCAGGGATGCAGGGACATATGAAAATCCATCAACATAATCCACCATATATATAAAGTCAAAGAAAAAAATTACTTTAGATACAGAAAAATCCTGTGACAAAATCCAACACCCCTTCATGATGAAAGTCCTGGAGAAATCAGAGATACAAGGCACAATATAAACATAATAAAGGCATTATACAGCAAGCCAATTGCCAACATCAAATTAAATGAAGAGAAACTCAAAGCAGTTCTACTAAAATCAGGGACAAGACAAGGCTGCCCACTTTCTCCAAACCTCTTCAATATATTACTTGAAGTTTTAACTGGGGCAATAAGAAAACTAGAGGAGATCTAGGGGGTACAAACTGGGAAGGAATAAGCCAAAGTACTGCTATTTGTAGATGACATGACAGTGTATGTAAGGGACACTAAAAATTCCACCAGAGAACTCCTACAGCTAATAAACAGCTTTAGCAGAGTGGCTGGATACAAGATTAAATTTTTAAAAAATCAGTAGCCTTCCTGTATACAAACAAGCTTAGAAAGAAATTAGGAAAACTACACCCTTAATAATTGCCACAAACGATATAAAATATCCTGGTGTAACTTTAACCAAGCAAGTGAAAGACCTGTATGACAAGAACTTCAAGTCTCTGAAGAAAGAAATTGAAGATTTCAGAAGATGGAAAGTTGTAATATGCTCATGGATTGGTAGAATTAACATAGTAAAAATGGCCATCTTACCAAAAGCAATTTACAGATTCAGTGCAATCGCCACCAAAATACCAACACAGTTCTTTACAGACCTTGAAAGAAAAATTTTAAACTTCATACGGAAAAACAAGAAATACAGAATAATTAAAACAATCTTATACAATAAAAGAACTTCTAGAGGTATCTCCATCCCTGACTTCAACCTATACTACAGAGCAGACTATACTACAGTCACTTGATTTTTGACAAAGCCAAAACCATACAATGGAAAAAGGATAGCATCTTCAACAAATGCAAATAAATCCATACTTATATCCCTGAACAAATCCAAGTGGATCAAAGACCTCAATATAACACCAAATACACTAAATCTGTTAAAAAAAGAAAGTGGGGAAGAGCCTTGAACTCATTGGCACAGGAGACAACCTTCTAAACAAAACACCAACAGCTCAGGCTCTAAGAGCAACAATTGATGAATGGGACCTCTTGAAAGTGAGCAGAGCACAGGGAGTCTTATGGAAGAAGGGCAGATAAAAGGATACAGAGAGTACAAGAGTTCTGCAAGGAGACAACAAAGCTAAAAAGTCTGAGCCCAGATTGTCCTGCAGAGACTAAAGCACCAACCAAGGACCATGCATGGAGAGGACCTAGATTCCCTGCTCATATGTAGTCCATAGGCATCTCAGTCTCCATGTGGGTCCCCAATGTAGAGGAGCAGAGACTGCCTCTGTCATGAACTTGGTTACCTGCTTTTTGATCACTTTCCCCTAGTGATGCCGCCTTTTCAGGCCACAGAGGAAGAGCATGCAGACAGTCCTGATGAGTCTTGATAAGTTATGGTCAGATGGCAGAGGAAGAGAACTCCCCCTTTCAGTGGACTAGGAGAAGGGGATGGGAGGAAGAGTGAGGGAGGGTGGGACTGGGAGGAGTTGAGGGAGGAGCTACAATTGGGATATAAGATGAATAAAGTGGAAATAATAATAATAATAATAAAGACCCAGGTCTACCTCTCCTGGGTATATACCCAAAAGACACTCCACCATGCAACAGGACACTTGCACAACTATGTTCATAGCAGCTTTATTCACAATAGCAGAATCTGTAAAAACCTAGATGGAGGAATGGATAAAGAAACCGTGGCACATTTACACAATGGAATATTACTCAGCTACTGAAAACAAAGAAATAGTGAAATTTGCAAACAAATGGATGGAACTAGAAAAGATCTTAAGTAAGGTAACCCAGACTCAGAAAGACACAAATGGTATATACTCACTTACAAGTAGATTTTAGCCATTTAGGACAGAATAAGCATACTATGAGGCACAGACTCAAAGAAGATAAGTAACATACAGGATCCAAGGGAGGGTGTATAAATCTCACTTGAAAGGAGAGCTAGACTAGACAAAGATACCTTGACTGAAGACAGCGAATAAGGTAGGAGATGGTGTACAGAGAGTTAAGAGAATAAAGAACAGACCTGGGGAGAGCAAGGGCAAGAGAACAGAAAGACTGTGGAGAAAAGAGAAACTGATGGGGGGGGCATCTCTGTGACAAGCTGGAGACCTAAGTCAGAGTAGGCTTCTGGGAGGATATGAGGGGCACTCAAGCAGAGACCATAAAGACTGAAGAGGACATAAACTAGATTAGTCTTCTAGTAAAGTGCAGGAATCACCAACCCACCCACAAAATTTTGACCTGAAATTTACCCTCCCTTCAAGATGTGCAGGGATAAAGATAGAGCAAAGATTGAGGGAATGCCCAACCAATGCCTAGCCCAACCAAAGGACCACCCTATAGAAGAGTGCCAACTCTTGACACTATGAGTGAATCTCTGCTAAACTTGCAGACAAGAGCCTGACAGAGTTGTCCTTTGAGAAGTTCTACCCAGCAGCACCTCAAAATAGATGCTGAGACTCACAGTCAAGCATTGGTGACGCATCTTCTGGAAAAGTGGGAGAAAAGAAAAACTGACCTGGAGGTGACAGGAACTCCCCAGGAAGACCAACAGAGCCAACTAGCCAGGGCCCAGAAGGGCTTGCTGAGACTGAAGCACCAACCAAGGACCATGCATGAACTGGACCTAGCCCCCGTACAAAGCTGTAGCAGATGGGCAGCTTAGGCCTCAAGTGGTTTCTCTAGCAAGGGAATGGGACTGTGTTGTACAAGGACTCACTGCCAGCTTTCTGATCACTTTCCCCTGGCGGGACTGCCTTGCCTGGCCAGAGGGGAAGAGGACATGCTCAGTCCTGACACGACTTGATGAGCTGTACTGCATGGGAAAGGGAGTTCCCCTTCTTGAGAAAAGGGGCATAGGGAGGGAGGGAGAGTGAGACCGGGATGAGAGGACTACAACAAGGATGTAAAGTTAACACAAAATAAATAAAATAAAAATAAAAAATATAAAAAAGAAAGAGAAAGCTGAGTCCGGCAAGTTGTCTTCTGACCTACATGCATGTACCATGACACTGTCACGCACATGACACACATACAGTAACCAAGTTCTTAAATGCTGTGACTCGGGTACTCTCATTCTTATTTTATCGCCTTCAGTTTATCCTATGAGCTACTGCCAAGCTGACTGCTCTTAAATTCACATATGATCCATGCTACCACCCAGCCCACTAGTCTGCCAACCAGAAGACTTGGTACATTGTCCAGAAACACCATTAGGATCCGGTGATAATGGTGGAAATACTGAAGTGCCCACACACATATGCAAATTGATCTCATTGTGATCATATCTGTATGGTTGGGGTTGATGTGGTCTGCGAGTGTTTTAGTTTGGAATATCTGAGGAAAGTAAAGTTACCCAGGTACACATTATGTCTGTTCAACATCTTTCGCCTGGCCATGCTGCTGCCGAGAAATGCCCTTCCCATCTTTGAACATGGAGAAACACCAGAATGTTAGGGAAAAAAAATCACCTACCATGCCAGCCACTGAGTCATCCTGGAGTTGTTATATATCCACAGGGCTTCCTGGATCCTCAAGGGCTTCAAAATGAGCTCAGAAAGACAAGTGGAGGACAAACAACAAATAAGCACCTGTGAAAATAGTCCCCTAATAGCAGCGGCCATGTTCTAGGTGGAAGAGGTAACAGATGGCCACGTCTGCCTAATTTCCCAATCCCTGAGGTTGTACTTCTCTGCTTCCCTTCCATCTCTTCTCCTAGAACACAGTTTTGGCAGACAGTGAGTCCCTTGGAATCAATCAGTATCCCTTACAAAGTCATTTCGGAACAGTACATCAAGCAGGGACAATCTATATGATATGCAAATCAGAATCTCGGAGTTATAAATATATGTCCAAAGCAAATCTGTGACCTTGAAAGGATGCCCCTTTTTTAAGCAAAATATGTTCACTGATGATCAAGACCTCTTTCAAAAGATTGACAGAGAGAACTGAATTCAGTGGAGAAACACAAGATCATTAGGCAATGTGCAGCCTGCCGGCTGAGTCACTGGACTCAGAGGGCCATGGAGCTCTAATTAGAGCTGCTGGGCTAACTCATGGTGACCTCCATCTGTGTGTGGCATCACCTGTGGGACCATCAGCTCCCTCACCTGGAAGATGATATGAACTTGGGATAAACATTGACTAACGCTGATCTTCCTAATTAATGTTCCCTGGAAGAGATACCCAGGATCCTGCTTGTTTGCTAATATTTTTAATACTTCAAAATATTTAATATTTTTAATACTTCAAAAAGTGTAAGACAGGGTGTTTTAAAGCCTAGTAAACTTACTTTGAATTCTGCTTTTTATAGCTTTCCTCATGAACTTCCTGATTCACTAATTTATTTTTTTCTGAGTATGACAAAAGTTTATTTAGCAAAAAGCTTTCTATGAAAATGTACATGACCAAATTGTACATCACAACCAAATAGATCCTTTGTGGAGGGATGTGGATGCCTCTGATGAACAAACGTTGTTTAGACTCTTTCCAAGGCTTCTGACATGATGATGCTGTTTTCTTGTATGGCCACCATCCCACTGTTGTTTTGTTGCTCACTAGTTGCCATCTCCACACACTCATCAATCACAAGAATCATAGGATCAAAGCCCGGTGTATTCCTTGTACATGTCTGCCACCATTAACTTCAATGATAACTCCTTGTCCATACATTTCTTCAGTTCAGGAGGGTGAGCCTCCCTCATGGTGACTTCTCAGTTGGACTCTTCATGACAGCCCTGATTTGCTAATTTAAACAGGCAGAACTTAAAGTACTATGCACATAAAGTTTTTCATAGATTACCATATCATGGTTTCTGTATCATGATTATGTAAGAGAAAAGAAATGTTCTTAATCGACTGAGCCCCACATCAGTGCCCGCCATCACCCTACAGCAAATCCCTGCGTCCTATGCAAGCATCACACTAATGATGACCACCCATACTTCAGAGGTGATGAAATAGAAAATGGAATTTAACCTGTCAAACCAGTGGTTCTCAAACTGTGGGTTGCAACCTCTTTAGGGGGTCTAACAACCTTTTTAACAGGGGTTGCCTAAGAGCATCAGAAAAACACAGATATTTGTATTACAATTAATAAATGCAGCAAAATTACAGTTACGAAGCAGCAATGAAAATGATTTTATGATTGGGGGAGGTCACCACAACATGAGAAACTGTATTGAAGGGTTGCAGCATTGGGAAGCTTGGGGACCACTGTGCTAGCCTTTATGAGCACTTACTAAGCACTGTGATTGGCTCTGCAGGAGCACGTTACACTGGTAGGGGGATTGCCCTTACCCCTCTAAAGCATCCCCTCTAATCAGCTCTAGTATCTATTTAGAAGGTGGTCAACTTCAAATTCAGAGCCTGGGACTGTGCAAAGAGCCTAATTCTCTTAACACGGTCATCCCTGCAGTCTTCTGAGATGGATGTTATTGCTGTTCCAAACATGAAGAAATTGAGACTGGTTTATGAGAGAGTAGTGAATACAGTGGTGGAATTCAGACTTGAAGGACTCTGAGTTCAGCAGGGTATTCATGAGAAAGAGCCCCTCAGGAGGGTCATGATGTGGGTAAGGTAGCAGTCATTATGGTGAGGCCTGGAATATAAGGAATATGAAGGGTGGAAAGAAATTTAAAAAATTATACAAAGAACCAATTAGTCTGTTTTATGCACAACAACCTATAAAACATGCTCATCCTTGAACTGGTTTCTACTAGCTCTTTACATTATGAATTCTTTCCTTCCTCTACCCAAAGTGCTGAATTCTTCTTTTCCCCCTATTTCAAGCTCATTCAATGAAATGTCAACAGCAAAGACCTTTAAGAGAAAGTTCATTTGATGTCACACTGCATTTTGTCAAAGAACTACTTGGAAACATCTGTCTGTATCTCTCAAATAAACTCCAGAGCGGCTGCTTAGAACAACACAGTGACCTTCTCATGAAATGTGCACAGAACCAAGACAACTAGAGAAACTAGCCCAAGAGCTAGGATCAGGAGTTGGCTTTATAGTTACATGGAACACAAGGATTCGGGTGGAAGAGAAAGTGCCCATCCTGGGATACAACTTAGAAGGAATCCATTGACAGGGAAACACCCAACCACAGCCTCACAGGCCTCTACCAAGGTCTAGATAATTCCCAGAGAAGGGGTCTAGCCGGTCATGTTGAGCTCTCAAGATCTAACAGGAAGCAGAAATGGGGGAGGTTGGAAAGAAATGGAAACGTGACTCTTGAAAAAAACAAAAAACAAAAAACATTGTCCTAATAGTAAAATGAGAATTGGAGGAATTAGGAGCCACTAGGTGAGAATTTAAGTTCTTTGTTTTTCTGGCCTGACTCTTAGGAGGAACATTATGTCACAAATGAAAATAGAAGAAGCTATTCACCCCATCCATCACAAAAAAAAAAAAAAAAAATGGGGATGAGGAAGAACCTATATTAAAGTCAACCTTGAGCAAAAGCTAGCCATAGTTGTAATATTACTAGGTCTGAGGATCTCAGAGATTCTTTGTGTAGTAGAAGCAAAGGCGATTGTGAAAGTTGACATGTGAATGGGAGAAAGGACTCAAGAAGAGTGCAGAGAAATCTGAAAAGAATAAGACCAGGAAAAAGAAGCAAGGTAAGAGAATCAATGAGGAGACTTGTTTTGCTTATTTTTTCAATACTGGAGATATTCAGTCAGGTTTAAATATTGGTAAGGAACCATCATGAAAGGATATGCTCAAGCCATAGAAGCAAGACTAGAAGATGGTCCCTTAGATAGGAAGTAAACTGAGGAATGTGCTCACATAAGATAAATGAAGATGAACTGGTGCCATGTTGAAATAAAAATGCAATGTAAAATGAAAGCAAGTATTCGGGAGACATGATAGTTGAGATAATTCCAACTTGACAACTTCTGTTTTCTCAGGTGGCTTAAGGAGTGATAAAGGTATGGAAATCTCCCCCCCCCCCCCCCCCTTTTTTTTTTTTAGCAAGTGAAGGAGAGATGACCCAGGACTGTGGAAGTGTTTTTGTCCTCAGCTGAAGCTGGGGATCATGGGATGGTAGTCGCCACAATATAAGCATTGTACAACCCCAACAACATTCAAGAGGCTATGGTAGAGGAATTCCTTCTTGGGCAGAGGAATTTTGACCAAGATGGCCTTTTTCGTAGAATGATAAGAAAAGATTTCAAAAGCAAAGGTGTTAAGGGGATTGGCAAAACTGTTTATTATTTCATTCTTTCAATACACTGGAATGAATCCATTCAGCCACTGTTTGCTGAGGGCCCACTCATGGTAAACTTACAGTGTAAGTCAAGCAGACGGGGTCTAAGTGCTGACATACAGCAGAGGCAAGGAAAGATCACATAGGGACACATGCACTGTCAGTGACATGGCATCACAAAGGGGAGCTGCTGTGTGTGGGGTGGAAGACCTCTCTGAAGAGATCAATGTGGTCATCTCTTTGATCAAAGCAAGATGGGGAATGAGAGGAGACTCCAGAGGCTGTTGGAGAAGAGGCTGAAAGCCCACGAGGGGTCAAAGAGTGACAGTCCTGGTGAGCTGGAGCACTGGCCTCAGCAGCATGGTGCCCACATGGCCTCTGAGGCTGAGTTCTTCATGACCTCTTGTACGTTGAAAGGACGGTACTGGGCCTCACGACATTCCAGCTCCTGTCAGAACTTCAGCTAAAGTCTGAAGCAGAGTCCTAAGAGCCCTGCATTTGAAGCCCAGAGAAGCTAGTAGCTATTGGCCATCTGAACCCTTAGGCTTGCAGAAAGATGTCCTTGTCCACTAAAGGAACAGCAAAGCATATTTTGACCTCCACCACCTTGACACCCACTGGAAATCCAAGGGGACATGGACATTTGTGTCCCTTTTTACCTGCACATGAAAGATCCGCTTGTCTCTGCTCTGAAGAGAAAAACTGAAGACACAGTCAAAAGGACCATATACGCTCTGTGTTCTAAATCAGAATGACACTCATGGCTGACCTGCTTCAGGAGGCCTTTACATCAAACCCAAAATTGAAGAAATAACACTATGCGGGTGAGTTTGTTCTAATACCTGCAAGGGGCTGCAGGTTATGAGAGCTAAGAAGAGGGTTTAGTGGCCATCCAGGGTCATGAGCTGGAAAGAAAGGAATGCTGTTTAATGTCTTCTCTGTAAGTCATAAATCCAGCTTTAAGACACAGTGATTGAAGAAGAGTGAATGGGAAACGTGTCCCTTCCTTCATGCAGCATGCTGAGAATGCCCAAGTTGGCTCCATACGCTTAGTCTCTAACCCCCGAGAATCCAGGGAAGGGGACACAAGGACACGGTGACCCAGGTCCTACAGTACGAAGTTGGACCTGATCGAGATTTGAAGTGGGAAGGACAGGACATTTTCAGGTGACTGGTAAGCTGGCATCTGCACGGCGAGAGGACAGTCCTGGTGACAGGACAAATGCATTTCTGGAAGGAAACTCCATAGACAAACTCCATAGGAGCTTCTGAAGCAACTGGAGCAGCCAGCACAAGGTGGGTATGGCAGGAGAGGATGTAAGACAAAAGTTCAAGGCCAACCCCAAAGGGAATTCCCCACAGTGATGAGCTCTGATTTCAGGCTCAGTGTGATTTCAAGCAGGTGCAAAGCATAGTGCCATAGTCAGTTTCCTTTGAGATAAACAATGTGAGAGTATGAATACTTTATTTTGGCTCTTGGTTTCAGAATTCAAGAGTGGTCTGTGTCTGTGGATTTGGATATGTGCTAAGGTGAGAACAAGAGCTAGAACAAACCTGACCACCTTGTGATACCCAGGAGAGCTCAAGGACCTCAATATCCCCTTCCAGGGCACATCTAGTGGCCTAGATTCCTTCCATGGATGTCCACACCCTCACAGCACCACCATCTCTCAATAACTCATATTGTGGTAATACACGAATCTTTGGGAGACACATACCAATAGTCTTTCAGAGACTCTCCTGGTAGTTGTGTGGAAGAGTAAGTGCAGGAACAAGAAGAGAAATAGAAATGAGATTTATGAGACTATTGTGATGCTCTGTACGAGGTGAGGGAGGGCGGCAGGGGTAGTTTTCAGGTTCGACTTTACTGGAATTGTCTGTTGAGGAAGAGAAACAGAACTGAACGCTCCTGGGCAGAGGCTGGCTGTGAAGCCAATGACTGCCTGACAGAACTGCGGTGATAAGGGCAGCTACACAGACGATCAGTGGATGGCATTGAGAATGAGAAGCAGCCCTAGGCAAATCTGCTTGACAAGTGTCTCCAGGGACTTCCAGGCCCTAAAGGGAGACCCATGTGACTAGGTTAAGGGTGTGTAAAGCCATTTATAAATAAGGAGGATGCCAAGGAGCACAGGGTAGGAACTCAGGAGGGGACCAGCCATACCTGCTGAAGAAGGAAGCACACAGCCAAAGAAACTTTGATTAAATCACATGAAAAACAGTAATTATAGAAAAAATAGGCAGCCTAGAAATTTCCACAGAACAATCTCCCACAGAATTAATCTCAACTGTCTCTGATGGATTAGAGAGTGTGGGCCTCTCTGGAAGAAGCCAGATGCTCATGGAAGCCCTATTCCAGGTGGACTGCCACCAGGATTGGTTGGTTCCCAGAAGCCACAGTTAGAACTGGAAATAACATTCACTCCAGATGGATGGGAGGCCATTGTGGACAACATCCCTCACAGCTTGTCTTCACTGTGACTCCAAGGGAATAAATGGAAAATGGCATCATTGATGTAAAAAATAACCTTAGCTGAAAGTTATCTGTACTTTCTATTTCTCCTTACTTAATTCCTACCCACTTTTCAGAACTCAGAGATAAGATTTCTGGCCCCTCCATCTGTTGTCCTTGACAACTTCACCACTGTCTTCTATTGCTGGACCCGACTGGAAGGTCTCAGCCTCCTTTTAAGGGAGAACACAGTCCTACTGTCTTTCTCCATCAAAGACCTCCTACTTTCCCACTCTACTTATGATCTCTCCTATCTAAATTGTGTATCTGTGTAGCTTTTCATTGTTTAGGGTCCTAATTGTTGGTTGTAGGTCTTCTGTCCTTACTGTATGTCCTGTCTCCTAGCTACCTCCAAAAAATCAATGCTTTCACCACATAATATAATCACTCCATATAAGTAAAAGCCTGGGCATAGTCAAAGGGGTATGACTAAAGTATGTGGGAAGGGGCTTGGACTGGGCCAGTGCTACTCAAATGTTAAGTGCAACTTAGGGTAGAAAGTGAAGACAAGGAGACAATGTATAGACTCCCATTTTGAACTTGGGGAAAAATTATTCACTGAACTTGAAGTTGAATTAACATCAATAAGTTAAAAGTGCCTGCTGTCATAATTTTTATCACAGGTGTGAGTCTACAGATCAGCTGTTTGTTTGTGCACATTAAGCTCTCTGATATCAATGCACTAACTTTCTATGAGCATTTTCTATATTTCTGTATTTCTTTATATGAGCATTTTTCTGTATCTCCATCCAGAATTGTCCAGCCCTTTATCCAAAATATCCATGTGCACTTTTCTCCCAGTATACTGCTGGGCATTGGTTCATCAAGTCAGTCCATCACCTGTAATTCTTGTGGAGTGGTTCTAGGACAAATAGGAAGGTTTAAAGCATGATAATCCATCTCTACCCTCAGGGACCCTGGTGCAGAATTGCAATCACACTACTACTCATTGCTGGCAGCTTCTCCATCAACATCAGTTTGAACAGACACAAAGAAATCATAAGTCTGTCAATTATTGCATCAAAGAAGCAAGTGCAGAGGCCATCACTGGCAAATGGTCAGCAGCCATTTCTGCGTGCATGGAGTACCTCTTTCTTTAAACCTGCTACATATTCAGCCCTCAGGTACGTGAAGAACACTTTGTGCTGCTGTCTCTTGGCATCGCTGATGTTCAGCTGACTGACCTGCCCTAACGGGTTACCTGCTCTGTGGACATCTGCAGGAACACAGCCATTCATACCTGAGTTGTCGCCTTCCCATCTCCATCTATTTTGCACACTGTCTACAGAGACAGTCTAGTTTAGATGACAGAGAAGCAGCTGTTGCATTAGAACCAGAAATCTAGGTCCCAGTTTTGGGTTATAGTTCATTCTGTCCTGAAGGACATTTCATTTCCCTTTTCCCTGTAGGCTTGTGACTAACCCTACATCCTGTTTACCAGGCCCTAAGTAAGGCAGGCAGTTAGTCCGTGCATTACCATTAGGAAGAATTTAGAAACCCGAACTCTTCACCCTTTTCATTTGTAAGGCAGTCAGGATGAGCCTTCCCACATCAATTAACCCAATCTAGATAGAGCCTCATGGATATTCTCAAAAGCTAACCAAATTCAGATTAAACCCCTCACAAGCATGCCCAGAGGCTGGTCTCCTAGGTGATTCTAAGCCATGTCCAGCTGGCAGTGATCAGCATGTTATGCAATGAAAACAGTAATCCATCCCATTCACAAGAACTGCAGTTTTTAATTTGGGGGGGCTGCTTTTTTCGAGACAGCAATTTTTAATTGTTAATATTAGGAATAATAAAATAAGAATTTCACAAAATGACTATGACTACGGCAATAATGATTCTTCCCTTAATGTAAAACCCCTAAGCTAGCTTCCTGGTGGTGGTGGTGGTGTTTGCTTGCACTTGTGTGTGCATGCGGGGCTTGTGATGTGTGCGTATCTGTGTGGCTGCGGAGGCCAAGGGTCACCGTCTTCCTCTATCATCTTTCGTCTTATTTTTTTTGAGATAGATCCCCCACTGAACCTGAAACCCCCCACTTGGCTGTATGGGTTGCCAGGGAGTGCCTGGGACCTTCTGGCCCTGCCTCCCAGTGCGAGCACTATAGGAGTTGTGCACACGCAGTTTCTTACATGTGCGTTTGAGGTCCTAACTCGGGTCCTCCTGCCTGTGAAGCACTTTAACAAACTGAGTCATCTCCCCAGCCCCTTATAGAGACATTTTAAAGATTTGTTCAACAGTTGGCACTTCTGATGTGCAGAGTCCAGCATCCTATTTTGAGAACAGATACGGTCTCAAAAATCTTGCTAATTTAATAAGCAATGAGCTTCAGTAGATTATTTAGATGAGCCATGTAGCTAGAGGCCACGCACACATGCTACAGTTTGGCTATAGACAGAGGCTAAATGCTGTGTTTGGGTTATTTCTAATTTGAAGTACAGAAGACTTACATCTCCAAACTCCTTGATAATTAAAAGTTAAAAATCCCTTTGACGAAATAAAGTGAGGTTCTGTGCAATCCAGCAAGCCAGGAAGAGCTGGTTACAGTATTGTCTGCATGGGGAAGGTGAGGGCTGGCCTGGCACATGCTGACAGATGAGGAAATACTGCTGTGAAGCAGAAGATGAAGTGTGTTCGGAACCGTGTATACCCAGAGACAGACAAATCCAAGTTCTCTCTTTGCATGTGGCTCGGTGGCAACTGGCAGATGTTTGTGGATGCTAAGTTCTGCATCAAATAAATAGAAGAGCCAAACCCATGTTTTAATGACAAAATGCTTCTCCCACCCGCACTGAAATTCTGTTCATTTCAGCACACACACACACACACACACACACACACACACACACACACACACACTCATCATCATCACTCTGAGCAGCTTGCTTCCGTTTCGACTTGAATGGATAGCCTGTAGACGGGAAGTCATACAGCAGCTTTGTGCCCTATCAAGTTGCCTCCACCCAAAACCAGCTGCAATGCTTATCTAATTAAGCCCCAGCACCAAACTGTGAGCTGCAGCATCAATCATTAATATTGTATTTTGGATGGCTTTAAATTCTGACTGAGGCTGGGTGGCTTCCCGCACACTGGTCTCAGAAGGAGATTTTTCAAATAATCTTTAAGCAGCACTGAAAAAAATAAAACAAGCTGCCTGCTGTTCAATGAGGGCTATGCTATCCTGCTGAACGCTGATTAGCTGTTAACTCTAATTGAGAGATGGATATTACTTGTTCTGAAAATGCTAAGGACCTTTTTTATTGTGAATAAGATGTAGCTTCCTCACCTCAAAAGTGTGTTTGTGGCCCCTTGCCTAAATTGTGAACGGTTTCTTCTGGGTCCCCTGTCTCCAGTTTGCAGCATCACTGTTCTGATGATAATGTTTTTCTCCAGGTAGCCATCCACGAGTCAGTGGACTGTGATCTCTGTGTGGGGTTGTGCACGCACGCCCTGCATCTGGAACAGGGCAAACTCTTAGGGTTCTGATGGCCCAGAGATGTTTATGTAAATTTCTGTCCCCATCAAGCACATGCTGGCGTACTTAGGTTTATGTTCATGAACCAAGAGGAGGAGCTTTCTCTGTGCCCTTCTAATAGACTAGAGCCAGCAGGGCAAGCCAAATGGGGCAATTTAGACAAAGAGAGACTGGCCAAAACTAAATGAATATCTGCTCCCTTCTAGCATTCTAGGAAAGATACCAAGCAGCTGTGCCAAAGTACACTGCTCCTCTTTGTTAGGAAAATGCTCTGATCTACTTAAAATCAGGGCTCTCCATTAGCAACTGCTTCAAAAAGAGGTCTGTACAAGAGATCTCCTTAAGGAGGGACAGTGACTGCAGAAGGACAGCACGTGCCAAGCTCTGCAGAAGCACAGCTTAACACTCAAGAGGAAATAGGGTAAATACCAGAACCATGAGGTCCTCATTCTCAAAGCCAAGACAGACTGAATCCGCGCCAGGGTCCTGCCTGGCGCCTGGCCACATGAGCTAAAGAGAGACAGGGAGCCAGAGAGAATACAAATAAGTGCATATAGGGGAGGGGTTTCCTTCGCCTTGAAGACAGGAGGAAAAGACAGCAGTAGCAGAATGGCCTACCACAAGGGAGAGAATCTGGAAGATCCAGGAACATTCTGAAATTCCACATGAAACATCTCTGCTCATGAAGGGACTAATCGAAGGCATCTCCCGAGTCTAGTGAATAGTCCAAAATAGATCAGGGCATGGCGCCTTGGACTGTCAGCCCAGCTTAGCTCAAATTACATTTCCCAGAGTCTCTTCACCTATATAATTCTGAGAAATGTATGCCAATTTAGAAGGTGGAGTCGAGGAAGCTGCATTTCTGGGCTTTAATAGCTGTTGATCTGCCTGTTCTCCTCGCTGGCTGGCATCAACTTCAGTTCCTGCTGAATAATCATCTCTTTCAACTCTGTGGCTATGAAGCCAGCAGTCTTCAGCTCCTTAGCGAAAGAGGTACCTTTCCTGATGCCTCCTCCCATAAAATGTGAAATGTTAATACAGATCCCAACCCATCCTCCTGGGCTACAGCAGTGTCCCTGGTTAGCATGGTTTTCCTCCAGTCCCTCATAACTCCTACTCCCACATTTCTTTGACCACACCTAAAATGGCAGTGATTTGTCTTGGTGCAGTGATTTGACTATTATATTCTAGATAACTAATTAGGTACCTTGCTATAGTTGGGGTTTAGAAACTGACAGTAAGATACTTAGTGAATAATTAACAGTTTCTAATTCAGAGACTTTATAACATGCTTAAACACCCATACAAAACACATATACATATACACACATTTGTATATTAATAATATATGAGTATAAAGTATGACTATGCTTTGCTTAATAGATATACATTCTGATGTCTGCTAAGTTGGGCAATTTTATTACTATGGAACTGTACAATGTGGTTACATGAACTAAGGCAGATAAAATATCACTTGTTAATTTAATTTTATATCACCACATTCTGTTCAAAGTCTGTCCTTGGCAACCTGTTATTATACAGTGTTTGATTTCATGCACACACATACACGCACATGTGCATACACACACACACGCACACACATACATGTGCATTTGTGGCAGTGAGCTAACTTGTCTATTGGTGAGCAAGAAAGAAATCTTCCAATATTCCTACTTTCAAACGTAATACTCTTCTTAGAGTGTCATCATTTCCTTTCCTGTGACCCAGTCTTTCATAAGGACATGTCTAGTAGAACAGTCTGCCATTCTCCCTTGGCATTCCTCCTTTCCATGCAAAGCTTTCATTAGAATGCAAAAGTGAAGGCCCCAGTCAGTGAGTGCTGCCATAAGAGAAGAAAGCCAGCTGCGCTCTTCCTCTAGGGAGAGCCTAGCACCTGAAGCATTCTCTCAGCACAGAGAGCACCTGGCTGAAAATGGAACATGATTCTGGCTCTAGCTCATCACCTATCTTTCAGTACCATCAGTGACATCCCACAACCTTCCTTGCCTTAACTGAGAAAAATATGACAACATTTGTTCTGGCTCCCTGTGGCATAAAGACAGCAAGTGAAATCATTTATGTGCAGATTTTTCACAAATATTAAAATAACTTTAAGATCCAAATCACCCCAAATACTAAAAAAAAAGTATTTAACTTAATTAAGCAAAAGGATGGAAGCCCGGATGCCCTCAGCAGACCTGGTGTGCCAGAGATGAGCTTCTCAGCTGAAACCATCTCTGGCCTCCTGCCTCTCCATTTTCAGCACACCACTTATTTCCCTTCCTATGTTCCTCTTCTACAGGAGCCTAACCTTGAACTTCAACAGGAACTCTAGCCATGAGACCTGATGACCTCTGGTCATTCCTTTCTCTAAAGGACTGAATTCTGCTCCCAATACCCCACAGCCAGTGAGGAATTGTTACTGTGAAGTATGGCATCTCACATACTCCTTACCTTGACAAAGCCCCGTTAGGCACCATGACCTAGTGCCAAATTCAACCCTCTTCTCTTATCTTGTGTTAGAATTGATTATCTCTTCTGAAAGAGAGAGGAGGACAGGGAGAAGAAGGAAGGAAGGGAGAAGGAAAAGTAGAAAAACACACCAAAGCCTGTCAGATAGGAAGAAAGTTAATTTATTCTTCTTGGTATTAAGAAAATGTGCTATTTGGCAGTGAGGCTCTAATAAGCTTGAAATGTAATCGACTTAGAAATTGTAATAATAGCCTTTCTTCTGAGTGATTTCAGATGAATTAGGAATTTTGCCTCTGGCTTGTGTTTTTCATCGCTGATAATTGAAAGTCTGAAGTTAGCAAACAATTGCTTTCCAGCAGGCTCTGCTCCTTTGTTCAGTTGTTCATCCAACGAAAGCATCTCCTGGTTCATGTCTGTGTGCACCACGTTTGCCAGGCAGGCTGGGTAGAGCCAGACAGTCTGGTGTCTGGGGGTTTAAGGCCAAGAGTAAAAGGCTTATGTCTGGCATTTTCTAATTAATAAAAACACTTATGTGATAACTTTGGGGTCTGGGGATACAGTGCATTTGGTGACGAGCTCACTGGACTGAAAGAGAAGTTGCTGAGGTTCCCAGGAAGACCTTAAAGGATGTTGTTCCCAAGTCTAACTTTCTTTCCTCTCATGGAGCTGGGTACCAAACCTAGTGCCTGACCCTCAGCGAGCAGGGGATCTTTCCTCTTGCGAATTGAATCCTGAAATCTTCTCGGATTAAGTGCCCAGCTGTCTCTCTACCCCGGAGATGCCGATGCAGCCCTGGGCCTGGGCAGCAGTTGTGACTATGGTTATATGCTCCACAGGCGATTCTTATACACAAACATAAAGGAGACAGACACACTCAGCATATTGTGCAACATATGAAAAGCGATCAAACAAATACATGTTCTAAATGTGTGCCATATTTTAAACAGAGTATTTGGCACACTACTGGAAATAAATTTCAAAAGCAATATATACATATATGCATATAGCAACGATTGATTTTTTTAAAAGACCATGAATTTGAAAAGAGCAAGGAGGGCTTGGAGAGATGCAAGAAAGGGGAAAATAATATAATTATATCCTAAAGTCAAAATACAAACAAATATTTTTTAGGAGAAAGGTGTAGAAAGAAATGTTGGGTTAATATTATGTGTATATTTGTACAACACAAACATAAAAATGGTTTCAGTTTTCTAATTATTCATTGCACATACGTAAAGTCAAATACTGTCTCTGAAGTTCAGGATGACCTTGAACTATTTACTGTCCTGCCTTTACTTCCCACATGCTAGGATTATAGGCCTATATCCGTTAACCTGAGGTTAATAAATTTTAAATTATTTTTAAACGTTTCCAAACTAATCATCTGTTCTGTATGTTATTCAAGATGTTTCTCAACGGAGAAAGGAAGAGGAGCGTGTGGTTAAACATTTAGTATGTTTAAAAGTCTGAGAAACCCCACATCTGAGGTTCTGAGGATGGGGCTTAGCGAATGAGCACATTCCTAGTATGTATGATGCTCTAGGTTTGAGCCCCAGCACTGAAATAAACATACAAATCAATCTGTTAAGCGTTTTTAGTTCTTTTTCCTTTTATTAAAAAAGTTTTTTTTTCCTCACATAACGTGTCCAGATTAAAGTTTCCCTCCATCTGCTCCTGCTAGTTTCTCCCCCTGACCCATCCAAATCTACTCCCTCTTGTTCTCTCATTAGGAAAAAGGCTTGTAAGAAACAATAATAATATATAATATAAAATATGCAATAATATAATATAAAACATGAAGCAAAAACTAACACAGCAGAACTGGACAAAACAAACAAACAGAAGGAAAAGAGCCAAGTGAAGGCACAAGAAAAAGAGACTCACTTGTTTGCACACTCGGAAGTTCCATAAAAACACTAAACTGGAAGTCAACATATATATGCAGAGGACTCGTAGGGTAAAAAGGGAAATATACATATACAAATATATATATAATGACTAAGATTTCAAACTGTAAGGTTTTTTTTAACTGTTAAAAAAAAACCTGGCACATCATTATGAGACAAGAAACCTTGAAAGATATCACTAAGCTTATTTTCTGCTGGCCATCTCCTGTTGGACATGCAGCCTACCCTTAACAGTAGTTTGTTTTCCCAGTGAAGCTTCCTTAGAAAGAAAACTAAGTTTTAATTTCAAGTGGTTACCAAGTGGAGATTGCTTCTGTGTTAGGGATGGGGACATGTGTCCACCTCTCCCCTCTGCTCTAGGACCCCAGCTAGTGCAGGCTGTACAAGCCCAGTGCACGCTGCCTCAGTCTCTGTGAGCACATACGTGGATCAATCACATTATTTAGGGGCCAGTTCCTGATGTACTCCATCCACTTTTCTGCCTCTTTTTTCTTGGGGTTCCCTGAGCCCTGAAGGGAGGGATTTTATGGAGACATCCCATTTGGGCTGAGTGTTTCAAGGTGTCTCGTTTTTGTATAATGTATTTGTTCCCATCTTCTGAAAGGGGAAGCTACTGGGTAAGGTATTGATCTACTAGTATAGCAGAAAGTCACCAATAATCACATTATTGATAACATTGTTTTTAGAACAGAAGTATTTGGCTTACCTTGTCCCTAGGCTATGTAGTCTCAGGTTCTTGGTCATCAGAGCAGTGTTTGGTCTGCATTCTGGCCCATGGAGTGGGCTGCCAGTCACGTCATAAACTGGTTGTCCACTCCCGTGAACTCTGCGCCACTGTTGCAGCAGCGGATCTTAAAAGCAGAGCATTATCGTAGATCAAGGGTTATGGCGGGGTTGGTGTTTAGCTTTCTCTTTTGGCAGAGTACAGAGTACCTTTCTATACCAAAGCCAACAGCACATAGGAATGAAGGATCTGTGTAGACACCAGCTTAAATTCTTTACAGTCAATGAGTTGAGCAGGTGCTGTCTTCATCAATGGAGTCTTGCTATCAGTTTTCAGAGAATAACCTATCATTTTGGCAACAACCTGGATTGTTTGGAGGTTCCTATAGGACCCCTTTGGCTAACAACTGAACTTGATGTAACACAGTCTTGTTACTGGAAACTTCATTTGCTGACAAGAGATGTTCAGTTGGGACCTGTCTCTCATTATTTCTTAATTTCATTTAGATCACTTTCATATATGTGTAATTTTAGGAAGCATCTACTGTATTAGTTTCTATACCTCCCCTCAAATGACCCTTAATCTTAGCTGTCTTTCCCGTATTCCCTTTCCCATCTCCCTCTTTCCTCCCACTCTCCACTTGAGCCTCCCATTTCAGCCCACCCTATCATCCATCCATCCATCTATTTCCCTTTCCTAAGGAAATCTACCTGCCCTCCCCCAGTTCCTTACTCTGTCTACCCTCTGTGGTTCTAAGGATCGTAGCTTGGCTGTCATTGACTTAACACCTACTATCCACATAAAAGCTAATACAAACCATATTTGTCTTTCTGGGCCAGAGTTACCTCACTCAGGATGAAATTTTTCCAGTTCCATCCATTTACCTGCTAATTTCACTATTTCATCTTTTTTTTTTTAATGGTTGAGTGATTGCACCACATTATCTTTGTCCATTCTTCTGCTGATGCATCTCAATCATTTCCCTGGATATTATGAAGATTGTGGCAATAAACATGGCTGAGCAATTGTCTTTGTGGTGGGATGAACTGTTCTTTGGTTATATGCTCAAGAGTAGGATATCCAGATCTTGACATATTCCCAACTTCCTGAGAAACTACCACACTGATTTCCATGGTGGCTGTACAAGTATTCATCCTCAGTAGCAATGGAGGAGTGTTCCCATTCCTCTACATCCTCACCAGCAAGAGTGTTTACATAATTTATTAATCTTATTCATTCTGACAGGTGTACAATAAAATCTCCAAGTAATTTTGATTGGCATGTCTCTGATGGCTAAGGATGTTGAACATTTAAGTGTTTCTCAGTTTTGAGAATTCTCTATTTAGATTTTTTTGAGTTCTTTATATATTTTGGATATTAGCCCTGTATCAAGTAGGGAGTTAGTAAAAATCTTTTCCCATTCTGTAGGTTGCTAATTTGTCTGAATGATAGTGTCTTTTGCCTTGTAGAAAATTTTCAGTTTCATGAAGTCCAACTTATTAACTGTTGCTCTTAGTTTAGTGCCTGTGTTAAGACTGTTCTGTTCAGAACATCTTTTGCCATGCAAATGAATTCAAGGCTATTTCATATTTTCTCTTCTCCCAGCTTCAATATATCTGCTTTTAAGTTGAGGTATTTGATCCATTTGGAGTTGATTTTTCTGCAGGGTGATAGCTGTAGATCTATTTGTATTCTACATTCAGCTGTTCAGTTTGATCAGAAATATTTGTTGAAGATGCTATCTTTTTCTTGTGTTTATTTCTGTCTTCTTTATAAAAAATCAGGTTCCATATGTGTGTGCCTTTATGTCTGGGTCTTTAATTTTATTCCAATACTCATGCATCTGTTTTGTGCCAATATCATGCTGTTTTTATTACTATGGCTCTGTAGTGCAGCTTAAAATTTGGGATAGTGATATCTCCAGATGTTCTTTTTTTTAAGGATTATATAAACATTAACTTTTTATATTTATATAACAATTATATTAAATATAAAATATAACTATATAAATCATTTGTTGTTTCAGGATCAATAGAATGTTCATTCCAGGACAACCCAATGATACATAACTCCATAGAGATTCAAATCTTTTACAGAATCATGCTATGTGACTATAAAATTATATATATATACATATATATACATATATATATACACACACATATATTGAAATATATTTCAAAATTTTGCTAGACCACTTTCTTTAATTTATTTATTTTTATTAATTACAGTTTATTCACTTTGTATCCACCCATAAGGCCCTCCTTCATACTCTCCCAGTCCCCTCCTCCCTCCCCCTTCTTCATCCATGCTCCTCCCCAAGTCCACTGATAGGGGAGGTCCTCCTCTCCTTCCTTCTGATCTTAGTCTATCAGATCACATCAGGAGTGGCTGCATTGTCCTCTTCTGTGGCCTGGTAAGGCTGCTCCCCCCTCAGAGGGAGGTGATCAAAGAGCAGGCCAATCAGATTATGTCAGAGGCAGTCCCTCTTCCCATTACTATGTAACCCACTTGGACACTAAGCTGCCATGGGCTACATCTGTGCATGGGTTCTAGGTTATCTCCATACCTGGTACTTGTTTGGAGTATGAGTCTCTGGGACGACCTCTGTGTTAAAATTTTCTGGTTCAGTTGCTCTCCTTGTGGGGTTCCTGTCCTCTCCAGATCTTACTATTTCCCACTTCTTACATAAGATTCCCTGCATGTTGCCCAACAGTTGGCCATAAGTCTCAGCATCTGCTTTGGTAGTCTGCAGGGTAGAACCTTTCAGGAGCCCTCTGTGGCAGGGTCCTAGCTTGTTTCCTGTTTTCTTCTTCTTCTTCTGATGTCTATCCTCTTTGCCTTTCAGGATGGGAATTGAACGTTTTAGTCAGGGTCCTCTGTCTTAATTAGTTTCTTTAGATGTACAGGTTTTAGTAGGTTTATCCTATATTACATGTCTATATGAGTGAGTATATACCATGTGTGTCTCTCTGCTTCTGGGACAGCTCGCTCAGGATGATCCTTTCCAGGTCCCACCATTTACCTGCAAATTTCATGATTTCCTTATTTTTCATTGCAGAGTAATACTCCATTGTGTAGATGTACCACAATTTCTGCATTCATTCTTCAGTTGAGGAGCATCTGGGTTGTTTCCATCTTCTGGCTATTACAAATAAAGCTACTACAAACATGGTTGAGCAAATGTCCTTATTGTGTACTTGAGCCTCTTTTGGATATATGCCTAGGAGTGGTATGGCTGGATCTTGAGGAAACGCTATTCCTAGTTGTCTGAGAAAGCGCCAGATTGATTTCCAGAGTGGTTGTACAAGTTTACATTCCCACCAGCAGTGGAGAAGGGTTCCCCTTTCTCCACAACCTCTCCAGCATGTGTTGTCACTTGAGTTTTTCATCTTCGCCATCCAAAAGTTCTTTTATGATTCAGTGTCATTTAAGCTATCTTGGGTTCTCATGCTTTTATGAAAAGCTGAAAAACTGCCCTTTCAACATCTGTAGGTAGTTGTATTGAAATTTTGATTGATTGGGGATTACATTTGAATCTATAGATTGCTTTTGGTAGGATGACCATTTTTACTCTATTAATCCAACTGATCTATGGGAGCTCTTTCCATCTTCTGTAGCTTCTCCAATTCTTAAAGAGTCTTAAAGTTTTTACCATACAAGTAAAAACTTGTATGATAAAAATTATATATTTTGTGTATTTTATATATTTTTAAGCCATTGAGAAAGATTTGTTTCTCTGGTGCCTTTCTCAGTTAGTTTTGTCATTTGTATATAGGAGGGTTATTGATTTTTGTGGATTAATTTTGAAATGATCATATGTTTTTGTCTTTGTTTATGTGGTGGATTACATTTATTGCCTTACATATGTGGAATCATCCCTGCATATCTGGGATGAATCCTACTTGATCACGATGGATTGGTTTTTGTTTTTTGATGTGTTCTTAGATTCAGTTGCAAGCATTTTATTGTATCTATATTCATGTATGTATTTATCTATATGCTGATATCCAAACCACATTAAACCCAAAGTGGGAAGAGATATAGACCAATTTCCCTTACGAATATAGATACAGATTGTTGGGTTTAATGTGGTTTGGAATCAGGACAACTATAACCTCATAAAACTAATTTGGAAATGTTCTTTCTGCTTCTATTTTGAGGAATAATTTGAGAAGTATTGGTATTAACTCTTCTTTGAAAGTCTAGTAGAATTCTGTGATAAAACCAGATGGCTCGGGGTTTGAGGCTGGGAGACTTTTAATTACTACTATTTCACTAGAGGTTATAAGTCTGTTTAAAGTGTTTATCTTATCTTAATTTAACTTTAGTAGGTGGTACATATCTAGAAAATTATCCGTTTCTTCTAGGTTTCCTAATTTGGTGGAGTATAGATTTTTAAAGTATGCCTTTATGATTATCTGTAGTTCCTCGGTGTTTGCTATTATGTCCCCTTTTCATTTCTAATTTTGATAATTTCTCTCTGCCTCTTAGCAAATTTGAATAGGGTTTGTCAATCTTACTGATTTTCTCAAAGAAAACCATCTCTTTGTTTCATTGCTCCATTTGTTTTTGTTGATTTCAGCCATGAGTTTGATCATTTCTTGCTGTCTACTCCTTTAATGTGTGATTTCCTCTTTCTGTTCTAGAGCTTTCGGGTGTGTTGTTACATCATTAGAATGAGACCTCTCTAATTTTTTTAACATAAAACTTGGTACTGTGAACTTGCCTCTTAGAACCTCCTGACTGTGTCCCAAATGTTTGAGAAATTATTTGAGTTGCATAATCATTTTCACTTAATTCTAGAAAGTTCTTAATTTCTATCAAGACCCATTTTTCACTCAATAGTGCATTTTTTTGTTTCCATGAGTTTGTAGGTTTTCTGTTGTTTCTGTTGTTGTTGATATCTAGCTATGATTGGTGGTGGTCTATAGGTTGCAGTGTATTATTTCTGCTTTCTTCTGTGAGTTGAGGTTTGCTTTGTGTCCCAATATGTGGTCCATTTAGGAGAAGGTTCCATGAGGTGCTGAGGAGAGGTAGAGTCTTTTGTGTTTGGGTGAGATGTTTTATAAATATCTGTTAGGTCCATTTTGTTTACAACACCAGTAAACCACCCTTTATCTACTTAGCTTTTATCTGGATGACCTATCGCTGAGAATTGGCTATTGAAGTCTCCCACTATCAACACGTGAGAGTCATTATGCGATTTAAATTGTAGTAGTATTTCTTTATGAACTTGAATATTCTTGTGTTTGGTGCACAGGTTATTAATTGCAATGTCATCTTGGTGGACTTTTCCATTGATGGGTTTGTAGTGTCCTTTCCCATATCTTCTGATTAGTTTGGGCTTGAAATCTATTTTTTCAGATATTATAATGTATTTGCCTACTTTATTCTTAGGTCCAATTTCCTGGAATATCTTTGTCCATCCTTTTACCCTGAAATGCTGGCTATTCTTGATAGTAAGTTGTATTTCTTGGATGTCACAGAAAATAATAGATCCTGATTTCATATTATTCTATTAGTCTATGTCTTTGTATTGGGGAATTGAGACTACTGATGTTGAAAGATGCCAGTGAGCACTGTTTATTGATTTATGTTACTTTGTTGTTAGAGAGAGAGCAAGAGAGAGTGTTTGTGTGTGTGTGTTTCCCTCTTTTGATTTACTGATCTGGAATTCTGGAATTATTTATTTTTTGTATTTTCTTGAGTGTGGTTGACCTCTTTATGTTGAAGTTTTCTTCTTAGTGCCTTCTCTAAGGTGGGTTTGTAGATATATCTTGCTTGAATTTGGTTTTATCATGGAATACCTAAATTTCTCCATCTATTGTGATTGAAACTTTTGCTGGGTACAGGAGTCTGGGCTGGCATCTGTGGTTGCTTAGAACCTGTTGAACATCTATCCAGGCCCTTCTGTCTTTTAGAGTCTCCACTGAGAAGTCAGATGTTATTCTAATAGGTCTGCCTTTATATGTTAATCTTTTTCCCTTGCAGCTTTTATTACTCTTTCTTTATTCTGCACATTTAGTGTTTTGATTTGCAGAAATTTTTTTTCTGGTCCAGTGTATTTGGTATTCTATATGCTTCATGTCATTTATAGGCATCTCTTCTTTAGGTTAGGAAATTTTTCTTCTTTGATTTCATTGAAAATATTTTCTGTGCCTTTCACCTCTGTTTCTTCTCCTTCCTCTATTCTTACTATTCTTAGATTTTGTCTTTATGGGATCCTGTGTTTTGTACCATGGTTTTGAGGTACAGCATTTTCTTTGACTGAGGTATCTGTATCTTCTATCACATCTGTAATGCCTAAGATTCTTTCTTCCATCACTTTCTCTTGGTGAGACTTAACCTCTGAGTTCTCTTGGTGAGACTTAACCTCTGAGGTTCTTGTTTTAATTCCTAAATGATCATTTCCAGATTTTCCTCAATTTTGTTTATTGAATCTATTTCCACTTTCAGGTCTTGAACTGTTTGATTAATTTCCTTCCATTGTTTGTTTGTGTTTCCATAGATTTCTTTAAGGGATTTATTAATTTCCTCTTCAAGGACCTCTATTACAGTCATAACAGCTATTTTAAGGTCTTTATCTTGTGCTTCAACTATTTTGCCCGATGTAAGGTTGCTGAGCTCTAATGAAGACATATTGCCCTGGCTGTTATTGTGATTTTATGCTGGCACTCAGGCATCTTGGTTTGGGAAAAGTGTAATTCTAAGTGCTAATGTCTTGTCTTGTCTTGTCTTTGCTGGAAGGATGTTTTATTCTTTGGTTTCTGGTTTCCTCTTTTGTTCTTAGGAGGGTGTGGTAGCTCACACCCACCACACTATTGGGGAATTCTTCTGAGGTCTGAATAGATGTGGCTACTGTGGGTCCCAAGTAAAATGTGTTTTTAGGTTTTGGGAGCTGACACTTAGAAATGGGTGTGAGCTAGGGGAGGAAATGAGGTGGTCCACAGGAGGGAGGAGAGCAGGTTGTTCCACAAGGATCTGCTTGGTCTCCTGTGAATAAGGGCAGAGAGTAAGGAGAGGCTACAGCTAGTACTATGCCACAGCCGGGAGGTTGGACTTGATGGAATGAGGGCCTGTTTGGCTTCCTTTATCCCATCATTTTGTTAGAAAGGCTCTGCTGTTTGAGGTTGCAGTCCCACCAAGCCAGAAAGCCATTCTGAGCTTGGGGCTAGATGGAGGACTCCCTTTCCCCAGCAGCACATCCTACTCTCTGCCTGACCTCACCTGGAGAGTGCTTTTAGGCATCAGTGCCTCTAACCGTACCTGATATATGGCCTTTGACACAGTTCCCTGCTAGCTCTCCCTCCCTGCACCTATAGGATAATTAAGTACTATGTTCCCATTCATATGATAGGAGCGTGGTGTTGGATGTAAATCCAGGATCCTTGAAGTGCCTAGTTCTAACCAATTACATATACATATCCTGGGAGCCTCCTTCCACTCCACAGGGGTACAGCCTTTATTGCACAATAAAGTTGCACTATCGCCCTGAAGTGGTACCCAGAGGTCACTTCCGTTGTGCTCATGTCCTGCCTAGCCTTACACCTTGCCTCTGCTTCTCCTGCCTTCATGAGCTGGTGGCCAAACAGGGAAGAGAATCACACATGCCTCACAGATATTAGACCACAGAGTCTTCTTTATCATGTGATACTTTTTAATGCTCTACATAAATAGTCTTACATGACAACAATTTGGAAAACATAATTGACCCTGAATAACTCACTGAATAACTGACACTGAATTTTCTCCTCCAATAGTCATGTCACCTAATAACAAAGACACATTCTGAAAAATTAGTCATTGATCTATTGTCACTAGTATGTGAACATGCTAGAATATATGTTCACAATTCACATACGGTAGCCTGCTAGATTTACAGGCTGTTGAGTAGACTATATGCAGTCTACCATTGACCATAACGTTACAAGCCACTTATGAATACACTTTGACTATCTGCCAAGACCTGGTCAAGCTATTATTCATCCAGCACTGAACAAGGCCAGCATAGTTCCCAGGACCACATAAAGTTGACCTTCTGGAAGCTAATGGGACAAACGGCCCTGTTATTTTTATATGAGATTTAATAGAGGAGGGATTCAAGTGGAGATAGCTGGGATTTTAGACAGAAGAAACAAAGACTAGAAGTACAGGATCAGCATTTTAGAAAATTTCTGCTAAAGATATTAACGTCAGAGAGGATAGTCACTGCCCTTTACTCTGTTTAAACAGGCATGTGTTGTCTGTGAATGTAAAGCACATAGCTTCACAGAAGCTTGCAGGTTTCAAAGCAGGAGCACCGGAAACATCCCAGTCACATTACATGACAAAATGGGTTTCTGGCCTTGCCCAGAAGTCACTCCACTCTGTGGCCACCGAGACAATTCACACTGTGACTACTTTGAAAGGACACATTCACACAAAGGAACAACCAGAGACTTCTGCTTGTCAAACTGACTTGGGGGGAATCATCGTAGTTGTTCAGAGCTGAGAAAATTGGAAATGTTTGGAAGTTAACTTTGGTGGGACAAAGCATTTCCCCGACTCCAATTCCTGCTGATTGCCTGTTAAAATGACACCTAAAACTCTTCGGAAAGCAACACGCGAGGCCAAGTGGATGCTTTGTATGGTAAGGATGCTCTTTAGAAAATACTTCTTCCCACAAGTATAAAATCTCCCAAACAATCCAGGAAAATGTCACTAATAAATGCTCTGGGTAACAATCTTCATAATGATCATTGGGTTGTTTGCTAAAATGCTGAGTGAATAATAAAATCTACCCCCAAAGGCTGAGAGATAAAGCATGAATTCAAAAGGTTTCTGTTGTGTTGTTTTTAATTCCATGTTTTTCAGAAATCCACAATAATGCTGGAAAATCTTTAAACAGACAAATGAAAATTTCCTCCTTATTGTATTTTGAGTAGTGAAATTACACCCAGGATTGTAAAATCAAAATCCATTGTTACTAAGCATGATGATTCTATGAATCATCCCAAGTTAGGTTTTTACCAGATTAATACAAGTGTTTCCCTTAATTTGTTTTCCCCCAACTGGAATACATTATTTTTTTTACTTAAGCAAGAAAAACATATATGACACAATCATATGTACATATGATGCTGTGTGGTCATAAATAAATCTTTTTCCAATGCTAACACTCAATTCTATGCATAACTATTGCTGTAGCACATGGCTATCAGACACGACATAGAGCCCAGGCACTGAGCACACCTGACTACAGAGAAAAGAGGCCCCAGAAGGAAGAAGGGATAAGTAGATGTCCCAGAACCACCTCCAGAACAGCTTCATGCCCCAGGTGCTTGCGGTTCACCCCCTGACTTGAGAAATCCCTACACAACACAGTAGGTATTCGCCTACAGTTCCCAAGACGTTCAATTGTAGATTCCAGTATTTTTGTTCAAGATTAATCATTTCACTGACAACTAAATCTAACAAGAAATCCACACCTACCACCTATGGTGTTACTTAATAAGGAAGTAAATAGATCTTTAATTATTCTGAATTTGAAGGAAATATAGATGACTTTAAGTAAAATGATATTGATATTTGGGTCTTATGGAGTCTTAATGTGTTTCACTATGTGTCTGCAAAGCTAATGTAGGCATGAAAGATTGAGGCAAACATGAGACCTCACTGTTAAAGTGGGCCTAAAGCTCTTATGAGTCGCTTTTTGTTGATGACTGTCAAGTATCTCCCTTGGATAACTGACAGGCCAGAGATCCTCTTGTTGAGATGTTTGCTCAGTTACAGTAGACGCCAGAGCCATGTGAGCCACTTAGCCATTTTCAAATAACAAAAATGCAAAATGAAACCTTTAGACAAGTTCTCCCCCTGAATTTCAGGTGAATGAGGGCCAGCAGAACATCTTCAGGGTTATTAGAGGGTTTGATGAAGAATAGCATTTAAAAAAAATAAGGATAAAGGAAGAGCAAAGTTGAACTTTTTGTGCCTTTTCCTGTGAGGCATATACATATGTCTTAATTAAAAGTGCATATTCACATTTTGCATTTTCAATTGGCCTTCTGTCATTAAAACTGCATCATGTTTGATGTACTTATAATCATAGCTAAAAGGTTATGTTAATGTTCATCTCTTCCACAATGAAAAATCAACAGAAACTATGAAGAATGCTTCTTTGAATCCCTCCCCTTGAAATACAATCTACAGATGTAAAACTCAATATTCACACACCTTGATATAAAATTTCTTTGCTATCAAGAGTAAAGGTTTTAAATATGAGCACCCCAGTACTGGTGCTCACAAAAACCCACAGTGTCTTTAAAAGATGATGTAGGCAGGGGACAGAATGAACTATAAGTCTCATTAAGTTCTTTTTAAATTTATTTAATTTTATTTTATGTGCATTAGTATAAAGGTGTTGGATCCCCTGGAACTGGAGTTACAGACAGTTGTGAGCTGGGAATTGAACCCAGGACCTTTGGAGAAGCAACCAATGCTCTTAACCACTGAGCCATCTCCAGCCCCAGTTAAGTTCATAAAAGGAGATACTTCCCCAGTGAATATGAATCAACAGGGAAAATGATATCTCTTAGGGCTATAACCACGGAGCCTAAACCCTCACATCTTCCCTTTTATACAGAATGCCAATAACAAAAAGAGTACAAGTCAGGGCCAGGGCTCTCCGCTCTGCAAGTAACACTGGTGCTCAAATCCACGATCCACTTTCTAATCTTTATTTGGAAACCTGTTCTGACTTCTCCTGCTAAGGGGATCACAAAATCCCCCTGTAGAATTGAAGGCTTCTGTTGGGAACGGTGACACCTGACTCTAAGTCTGTGGTGTGGCCGATTGAAGACATTTCTGTTGAGAGACTGCTGAACAAATACTTTGCATTTAGATAGTGATTTCTGTTGGAATGTTTTCTCTAAAGAGATTTGCTGATGTTCTAACCTTTAGTAATCACCAGAAAATAGAGTCATTTGTGAGTGATATGAAAAATCAAACTGTTTGTTTTGCTATTCTCACACCCAACACAGCACAGAATCTTCAGTGACCGATTGTGTTGGGGTTCCATCTTGCCCCCCTACCCCTACCCCAAGACCACGTAGTTCTTCAGCCGAGCCCAGCTGGGTTTTCCACAGTTCGGTTCAACTCTGATACCATCCACATTGGTACATCAGGAACCCTGCATCCGAGCGACACACTAGCTGCTGCTTCGCTCCACCCGCGAGGCTCCTACAGAAACCTGCAAGCACAGCTCCTCCAGAAAGCGTAGCTCAGCCTCGGCAAGCAAACACATCAGAAAGCCACTGTACCATAGACCCTGCCGGGTGTGAGAAGCTGATCCAAACACATGGCTGATGCTGCCTTCCACGGAGGGTTAGCTCGCCACGCTTCAGAGCACCCACCTGACAGGACCCGCTCAGCAGTATGCAGAGGTCTGTACTAACTAGAACTACTTGCCTTTTCTTCCTTCATTGGTGTTATTGTTCTTTATTCAGTATTATGACCTTATATAATCCACTGCAATAATTGGGAACCAACTATTGCTCACTGTGCTTTGCTAAAATAAGATATGTTTGCATAACTAAATAAGATATGTTCCATTTAAATTTGCCTCCTTTACCTTGACAATAATGTTCTAGACAAGAAAAAAAGTATATTCCATATTATATAGCATTAAATTATATTGGTCAGCAATAAATTCAAAATAGAAATGTTTCCTGGGCTGAGAATATAGTTTCATAGGTAAAGCAGCAGTTTGCCTGGTATGCGTAAGGTCCTGGGTTTAATGCCTAGCAGTATAAAGCATAAGAAAAAATAGAAGTTTACATATATTTCAAACCTAAATAAATAATGACCACTAAAAGAAAAATTTTACTGGAAATTCATAATCTCAATTCAACACTGCTAAACAGTGTATTCATTTCATGTGGCTTGATGTAATTTTATGTCAACACACTGAAAACATTACACATTTTCCTAAGAACATTAAGACCAACATATTTAAGCCAGGTGTGGTAGTGCATGCTATCAGTGCCAGCCTTGGGAGACAGAGGCAGCAGATCTTTAGGAGTTCAGGAACACCCTGATCAAGTGAGTTCCAGCTGAGCCAGAGCTGCACAGTGATACACTCTCTCAATGTGCCTAGTCTTGTTATAACTTGCTATGCCATGTTCTGTTGATATCCCTGGGACACCCGCTCTTTTCTGAAGTGAAATGGAAGAGGAGTGAATCTAGGGGAGAGGAGAGGTGGGGGGGGGTCAGTAGGAGAAATAGAAGGAGGGGAAACTCGTCAGAATGTAACACATGAGAGAATAATAAATAAAAATACATACTTAACTATATTCCGCTAAATGATGTGATAATTCTAACTACTTAATCATATGACACACCCTGACTCTATAACACACACACACACACACACACACACACACACGAATTTTAACCAAAGGTTTCATAGTAGAACCTAAAACTCTGGGTGGCTCTTGAAACACTGCAGCTACATTTAAAGGCTTCTGCAGCGTCAACCTGCTGCCAGGTTATTCAAATGTGTCTCCCTCTCCGCTTACCAAGCAGACTGCAGAGGAGCCTTGAGAACAGCTGAGAAGGGTGATTTGTGGTTACACACATGTAAAATGTCATCTTTTATCACTCAGGATCTCTTAAACTGCACTTTAATCTGGCTCATAGAATTTTTTTATCGACAAAAGAAAAGAGGCAAAAAAAAAAAAAAAAAAAAAAAGATGGACTCTCACTATTTCTATATCTAAGCCAAAACATTTCAGCTGTGGCCTCAAACACCAGACCTCAATTCACCCTAAGTAGACTACTGGTTATTACAGAAATATACAGGAATCTGTGTATATCCTTTGTAAACACCCCCATCCCGTTTTATATCTATTGTCTCTATCTATCTATCTATCTATCTATCTATCTATCTATCTATCTATCTATCTAACTATCTATCTATCTATCTATCTATCTATCTATCTATCTATCTTGTTTTTCAAGACAGGGTTTCTCTTGTGTAGCCCTGGCCATCCTGGACTCGAGTTGTAGAGCAGGCTGGCTTTGAACTCACAGAGATCTGCCTATCTCTGCCACCCTGGGTGCTCGGATTACAGGTGTTTGCCACTGTACCCGGTAATGCTGCACCTTTTAAAAGGAGCTCACACCTTTGTTGGAGAACCATCCATTTTCACACCACTAATTCCTGGGTAAGATTTGAGATGAGTTAAAGGTCTGCTTTGGGCTTACCCCTGAAGGAAGCAGCACTGGACCTCAGCCAAGTCCTCCAGGAACAAGTGCTAAGAGAAAAGATCTATAAAGATACTAGTCCCATGAAAACTCCCCTTGTGCTGTCCCCCCAGAAGAGTGAACACAGCTGAGACTATTACAAACAACTCTGAGATCCACCAAGATGAAGCCCCTTTCTTTTCCATGTACCTCCCATCCTCTTAGGTGCAACTTCAATTGTTACCTGTAAATACAAAGAAAATTCTAGAAGGATATATATTTTTTAAAAAAGGAAAATAATACATGGTAGAAATGACAGCTGGGAAGATTCATCAAGGAGATGTACCTATGTATTATATAAGAAGGTACTCATGCATTGTTAGGTTTCAAATAACTAATTTTAAAGGATAGACGAAACTCTCTTGGAAAATTGCCGAGTAAAAAGTTGGGGCTAGATAATATGTGGTATTAAGAAAAGATAGTAAAAGCTTATGTGAGGTTTGTGAGGCTCCAGAGTTTGGGCTCAACAAGTCAAATAGTAGAGAAATTATTTCATTATTTTTCCAGCTTTTTTCTCTGTTCTTCACAGTCAATAATCTCATATGCATGTATTTTATGTACATCATTTGCTAGGGACACAAGGTAACCCTAACTCTCTAAGTGCACTAAAAACTAAAAGGCCAGCAAAACCAGGAGTAGCTTGGCTATTTAGGTAACCAAAATGGTAGCCACTGAGTAGACTACAACAGAACACCCATGCTGGCATGGAGAGAAAAAAAACAAAAAGAGTTTGGTTATTCTGAGCTCAGTGGCTTAACCTTTACTTACAACCATGGAAGGTCCCACGTCTCTGCGTTTGTTTCAGCAGTGTGGGCAAATGTTGACAGAAAACAGCTTCCAAAGCGGGGCTTTCGCTGCGCCAAGTCCAACCTTGGGGCCACCTAGCCACGTGCCAGAAAGATATTTGTTAAAGAACCAAAACCCAAATCATAGACGTAGCTAACACTTCTGTTCCGGGTCTATCTGGAGAGAGACACATCTGGTACTGTTTTGAGGGAGCTCAGAAGACAGCAGGACAGAACTGGGGTGCACGCTCTGCTTCTGTGACCCTCCTCTGCTGTTGCTGCAGGAAAACTGCTGAGGCACTTTACATAGTGTGAGAACTCCTATGTCCAAGCCTGACAGGCTAGGGTCGGATAGTGGGGGGAGGACCTCCCCTGTCAGGGGACCAGGGCAGGGGCACGGGAGGAAGGGGGCAGGAGGAGATGAGGGAAGGGGCTAAACCAGGGTACAAAGTGAATAAATTGTAAATCATCATCATCATCATCATCATCATCATCATCATCATCATCATCATCATAAATCACAGCAGGCTGATGTGAGCTTTTTACCCTCAAATATTAAATCATAAAACACATCTAGCATTCTTGCTGATTATTTGAAGGTGGATGGCCCTTCCTTGTTTTTTTCAGACAGAATGAGGTACACTACAGAAGAATTTATATCCTACCAACATATCTACTCTTTTGCAAAGTTATCTCCAAATTATTTTTTCTTCAGGAAATCTTATCTTTTAGTGTGAGAAGAGAAGAAATGTAAATAATTTTTGTATTTTGTTTTGTTTTGTTTGTTTGGTTGGTTGGTTTTGGTTTTTTTGTTGTTGTTTTTTGTTTTTTTAGACAGGGTTTCTCTGTGTAGCCCTGGCTTTCCTGGACTCACTTTGTAGCCCAGGCTGCCCTTTAATTCACAGAGATCCTCCTGCCTCTGCCTCCCAAATGCTGAGGTTGTGGGTGTGCGCCCTTGCACCCAGTGAAATGTCAATATTTTGAGGATTTGGGAATGCTGTAAATTTATTCTTCAAGTTCTAGAGGGAAATTCATTTCCCCAATCTTTACTGTTCTGCAAGAAAGATTTAGTGCTCTCCCATCATGCCTGACAAGTTGTCCCGTGCCTGACCATTTTCTATCCCTTACAACATGGTAACTATTCTGTGACATATGGAATGGCATAATTATTTTAATCATTTTAGTGTACAATTACGGGGGGGGGGGCAGAGCTCGGCTCTTCTTTTTTGACACCCTGTAGCTCATTGATTTGTTCTGACCCATTAGCTCCAGGGCCCTGACTTCCTCCGTCACCACCATCTCTTCCTCCAGCACTGGGGCTGCACAAACGCACCATTGGCCCTGGCTTTTATATGAGTGCTGAGAATCTGAACCCGGGTCTCTGCTTGAGCAGCGGGTAGTTTACCAACGGAGCCACGCCTGGGCTCCTCCACCTGAGGGTTCTCTCTTCATCTCAGAGGAAATCTTTTCTTCTGCCAGGAACTGGATGTTACCGCAGAAGTCACCCCCACCTTTCACTACTAGGAGGAAAATTCCTCACAGTCTGAGTCCTCACCACAGAATAAGCTTTCTGTGGTGCCGCTGGGTCTGGTTCTCCATCCTTCAGCATTTCCATGTTCATGGGGAGACATATTAAACACCCTTCTTTAGATGTACAACCTCGGCACCACATTTTGAACCCACAGTCTTTACACAAGCTATCAGCTACAGATGGGAGCTCATTTGCTTTTCTGAATATAAATAATTAAAAGCCTGTGGGGAGCATATTTTTACTTACAGGGTTCCATTGTCATTCTTATACCTGGTGGGAGTACAGCAAAATTATATGAGTTTATTAAAAAAAAAAAAAATGGATGGTCTGGGCTCTTTCCTCTCCCCCATAGAATGAAATCAAACAGCAGCTGCACAGAAGCAGGAGTCGCCTGAGGGGGAGGGGAGGGCTGGCTAACATTTGGAGAAACGGGCTTTCAGAAGTGAGGGCTCCCTGTTGAGCCCAGGGTGTTGTGGCCATCACCACATCTCAGTGTGCAGATGTTCATGCTCTGAGCCGCTTCCAAGCCCAACCTTCACCCTTGTTGGATGTTCTGTTTTATCATTCCCTCTTTATTTATGACTCCCACATTTCCTACGCTAGAAGCCTAGGCTGCCCAAGCCGTCAAAGCATACCCCCTACATACAAACCGATCTCCAGATTTCCAGCGAAATTGCCGCCTTTGTGTACTTACGGACTGACGTGATAACTGAAAATAACTTCCATTAGCACTATAAAAACTCCAGCTGATACCAAATGAATTTCATTTGATACCAGCAGAGAAAAATATTGGCTACTGAGATACTCTTTGTTCATGGTTATTTACAGTTAGCTAGAATCCATGTACAAGCCAGCCGGGCAGACGGCTCCAAATGATCTTTCTTCCAGGACCTTCTGGGCGTGGAAGGCCTTCTGCTAAAAGACTGGCTCGCCTTCCCTTGCTGAAATCCTACGACCACTCTTGTGGTACCTGCTCTGTGACAACACATGGAAATGCTTAGTAATTAAACCCCTCAGAGTAAGACGCACACAGATGTTTGAAATCCATGATGTCCTGACTCTCCCTTCTCCACGTTACAGTTTATCAGCATTCTATTTTGTAAGTCTAGGAAATGGTTAATAAAACAACCAGAATATTTCCCCTAATTATAGTCCTGGTTTAAATAATACATAAGTATGTCAAATGCACATGGAATCACCACTAAGAATTAAATGTCCGTGTCTCATTAGGTTTCCCTTGAAAAGTGTCACATTCCCTCCCTGGCCAGGAGAAGCGCCATCATAGAACTGCACGCACATTCTGCAGCTGGGCTCTCAGTATATGTGAGTGAGGATGAATAATTTTAAATATTTTAAATGGAATACATGCGTATCACACCTGTTTTCCATAATTTGCTTTCTTCATTCAACATTACTAATTTTTAAATTTCTTGTTGTAGTACATACACATAAGATGTGCCATTTTAACTATTCCTATTTGTGTGACTCGATGACATTAAATATATGTGCAATATCATGAAACCATCATTTTCTATTTCCCAACTTCCCCTTGTTCTAAACAAAAATGTGTCCCTGTTAACTCACACCTGTGCTCCTTCCTGTGCCCCAGCAACTAACCTCTAGTTTTGTCTCCATAAATGCGGTCACACTAGGTGCCTCCTATATATGTGACCATATAACCATCTTTTGGCACCTGGTGGTATTTCATTTAGTATATTAACTGATTTCCATGCACTCTGGGTTATGACGCTCATCTTAAATAGTATGTACATTTTTAGACAATAATTTATCCATAACTCTACTGTTATGATATAATAAAACCACTTTTTCAGTGAACAGAGAAGTCACACCCAAAAGTGGGCTGCTAGCTTTCTCCATTTTGGAAGTCAGCTGCCATGTCACCATCTTCCGTATTCTGACCATCAGGAACTTAGGGTTCCTCTTTTTCAGGCCCTTGTTTTTACTCACATACTTTAATTTTTGACCTTTGACAATTTGATGGGAGTGAAACGTTGCTTTTCTTGCTTTTCCTAATAAGAACTGGGACTCCTAGTGTCCCTGTGTGTTTACTAACCACTAAGTTTCTTTTCTTATAAAGTACCTGCTCACAGCTCTCACTTTCTCTTATTTTCCTGCTCTATTGGGATCTACAGAAAACAGATATACAGGCAAATCTGGGCACAATCATTTAGCATTAGAGGGGAAGAGGCAGACAGATCTCTGAGTTCAGAGTCAGCCTGGTCTACAGAGAGCGTTCTAAGAAATTCAGCTCTACACAGAGGCCCTGTCTGGTGAGGGGGATGGTGGGGAATACCACACACAGCTTTGTCCTCAAGTGATTCTAAATCTCATCAAATTGAAACTGACCATCATGCATCCCTTTTGTTTTTTTTCCTCACTCCATGGTACCTTAAATGGTTGTAAGGACATGCAGAGCAAGAGATACACAGGTTTGGGCTACTTTACCGAAAGTCTTTGTCCTCAGTGTTGCTGCAATGGAAGCTCTGGTCTTATTGAAGAAGGAGCCAGATTCCTGTCTTTCTCTTAACTGTATCCATTCTTCAAAGAAATAGTAATGTTTTCCTCAAAATGCTGCTGCCTGGATATAATTGGTTCCTATAGCCTTTAGGAATCTGCCCCAGCACTCTTAGACCCCTTTATAACTTAAAGATGGACATGGAAGGTCTTTTTCTTTTCATTATTTCCACAAAATTTATTATAGTGATATTCTGGAAACTGATTTTGAAAGCATACAATTTGTTCAATTCCCTGAAGGATATTATGGGATAATGTCCTCATAAGAGGCGACCTATGCTCCCACTTCCAAGCATTCTTAATGAACAATTTGGATCAATAAGTTGAAAAGGCTTCATGGATTGATAGGGAGGAGTTGAGAAAGCCTCTCAAATATATAAGATAACCCAATTTCTCACCTAAAATTAAAGACATGGAACAACCATCTGCAGTAGGTTGAAATTGGGTCTGTCTTTCCTAAGGCTTAGGAAGATATGTAGACTGAAATCTTTGATCACATGGGATTCTGACTATATCTGCACAGTGGTTCCCTCACACGAGATGAAAGCAAGATGTATCCCCTCCTCCCAGGTGCTCAGTATCTGCGTGGTGTAGTGATGAAGGTGGGACACTAAGCCAAGCAATGGGACTGATGGCATAGGCATACAAGGATGCATGCCATAGGACACAAATACCACAAACACACAGCAGGGAAAGACATCAGCCATCAAAACCATAGACAAAGCTAAGGTCAAGGCATGGAGTGTTAAACAGTTAACACTCATTTCACTTATTAAAGGCAATGTGAAATTCAGTCAAGGCCACTAGGACAGTAGGACTGCTGCACTGAGAAAGGTGGGAGAAATATCTAGCTTAACTCCAAATATAAGGGTAAGTAGTTTACAGCCATGCAGTTGGGGAGCAAAGGGTCGGAAAATGGCATTACTAAAAGGCAGCATCGGAGTAAAAAAATAATCTGACTAAACCAAGCTAATAATCATTTGCTAAAAATTGGCCAGGGTGACCAACCATCACCTGGCAATGGTGGAGGATGTAAACTCTCTCAGATATCAAGGAGATTAGCTACCTTTTTTCATTGTATGGTTTTCACTTCTTTGTCAAAAATCTAGAATCTGTAAGGAGGATGGGATTATCTCTGGATCTTCTATTTGATATCATTGATCCACTATTCTGTTTCTATGCCAGTACCATGTAGTTTTTATTATTATTGCTCTGTAGTACAGCTTAAGATCAGGGATGGAGATACCTCCAGAAGATCTGTTGTTGTATGGGCTTGTTTAGCAATTCTGGGTTTTTTGTTTTTCCATATGAAATTGGCAATTGTTCTTTCAAGTTCTGTAAAGAATTGTGTTGGTATTTTGATGGGAATTGCATTGGATCTATAGATTGCTTTTGGCAGGATGGCCATTTTTACTATCTTAATCCTACCGATCCATGAGCATGGGAGAAATCTACTTCAATTTCTTTCTTCAGAGACTTGAAGGGTTTTTTTGTTTTGTTTTGTTTTTTGTTTTTCAAACAGGTCTTTCGCTTGTTTGGTTAGAGTCTCACCAAGGTACTTTATGTTATTAGTGGCTATTGTAAAGGGTGTTGTTTCCCTGATTTCTTTCTCAGCCCTTTCGTCTACTGATTTTTTTTTAGTTAATTTTGTATCCAGCCACTTTGCTGAAGATGTTTATCAGCTGAAGGAGTTCTCTGGTTGAATTTTTGGGGTCACTTATGTATAATATCATATCATCAGCAAATAGTGACACTTTGACTTCTTATTTTCTGGTTTGTATCTCCTTGATCTCCTTTAGTTGTCTTATAGCATCTTCAACAAATGGTGCTGCTCTAGCTGGATGTCTACCTGTAGAAAAATAGTTATCATCCTACACAAAAACTAAAGTGAAAGTGGATCAAAGACCGCAACATAACACCAGACACACTAAATCTGATAGAAGAAAAAGTAGGGAAGAGCCTTGAACTCATTGGCACAGGAGACAACTTCCTGAACAGAACACCAACAGCACAGGCTCTAAGAGCAACAATCAATAAATGGAATCTCATGGTACTGAAAAACTTCTGTAAAGCAAGGGACACTGTCATCAGAAAAAACAACAGCCTACAGACTGGCAAAAGATCTTCATCAACGTTATATCTGACAGAGGGCTAATATCTGGAATATATAAAGAACTCAAAAAATTAAACACCAACAAACCAAGTACTCTAATTAAAAAATGGGATACAGAGCTAAACAGAGAATTCTCAATAGAGAAATATAGAATGGTAGAGAAACACTTAAAAAAATGCTCCACATCCTTAGTCAAATCAAAACATCCAAATTAAAACAACCCTGGGATTTCACCTCACACCCATCAGAATGACTAAGATCAAAAACTCAAGTGACAACACATACTGGAGAGGATGTGAAGAAAGAGGAAGCCTCCTCCATTGCTGGTGGTAATGTAAACTTGTATAACCACTTTGGAAATCAATCTAGAGCTTTCTCAGAAAATTAGAAATAGTGCTTCCTCAAGATCCAGCTATAGCACTCAACTATACAACAAGGACATTTGCTCAGCCATGTTCATAGCAGCTTTATTCGTAATAGCCAGAATCTGGAAACAACTCAGATATCCCTCAACTGAGGAACAAATACAGAAATTGTGGTACATTTACACAATGGAATACTACTCAGCAATTAAAAACAAGGAAATCGTGAAATTTGCAGGCAAACGGTGGGAACTAGAAAAGATCATCCTGAGTGAAGTATCCCAGAAACAGAAAGACACACATGGTCTATACTCACTTATAAGTGGATATTAGACATACAATATAGGATAAACATACTAAAATCTCTACAACTGAAGAAGATAAGGAAGAAGAAGGACCCTGGGCAAGATGTTCAATCTTCATTCAGAAAGGCAAATGGAATACACATCAGAAGAGGGTAAAAAAAAGGGATCAGGACAGGAGCCTATCACAGGGCTCCTGAAAGACTCTACCCAGCAGGGTATCAAAACAGAGGCTGAGACTCATAGCCAAAATTTGGACAGAATGCAGGGAATCTTATGAAAGAAGGGGGAGATAGAAAGAACTAGAGGGGACAGGAGCTCCACAAGAACACCAATAGAACCAAAAAACTTGCTGAGACTGATATTCTAACCACAGACTATGCATAAGTGAATTAAATAAATACATAGGAAAAATTCCAGATAAGCTAGGCTAATGAGGTAATTAATGAATTGGCTAATGCAGCATGAATATCAATCTCCATATTTAGGGTCCGGCTGGAAGTTCAGAGGAGTCTAAGTCTGGTCTCTCTTGCACACTTTTTGTTGGAGTCAGGAGTGGTATGGGTCCTTGGGAAGCCGAGGAGGAAACTCACCCGACGGAAGGAAGAATGTGGCAGAGTGAGCCCGCCAGAGAAGCACACCCGAAAGCAGTGTGCTGGAGGCTTCGTCTGCAGACACTGCGCAGAGCGCACCTGACCTGGGCTATGTGCCAATCACAGGCAAGGAGAAAGACCTCCATACCTGCTCAGATAGAAGAAATTTATTTTAAATACATAATCAACTCAGTAATGACCACAACTCAGTAACAAAAAGACAAATGACACAATTTATTTTAATGCATGAAAAATTTGAATTGGTGTGTCTCTCACACACACACAAAAATACATATGCACACACAAATGACCTGTGGTCAAATCATAAACTGTTTAGTAGCATTAGCCAAGAGAGAAAAACAAATAATGGAGAAAATGAGATGTCACCAAGAGCACACAGAATGGCTAAAATAAATAGGGATGATGACAATTGTTAGTGAATGTTACAAAGAAACTGGAATCTTTATATATCGTTGGTGAGAATGAAAACTATCACTCTGATTATTTTTTTATAAAACTAAACCAAAACTTAACTTGTGATAAAAAATCTATGATAATTTTTAATCATTAAAAGAAGATAGCATATGCCCAGAAATGAACTATACATAAATATTTATGGAAACATTATTAACAATACCCTGAACTCAGAAATGACTCAAATTTTCATTAACAGAAGAATCGATTAAAATGAACTATCTACACAATAGAATAAATTCGATGAAAAAGAAAACCTCCTTTAGAACAGAAGACTCCCAAAAATAGTACTCTTGGAAAAAGAAACCCAAGGTAAATAGTTTTTGGCCTGGAACTTGATGGTCACAAAATGACTGCCATAGCTATACACTGGTCATCCAAGTGGAAGGCCGACGCCTTTTCTCAGCAGACTTCCGCCTGCTTCATCCCCAAACTAAGTCAGATAACAGTGATCTAAAAGCCAGAGTCATAAAGGATGACTCATTTATTCTGACTTAGGATAACTTTGATTTCTCTGCTCAGAGCTGAAATATATTGCCTCCCAGAACAAAATAAGAATAATGTCAGCAAAGGAGAGGGAGGTATGGATACCACATAAACAACTAGAAGGGCACAAACAGAATTCTAACATGAAAAGAAAACCATATAAATCCATTTGTATCTGCTGGGCAAAAATGACCTACATCACCTTGCAGGAGCCACAAGAATCCAAAGAACCTTCTTCCTGTAGCCAGAAACTAAGGAACTCATTCTAGGAAAAGGAAGAAAACCAATGGTATGAAATAAGATGTCACACAGCTGTTAAGACATGAGAGCCAAAGATGAAGATGCTGGCATAAAGAGACAAGTCAAAGCATATAAAAGACAGTGTAAAATACAGTGTTAAGTTGAGCTGATACCAGAATCCGACACTCTGGGCAGCCTCAAGATAAGGACTGTTTGTTTCTCCAGTCTTAGATGTGGGAAACCCAAAGTCAAGGTGCTGCTAATACGGTTCTTGTTAAGAACTCCTTCCTGGCTAGAGCTACCTTCTGGATTACTCTCCCAGTTTCACCTCACCTTGATGTTCTCCTTAAGGGCACATACAGTCATAGTTGTGGGTTGGAACTTCAGGATATGAATGTGGGAGAGATGCAAAAATTCAGTCCTTTATAAATGGTGGATGTGAAACTGTTTAATAAGCAAAGTCTCATTGCAAATGAACCCACTAATACCAAGATATTTCTCCACATGGAATGTTGAACTCTATTGTGATAAAAAGCATGGTGGCCATGCTTGGGATGGAATAAACACACATTTTCTTTCCCTCCACTTCAGCCAACATGCTGGCCTAAGAGACAGCTGAGGTTATTGACCCCTGCCCATGTCTGCACTAATTATCCTTCTATATACTACCACCACCTCACCCCAGCGCTGCCTGGAGCGGATGCCACGTTGACAAACAGAATACATGGTTGACATATAGTACTGTGATCAAGTTAATGACTAAGGACAAACACCAGAAACCCCAGAGATCTTACATGCTATTATTTGGGTCTATACATGCTTAGACAGCCAGTGGAAGTTTGCCCTGACACCAGCACTGAATGAACATTCATGGAATGGTGTGCACCTGCAGTCTTAGTGACAAGCATTCCTCTTCCTTGCTCATGGGAACTATTCTGAGCCCAAGACATCCAGGTCTCAACCTACTGTGTTTCATGGTCCAGTTCATGACCCATGCAATGAAAAGCATAGAGCAGTTTTCACTCCAATTGCCTCATGAAGAAGATCATGGACACAGATCTACTTAGAGAGCTTTTAATAATTGTCCAGGTCAGTGGTGTCAAACTCTCTACTTCCAAGTGATCTAGTCCACAAAGTTCTAGTAATTAGAGAACAGGTGCAGCATTGTCTCAACACCCGAGGTCTCACCAAGGGCTGTTTGGTGTCTTCCTCAGCCTTCTGAGTGGGTAGGAATAGCCAGCAGGCCAGCTATTACTCCAGTGTTGTCAATGGAAAATCAACATTCACACAGAATCTATCTACCATTTACAAAGCACTCTACCAGATCAGGGGAGACAGAACTAAGGATACAGAGCCCTTCCTTTATGGTGCTCAAAGACCACTGAAATAGGTGAGTGAGCACATTGCATGGGAAAGGCAAGGCTTTATTTCTAAAGGAGACAAAAATAATTCAGTTGTGCAGAGAGTATGTGAGGGACAGCTTCCCATAGGAGCAGTGTTTTTAAAAAGCCAAGCTTGGCCTGCTGACAAGGAAAAAAGCTTACTGTGGGTCTAAACTTTGAGAAGTCCAGGAGACATGCCATAATTCATGTAGCTATACAGTTACAGTGGAAGGCAGATGATGTCAGCCATTAGGATCAGTTCTGGGTGCACAAAGCCTATAAGGAAGCTAATGTTTTAGTATAGACAACTGTTGTGCTAATGTTTTAGTATAGACAACTGTTGTATGTGTCACTTAATATTTACTATTGATTTATCTTCTGGTAAAGCTGCTGTTAGTCCTAAACAGCTGTATAACCAAATCACCACACAGAGACTGGGTTTATTAGTTAACCTATAACACAATGCTGGGTAATAGTTACTCCCTCTTAAACCTCCAAACCCTCATAGTTTCCTAACATTTAGATTTTACCCATTATACTTGCTTTTTGTGAAATCTTAGGTCTGGTTCATTCTCCACATTCTAAGACCTCTGCTCTCCAGCTCTCTCTCCTAGCTCTCTCCTCCCCTTTTTCCTCCCACTCATTTCCTGCCCTCTAGCTCCTCCTCTCTTTCTTGTCCTCTGGCTCCTCCCATTGCACAACATTGTAGCTATTGCTTTATTTTGGCCTGTTTACACAAAGTTGAGACAGGTGATGCTTAGAATAAGTATCACAATGCAATATCCAGATTAAAACGGGGGGGGGTAGAAATCAGCATTTGAATGAACAAGGGTAAGGTGTATATATTTCAAAAGAACATTATACTAACAGACAACATAGGATGGAAATTTGAGATAGAGAACTTGCAGAAGAGATGGCTTACAGACAAATTAGGGGATGGGATAGAAAGAGACGGCCAGGAAGGGCAGAAGAAAAAAAAAAGTCCCATGGCATTTCTATCTTCACGTCACATTGAAAATCCCCCCTAACCAGTCCCATCTTCCCACTTTCTCCCTCTGTCTGTCTTCATTTGCATGCTGTAATTACTTTATGGTGATACAGGAAGGACTCAGGAGACAGCCTTAATTCGTCTTGTCCTGACAGCCATATCTGCAAAACCTGATTCTCATCTCCTGCTGAACACCTCTTAGACCTGTTTACTCTTTCCAACTTTTGGGCCATTTTGAGTTTTACTTGATCTTATACTGCTGGGAAACTAGGCTAACTAAGAAATCCCTATTCTTTGGTGGTCTGGGATCAGTTTATTATAAAGAACTCACTTCCTGATTAACTCTGTAAGACTGATGACTGCATACTTTGTTCACCTATGACACAACCAGCTACAGACAGTCCAGTTCTCATTCTTTGCTTCATAAATAGTTAGACAAACTTCCCAAATAAAATGGCCATCAGTCTGACATGTTCAAAGTTTGGCTAAGCCTCTTTCTTCTTCAAAGCTCCTAAATGTAACCCACCTCAGGGTATATAGCACATGACCACTGCTTAATGTCCCCTCCTTAGACCATCTTGGCCTCGAGGAAAGATATACCTGACTCAATATCTGATCACTCTGACATCCCAGTTCACCCCTTTGGTGGCACCCATTCTGTCCAGCCTTATATACTTCTCCTTATAAAGGCAAAGTTTCTGTCTGCCTGATATTCAATTGAGTTGAAGATCCCATGGTCAATGTACCCATCTTGACACACTCTCCCTTTACTGCTGTCTAACAAAGTCTTCCTCTGCATATTCACTTCAGTACACCACACCGAGCAAGTCCTCATTAGCTTACCACTAGGTGCCATGGCGGATTCTAAACTTCTTCAGTCATCCCCTTTCTTAAGCAGCTTCCAGGTCACTCCTCACATATAAGGTTACAGCAGAGGGGCCCTGCCTACATCCCCAGCCTTATTTCTCACTGTCCTGGTTCCGGCTTCTCTTGGGTACTTAAATTCAATACACTCATGTTTTATGGGGCCTTTGACATTACCCCAAATGCTCACTAGAAACATACCCAGATGTTATACAGATGCTATAATTACCAGAGAGGGAAATGTTGATATGTCAAATGGAGACTTATAAAAGTAGATAAGTCGGGAGAGGAAGACAAGCAAATGGGATGAACTAAGATGTCAAAGTGATCAGATATTGAGTCAGGTTATCGTTCCTTGAGGCCAAGATGGTCTGAGGAGGGAACATGTGAAAACTACGGCATCAAAATGAGGTGCTACATATCGGAAAGTAACAAGAATAGCAAGCACCCACAGTGACCTCAGTGCAGATCTGACCAGGCCAAGGGCAGAATCAGTGAACTTGGATGTCAATACAACCCCAAACCTGAAATGTAAAAAGAATCAAGAGCGGGAAAAGATAACAAAACATTCAAATTTTTATCAAAAGGAGACTGAGTGGGAGAGAGGAGAGACAGGGTTGATAACAAAAAGGAGAGGGACAAAGGGACCTTTAATAGATATATAGCTGTAATATGAGAACAAGTGAAAGACTATAAGGATACATATCCATCTCACAACCAGGACATTCGTGCCCTTTTTGGAGTCATGTGTGCATGCCACACACGGAAGTGTACATGTGCATATAATTTAAAAATAATTTTAAAAAGTCCATAACAATGTTTTAAAAGTGTTATTTGAAAACGTATGTCTGGGAACTTTCTAAAATTAATGACAGCTCCTAAACCACAGATCGAAGAAGTTGTCAGATCACTAACTAGCATAAAATTTTAAAATGTCCACACAAGGAAAGCAACAAAACCAAAAAAATATGGGCCCAGGGGTCTTTTCTGAGACTGATACTCCAACCTAGGACCATGCATGGATATAACCTAGAACCCCTGCACAGATGTAGACCATGGCAGCTCAGTGTCTCCAAGTGGGTTCCCTAGTAAGGGGAACAGTGACTGTCTCTGACATGAACTCAGTGGCTGGCTCTTTGATCACCTCCCCCTGATGGGGGAGCAGCCTTACCAGGCCACAGAGGAAGATGATGCAGCCAGTCCTGATGAGACCTGATAGGCTAGGGTCAGAGTGAAGGCAGGAGGACCTCCCCTATCAGTGAACCTGGGGAGGGGCATGGGAGAAGATGTGGAGGAAAGGTGGGGTTGGGAGGGGCCAAGGGAGAAGGCTACAGCTGGGATACAAAGTGAATAAATTGCAATTAATAAAAAATAAATAAATTTTTAAAAATGTCTACACTTACACCAATCTTATTCAAAAGCCACAAAGAAAACAGTGAAAGGGGAGAGAACAAAAACACACACATTAAAAAAAAAAAAAAACTTTGTCTATACAAGCATGAAGAGGTTAAAATAAAAATATTTATGATGTTGAAAATGAAAAAAAAATCTCACCAACCAAGAGCATATTCTACATTTAGTAAGATTAATCAACAAAGTGAAGAAAAATGTGTTGCTCATGGAATTATGAAATGGTAGGACGTGGGTCTCCCCTTCCCCCAGGGGAAAGTGGCCTGGAGCAAGAGTTGGGTCAAGGTGTGTCCAAACACTTAAAATATCATCCAGAGATGGGCAGGAATAGGATCGCTTACACCGCTTACACACACACACACACACACACACACAGCAGAACAGAACAAGTCCAGAACACATTAGCCCTGTGCCCCTACCTTTGCCCACCCAAGGAGGTCACTTAGCCCAGTAGCCAGGTTAAACTTCCTCTCCCCTCATAAAGTCATGTCCAGAAACACCTGGAATTGCTCCTTATGCAAATAAGGCATCCCCAGCAGCCTAGCCCCAGCCAATAATGTACTTTTACTTCAAAGCCCCTAACCTTCCTCTAAAGGTTTAAGTAATCTCTCCCAACCCCCATTAAACAATCTCACTCACAGCTGCCTGAGGTCTTTTGCCCCCAGCTGTTCATGCCCTGCTTCCCTTCTCAGAATCCACTGGTTATGATTGGGGTTCCATTGCAATAGGTGTGGAAGTAGAGCCTTAATGGCAAGGAGCAACACACAAGGGAGAGAGAGAGAGAACTCCTTTTAGAAAAGAAAGTGTCAGCTGGGCACGGTGGCACACACCTGTAATCCCAGCACTCAGGGAGGCAGAAGCAGGCACATCTGCAAGTCCAGTACAGCCAAGGCTACACAGAGAAACCTGTCTCAAAAAACAAAAACAAAAACAAAACAAAACAAAACAAAAAACCCATGGGAAAAAAAGAAAAGAAAATGTCTTTTGCTTGCTGGTAATAAACAATTATAAACACCCAGCTTCCATATCACAAGATTAGGCCAGCCTGGAAGCCATTGAGAGGAAAACGTTCATGGCTGGAAAATGGTCTCAGCAGCCACCTTCTATCCTTTGGACCACATGCTCCTATAGAGACTCAGGCAGCACTGTGATGATTGTATTGTGGTCTTCCAGGCACAAATGCTGTATACTTTTATTTTATAAGAACACAAGCGAAAGGCTCAGCCAGGTAGCATTCAGCCTTGTTGTGGATATAAACATGTTTTTGTTTTGGTCCTAGATATGGGATGTGGGACTGACTCAGATGGTCCTCAGCAGCAGACTATTTGCCTCATGTGGGCTCTGAGAAGAGCTCTTTGCCAGCTGCAGATGGTTTAAATCTGAGGACTGTGGAGAGAGAATAAATGCCAGAGCCCAGACAGTGTAGGCCTAGCTCCAAGAAAGAACAAGAGCTTCCTCTTGCTGCTCCTGGTTGCTGTTGTGAGACAAGAAATTGGAGATCTCCTGAAATGAGGATTGGGCTGGTTCCGAGGAATCTGACAACTCTAACTAGCAGAAAGCAGCTAAGAGAACTGCACCCCCGCTCCCACTAACCCTCTCTCTCCTACCTGGCGTTGGGATATTGGAAGGGATTGCAGGTAGAGGAGACATAAAAAGATGAGAAGCATAAAGAAAAGAATTTTAAAAAATACCCCAACAAATGGTGCCCAGACGTCAGGCTTAAAATAATGAGTAATGCCATACAGGAGATAGTAAGGTACAGAAAGATGAAGAAAGCATTTCGGGGTAACAGCATAAGGTTTACTGAGGTTGCTACTGCTGGTTTTATTCTTGCTTTACTCCCAGAGGGAATTCTCTGGTTTTGTTTCATTGCAGAGTGGCAATGAACTAGAAAATTGGTGGGTAGAGGTTGAAATGCTTGGAAAGCAAAGAGCTCATTGATAAAGGGAAATTACCTGATAACTAAGAGCTGGAAATCCCAACAGTTGCTGCCAGCCCTGCTCTACGCACTTTGGATGTCAAGTTCCCACAGCCTCTGGGCAGGCTGGGGAGCTGGAGGAGCAGAAGGCTGTACAGGCAGAAAAGGTTAAAGGCAAAAGGCCTGTTTCAAGAAAACAGGTTAATCTTAAGCAAAATGATCTGCCAGAGGAGCAGCGTCAGGTTAAGAGATTAACAGCATTAGTTTTCCCAGTAGCCACCAAAAGTTTTGGATATTGAGGTGCTCAATGCTGTCCCAGAGCTTAAAATGGCCAATGTGTTAACTCCGAAATACAGTAGGTTCTGCCAGAGAAGCGAATGAGCCATTTCTGGCAGCACTGGGTTCTCGGCAAGAAGAACTGGGAACTTCTGATCATTAGGAACCTAGCTCGAGGCTCAACAGCAAAAAGTGTGAGTCAACCCAAACAAGAGAGCTGAAAATCATCGGGTTATTAAAGAAAAGGGTTTGGTTCCTTGATTATCTCCTTTTGAGAAAGTGACAGCAAGTTTCATTTATATTAAAAGAAAAGTCTTTAAAAAAAAAAAAAACAGAAAAAGGAAAATGTTGTAGAAATAAACATTTTTTGTTTTAGTCCCAGGTGTGGGATGTGGGGCTGATTCAAGTGGTCCCCAGCAGCAGACTATTTGCCTCATGCAGGCTCTAAGAGGAGCTCTTTGCCAGCTGCAGATAGTTTGAATCTGAGGACTCTGGAGAGAGAATGCCAGAGCCCAGAGAGTAGAGAATGGAGAAAGAACAAGGCTGCTCCTGTTTCTCCATTGCTGGTCCTAGATGCTGTTGTGAAACAAGAAGATGGAACTCTCCTGAGATGAGGATTAGACTGGCTTCAAGGAACTTGACCAGAAGGAAGCAGCTAAGAAAGAACTGCACCCCCGCTCCCACTAACCCTTTCTCTCTCCTACCTGGTGTTGGGTGTTGGAAGGGACTGGGGAGGAGTAGGGAGAAAGAGAGAAGAAGTGTAAATGAAAGAGTTTTGTTTAAACGCCTGCCTACAGATTGGGAAAGAATCTTCACTAACCCTTTATCTGACAGGGGACTAATATCGAGTATATACAAAGAACTAAAGAAGCTGAAAAGCAGCAAACCAAGTAATCCACTTAAAAAATGGGGAACAGAGCTAAACAGAGAATTCTCTGTAGAGGAATATCGAATGGCAGAGAAACACTTAAAGAAATGCTCATCCTCATTAGCCATCAGGGAAATGCAAATCAAAACGACCCTGAGATATCACCTTACACCCATCAGAATGGCCAAGATGAAAAACTCAAGGGACAACACATGCTGGAGAGGTTGTGGAGAAAGGGAAACCCTCCTCCACTGCTGGTGGGAATGTAAACTGGTACAACCACTCTGGAAATCTATCTGGCGCTTTCTAAAACAATTAGGAATAGTGCTTCCTCAAGACCCAGCTATACCACTGCTAGGTATATACCCAAAATTTGCTCAAGTACACAAAAGGGATATTTGCTCAACCATGCTTATAGCAGCTTTATTTGTAATAGCCAGAACCTGGAAACAACCCAGATGTCCATCAATGGAGGAATGGGTACAGAAATTGTGGTATTTTTACACAATGGAATACTACTCAGCAATCAAAAAAGAGGAAATCATGAAATTTTCAGGCAAATGGTGGGATCTAGAAAAGATCATCCTGAGTGAAATATCCCAGAAGGAGAAAGACAAACACGGTATATACTCACTTATATAGACCTATAAGATATGATAAACATAATGAAATCTATACACCTAAAAAAGATAATCAAGAGAGCAGATATGGGGTAAGATTATCAATCCTCGTTTAGAAAGGCAGATGGGATGCGCATTGAACATATGACAGGAGTCTACTGAGCGCATTTGAAAAACTCTAACTAGCAGTGTCTTCAAAGCAAAGACTCATGACCAAACCTTTGGCAGAGTACAGGGAATCATAAGAAAGAAGGGGAGTTAGTCTGATGAGGAAAGGATAGGAGCTCCACAAGGACCAAATATATCTGGGCACAGGGTCTTTTCTGAGACTGACATGCAACCAAGGACCATGTATGAATGTAACCTAGAACCTCTGCTCAAATGTAGCCTGTGGTAGCTCAGTAACCAATTGATTTCCCATAGTGAGGGGAACAAGGACTGTTTCTAACAGGAACTCAATGACTGGCTCTTTGGCCTCCCCACCCCCCAAGGGAGGAGCAGTCCTGTTAGGCCACAGAGGAGAGCTTTGCAGCCAGTCCTGAAGATACCTGATAAAACAGGATCAGATGAATGGGGAGGAGGTCCCCCCTATTAGTGGACTTGGCAAGGGGCACGGTGGAGATGAGGGAGGGAGGGACTGGGAGGGAATGAGGGATCGGGACATGGCTGGGATACAGTTAATAAAATGTAACTGATAAGAAAAAAATAAAATTAAATAAAAAAAAAGAAAGAGTTTTGTTTGTTTGTTTTTTAAAGTGTGCCAACATAGCCTGGTCCTTCTGGAGCTGGTCTCCAGACAGCAGAGCAAAGCTGAGGCCTTGGACCAATCTGATGGAAGCATTTTCCAAACTGAGGTTCCCTTTTTCCATACGGCACTAGTTTGTGTCACGTTAACAACAACAAAAATAACATAGCACCAAACTAATGCATGTTGTTCATCTGGGGCCATTTATTTCTTGTATTTTTTGCCTGCAAATCTCTATTCATCGAAGTTTCCCCAACTATTGGAATATGTGTGTGTGTGTGTGTGTGTGTGTGTGTGTGTGTGTGTGTGTGTGT
>NW_026591086.1:59838017-59846122 GCF_907164565.1 Psammomys obesus | reverse complement strand
TGTGTGTGTGTGTGTGTGTGTGTGTGTGTGTGTGTGTGTGTGTGTGTGTATGAAGGTATTTATTAGATTGGCTTCCATCAAAAATTACATACCTTTAACATGGCTGCATGCAGGCTGAAAAATTGGGGAAATTGGCAGCTGCCAGTTAAAAGAACTGGAGGCTTCGGCATAAGAGATGGATAATGTAGCTGCAGTCTAAGGCTAGTGTCCTAGGAGCACCATAGAAGGTCAATGGGACAAGAGCTGTGGCCTGAGGCTGAAGACTCCAGCAGCAGCAGAAAGCACTCCTGCCCAGGAGAAGTTGAGCAGGTGCACGCATGAGCTCCCCACTGTTCCCTGTTGCATCTAGAACCCTTACCTATTAGATGGTATCACCATGTGCAGGGTGGGTCTTTCACATTCAGTTCACTGACCCACTCATCCTCTGAGGAAACTTCCTCACAGACATAATAACCATGCTTTGCCAATTTTCTCTAGGTGTCTCTTAATATAGTTAGGCTGAAAAGCAAGATTAACTGATTATCTCAAACATTTCTTTTACTATTCATTCTGACATTCTCATAGGCATGTCCTAATTCACCCCGTAGCCTTTTTCAGGTTCTTTATTCTATTTACAACTGATTATGTCACAGGCATAGAAACAGACTATTTGATCAATGGAATCAAATTGAAGACTCAGAAATAAACCTACACACCTACAGACATTTGATTTTTGACAAAGAGACAAAACCATACAATGGGAAAAAGATAGCATCTTCAACAAATGGTGCTGGTCTAACTGGATGTCTACATGCAGAAAAATGCAAATAGATCCATATCTATCACCCTGCACAAAACCCAAATCCAATTGGATTAAAAACCTTAACTTAAAACGAGAAACACTAAATGTATTAGAAAGTGGGGAAGAGTCTTGAACTCCTTGGCACAGGAAACAATTTCCTGAACAGAACACTAACAGATCAGGCTCCAAGATCAACAATTAACAAATGGGACCTCATGAAACTGAAAAGTTTCTGTAAGGCAAAGGACACTGTCAATAGAACAAAACAGCAGCCTACAGATTGGGAAAAGACTTTCACCAACCCTATATCCAACAAAGGGCTAAAATATCCAAAATATATATTTTTAAAAACTCAAGAAATAAAATGCCAACAAACCAAGTAATCCAATTTTAAAAAATGGGGTACAGAACTAAACAGAATTCTCAACAGAGGAATATCGAATGGCAGAGAAACACTTAAATGCTTTGCATCAGGGAAATGCAAATCAAAATGACTCTGAGATTCCATGTACACCCATCAGAATGACTAAGATCAAAACACATGTGATGGCACATGTTGGTGAGGTTGTGGAGAAGGGGAACCTTCCTCCATTGCTGGTGGGAGTGCAAACTTGTACAATTACTCTGGCAATCAATCTGGTGCTTTCTCAGAAAATTAGAAACAGCTCTACATCAAGACCCAGCTATACCACTCTTCAGCATATGCCCAAAAAATGCTCTACCACACAAGGACATTTGCACAGCTATGTTCATAGCTAATTTATTTATAATAGCCAGATCTGGAAACAACAAGAGGTCCCTCAAGCAAAGAATAAAGGAACTGTGGTACATTTAAACAATACTACCCAGCTATTAAAAACAAGGAAATTGGGAAATTTGCAGGCAAATAGATGGAACTAGAAAAGATCATGATGAGTGAGGTAACCCAGACCAAGAAAGACACACGTGGTATGTACTCACTTATAAGTGAGTATCAGCCATAAAGTATAGGAAAACCATGTTACAATCCACAGACCCAAAGAAGATAAGTAACAAGGACGGCCTGAGGAATATTCCTTAAATCTCAGAAGTGGAAAGAATAGAAGAGAGGGAGCAGGTTAAGAGAGTGGATGGACAGAAAAGAGGCTCATGAGACCTGGAAGAGTGGAGGTGTGAGGACAGAGGGCTTGCAGAGAGAATTTTGGGGTGGGTCTTTGTGACAAGCTGGAGAGCTGCAAGGTCTCCTAGGAGGATATGGGGGTGACTCTAGCTGAGACTCCTAGTATCAGGGATCATGCAGACTAACTAGACAGGACTCCTAGTGGAGACAGAGGAACATCAACCCACCCACAAAAATTTCCACCCAAAATTTACCCTGCTTACAAGATGTGCAGGGACAAAAATAAAGCAAAGATTGAGGGAATGTCCAACCACTGTGTGGCCAGCCTGAGACCCACCCATGGGAAACAGCTAATCCCTGAAGTGATTAAGGCTATTCTGCTGTGCTTGCAGACAGGAGCCTAGCATAGCTGTCCTCTGAATGGTTCCTCCAAGCAGCTGATGGAAACAGATGCAGAGACCCACAGTCAAACGTTAGGGGGAGCGCAAGGAGTCTTGTGAAAGAATCAGGGTGAGGGTGGGGAAATAGAAGGACACAGAGGGGACAGGAGCTCCACAGGAAAGCCAGCTAGCCAGGGCCCAGGTGAGCCTGTGGAGACGGAAGCGCCAACCAAAGACTATGCATGGACTGGACCTAGGTCCCCTAAACAGATTAGCCAATGGGCTCGGTCCACATATGGCTTCCCTCTGTAAGGGGAATGAGGGCTGAGTCTGATATGGACTCTGTTGCCTGCTTTTCCACCACTTTCTCCTGGCAGGGCTACCTCACCAGGCCACAGGGGAAGAGGATTTGCTCAGTTCTGATGCAACTTGGTATGTTGGGGAGGAGGAGCTCCCCTTTTCTGAGAAGAAGGGAATAGGGAGAACACAGAGGGGGGTGGAACCAGGAGGAGAGGAGGGAGGGGACTACACCAGGATGTAAAGTGAATGAATGAATGAATGAATGAATGAATGAATGAATGAAAACTAGAAAGCTAGCTTGATGATAAAATGCTAAAGGTCCCAGATTCAGTTTCCTGCATTAAAAAATTAATTAAATCACTGTGGCCTTATCATAGCTGGTGACACTCAAGTGTCCATAACCAGATCCTACTTCTCATGTATACCAAGCACTGTGAGGCATAAGAATCATGGACTTTAATTCCCAGCCACCCAATTACAATACAGTTTTTCTTTAATTAGCCTCTAAATAGTCCTTAGAGACAGGAAGCAGCTAGTGTCTCAGACAGCAGATAAAATATGCTTTAAATCAGCGTTTGTTTGTTTCTCCACACAACGACTGGGAAGACATGCATGTCATCCTGTGTCAAAGCCCTGTCACTCTCAGATTAAGCACCAGCTCCAAACTGGTTACTGCAATTTCCAATCAGAGCCAATCAAACACAATCCCAATCTCTAAAGGAACTGACACTGTGGCTCCCTAGGGAAAAATGGCGCACACAGCATGTCCATTATACCTTAGAGAGGAGCAGTGGGTGAAGTCACGGGTCCAAATCGGACAAAGAGTGGGAGGCTCTACCACACCATCATGGCATGAAAGTAGGCTAAGTATTTCTTCCTGACACCAGGTCTTAGTCTGTAAAATGCAGACAGGCAGTCTTGCTTATCTCAAGAAGCTCATAGAAGCAGTAATTAGAGATGATGGCCAAGCCATTGCTGACATAGGCTTAGTGCTCAATGGGTGTGCTGCTCAGTTTTGTTTTGTTTTGTTTTGGTTTGGTTTGGTTTGGTTTGGTTTGGTTTCTTATCAGCTTGACACAAGCTAGGATCATTTGGGAAGAGAGAACCCCAATTAAGAAAATGCCTCCATTCAGGCTGGCCTGTAAGCAAGTCTGTGGGGACATTTTCTTGATTAATGATTAATGATCAATCAATTGATGTAGAAAATACAAGACCACTCTGTGTGTGGTGCCACCCCTGGCGAGCGGTCCTGTGGGGAGCAAACCAGTAAGAACTCCTCCATGGCTTCTGCTCCAGTCCTGCCTCCAGGTCTCTGCCCTACTTGAGTTCCTGAGAATGCTTGAGTTTCTACATTGGCTTCTCTCAGTGATGGAGGTGCGTGGGATGTGTAGGCCAGATTAGCCCTTTCATCTCCAAGCTGCTTTTGGTCATGATATTTCACCACTGCAATAGAAAACAAACTAGGACAATGAGTGGCTCAGCATCCATGCCTTTTTGAGCCTTCAGTCTTGGCAGAGCATGAGTTTAAACAGCAAGAAAATACTTTGTCTTCACGCTGTGTCAACTTAGGGAATTTGCAACTTGTTCACCGCAAGAGCACTTGAGGAAGAAGCATCTGGAACGCCTGAAACTGTTTCCAATGGCAAATTCAAGCTAAATACTATTATATTAAGTTATTCTAACCTTTTGGCCAACTACTCCTACTTCTGTTCTCTGTGTAATATGGATAAGACGGAGGAGAGACAAGCAGTATCCATAAGCAGTATCTAGTGACGTTTCAGAAATTTGGCAGACAACTCTCTGGCTTCTTTAATCCAGAAAGACTGGGAGCCAGGTAAAGATATAGGTTGGCAAAAGTAGCTCCCCCTGTATGAATGAAGTCTCACTGAATGCTGAGGTGGAGAACACTGAACCAAACAACAAACACAACTCGTGTGGTTCAATAAACTCTTGCTGGAGTCCAACAAAGGCTTCCAATCTTTGATGTCTTGACAATGTCTTCTATCTGCTTTCTGTGCCCGCAGGTGAGTAAAGAGGCCGACAGAAACAAGGTCACTTTCTGACTACTGAGAGAAAAGGGGTGCAGTTAGATCTCACCTCAGCAGTAAGAAAATGAGCAGAGCAAGTCGCTTCCATTTGATCTCTGTGTGTGAGAGACACTCCGAATGAATCCTTATTTTACCCCTCCACAGCTGTCAACCAACAGAAACCCACAGAAAAAGAAAATCTAGGCATGTGCCCAACCATCACAAATTCATGGGCCCTCTGCATGACTCTGAGCCAAAATTAAACTACGAATCATTCAAAAGTACCTATGTCTAGGTCCCATCTTGGTGTATGTAGCCTGCCAAATGGGAGCTTTGCAAACTATTACCAATGTGTTTTAGTGTGCAGTCTAGGTGAGAACCTGTGCTTAAATGAGCCCCACATTTAAAACAACTTTAAAAATTGTGTGAAATTGAGTGTACATGCAAATGTGTAGACTTCTTGGAAGGAACCCAATCTTTCATCAAATTCTCAAGAGGTTGTGTTAGCCTCGATGTAGCTATCAACATAAACATTTAATAGAAAGTGTATGTTTCTTCCTGCTTGGTAGACTTTAACATGAAAGGCACACGAGGCATTGAAGTGATATGCACTAACCTTTGTGATAGTTATCCACAGGTCTTCAGTGTTTCAGTGGAGGGAGAAAGAAAGGAAGGACGTCATACTAGCCTGTACCATTGGCCCTGGATCTATGCAGTATCCTAGGGAATGAACGATACCATGCTAGGGGTCTCTCTTTCTCATCTTCCCTCTATGTAATCCTTGAACTATGCTAGAGTATGTTAACTCTAGTAATAATCTACAAAGCTAATTAACAATTTTCTGAAGTAGTCAACCCGATTTGGCCAGAACTTAGTAACTGTCTACTTTCTTAATTTCCCTCCCATCATCTAAGTTAGGACCAGTCAGAAAAAAAAAAGACAAATCTGTCTTTCTGTCTAATCACAGAGTGCCACGCTGCCCTTAGTGGCACCTGGCTCTCCATGCCAATAGCTTCGATCAGGACGTGTCTCCTCTTTTTACTACAAAGCTTCTCCCCCATTTTTCTGCCTGCTTTTCATTTTCTACATAAAAACAAATGAACATGGCAGACTTCCTTGCCACAAGCTCAGAATAAATAGGCTTTGCTTTTCTCATTTGGATTGTCTTCATTTATTTTCATTGTTTTCATTATGGACTCAACCTTCCAGCAGTAATGAGCTCTGCTAACAGCTAAGCAAATATAATCACACTCATACAGCCAAAGGATGATACTCTTTTCAGTTAACAGCTTTCTGGTTATTACCAGTTATTAGTTAGCTTCACATTGTCACAGTAAAATACTAGAGGCAGCCTTATAGAAAGGGACTTATTTAGCATTTGATTGGGAAGTTCATTGGGCCACAATGTTGTTTTGGTTTCTGATGAGAAGCAAGCTCACACTTCAAATAAGGGCATGGCAGGATTGTTTCATTGTTTTCAAAACGATGCTCTGGACACAGGATGTTACACAGGAGGCCCATAACTTCTGAGGGTGTGTCTCCTGCACCCCAGAGGCCCCCTGTAAGGTTTTCTACATTTCTTGTTTGTCATCATATCTTCTTGTTGAGTGTGAAGCAGGTGAGACAAAGATATCTAGAATTGTTTGTGATTTTTTTTGTCTATGTATTGTTTGTCCTATAGACATCAATTTAATGGCATTGGAAGGCGGTAGGACCTTTAGGAAGGGACAGATGGACCATGACTGCCCTTGTGAAAAGGTAATGCTGGCCACATGGGACAGATTAGATCTCACAGGACTAGATTTGTTCCAGAGTGTGTTGAGTGCCTTCCCTCCTCCTACCCTCTCATACATGTGATTCCATCTGCTGTGAGGCCCTTGTAAGATGCTGATACCATGCTGTTTGTACGCTGCAGCAGCCAGACCTGTGAACCAGAATCAGCCTTTCTTCTTTGCATGTTAGCCAGCATCCAACATTTAGTTATATTTGCAGGTAGGCAGGGGCAGGACTAACACACCAGCTAACATCTTGGCTGCAGAAAGATATTCTCTTTCCTGCTTCTCTGCTTACCTTGGAATTTGGAAATTCACTTTTTTCCTAGCCCCTTGATGATTCAGTGGAGTTGAGAAAGACACTGCTGACTCCAGTTAAATACTGGTGTTATTTATAGCAAACTGCACAATGGCTTCCTTAGGCACAGGAGAAATTGCAAGCTAATCACCAACAATACCCTTTAAAAAGATCACTAAAGATATACAATTGCCTCACCCAAGCACCCCATCTTTTCACCCAAGCACCCCATCTTTTGACCTTAGACTTAATTCCCAACACACAACCACATAGAAGCCATCTTTTGGTGTACTGCCAATAAATCTTATGCCTTCTCTGCAAAAGATGAATTTAGGGAAAGATGTGAAAATACTGCAGGACATCCAGCAGCTCATGGACTCTGTTTACACTTCTCATCTGCATCTGTCTGTACTCACACTGCTACCATTCAGCTCTAGACTCCCCCTTCACACGTGCTGGTACCTCCACCCAACTTTCCAAGTCTCACTCTTTATATTAATCAAATTAAGCCTTGGTGAGACTTCTGTCTTGTTCTTGATGTTCACATCAAAATCTATAGTGGCTTATGTACTATAGCATGTGTAAAACTGAGTGATAAGAAAAGATACTAGATTACTTGAGTCGGTAATAACTATACTGTGGCTCATATTTTGCCTTTCTAGCCTTAAATCTTTCATACACACAAAGGATCAGAACCTAAGTCATTACCATGCTTTCATTTATAGTAGAGTCCTTGCTAGGTCAATGCGCAGAAACTGTGGTTCACCAATGTGTTTCTTGTCTTTCTTTTCTTTTGTCTGTCTTTCTGTCTTTATTTCCTTCAGTGTAGCGCAGGCTGACTTACTTCCATCTCTTCAGCACATCCTACTGTTGTGTGCTACCATAATCTACTTTTTTTTTTTTTTTGTTATGCCAAAGGGAAGAATTGATTATGAAAAAAAAAATTGGGTCAGTCACTAATCTCAGGGCCATGAAGAGGAGCCATGCCTCTTTGTGAATTGGATTCCTAAGCTGAAAACTATAGCAACAGGTGGAACTTTTCTGTCTCCCCTGTGACTTCCCAAGTCTGTTGTTTGCAGAGTAGTTTGTCTTCCTGTGTGGTGGGTTTGCTGGATAGTTTTATTTTAACTTGACACAAGCTAAAGTCATCTGAGAGGAGGGAACCTCAGTTAAGAAAATGTATTCTTGAAAGTGAGCTGCAGGCAAGTTTGTAGGGCATTTTTAAATTAGTGGTTGATGGGGGAGGGTCTAGCCTATTGTGGATGGTGCTATTCCTGAGCTGGTGGTCCTAGATTCTATAAGAAAGCAGGGTGAGCCAGGCAGTCATCAGCCTCCTCCACTGCCTCTGCATCAGCTCCTGCCTCCAGGTTCTGCCCTGTTTGGGTTCATGTCCTGACTTCCTTTGACAATAAGTAGTGATGTGGAAGTTCAGCTACAAAAACCCTTCC